>NC_083688.1:12265454-12568484 GCF_033118175.1 Dama dama | reverse complement strand
CACCCATGTTCTACTCTAGGGGGAGGATTTAGGTGAATTGAGGTTCTCCCTGTCTTTGTTCACTGGCCTCTTCCTTAGGGGTGAACTGAGACAGCCCAGGATGGGCCCAGTCCTGGGACTGGCCTTAGGGTTGGGGGCCACAAAGCCAGGGCCAGGGGACAATTCTACCCAGAGATTCAGAGCAGGGCATGGTGCTTGGGCTGGAGGACTGTTCCCTGGTAGAGTCGAGGAGAAAACTAGGTCTTGAACCCTTGAGCACAGGGGAGACTAATTCCTTGATCAAAGCAGAGGGGTTGGAGAAGAACAATTCAAGGGAAAATGGACCTAGGTTGGGCCTGGCAGCTCTAGACAACATCCCAGAAGGGCCTCTCCAGAGATGCCCCAAAGCCCAGCTGTGTTCCCCAGTGCTCACCTTTGTGGGCGTGATGGTACTCAGCCTGTGCTGGAGCTGGCTGTGCTGTGAGGGCCGTCTTGCTTGTAGGTCACCACTCCTTTGCCTCACTACGTCCTAGACTTGTTTTGCGTTCCGACAACCTCAGTGGCACCAGCCTGAAGCCCATCGACAAGCACTGTCTCCTGGTGAGCAGGATTTCAAGAAGGTGTTTTGTATGAAATTTTACTACAATGAAAGAGGGAAGCCCTCTCATACATATTGGTTAAAGCTTCTGGGAAGGTTTCGGGGAGGAGGTGAGCCTTGAGTCCATGCTTGACTTCAGGCTTGGGAAAGTCTAGGATGTGGGAAAGGTGTCCCAGATAATTGCGTGTCTAGTGCAAGATTTGTACAAAAGGCAGGATGGAGACTGGTTTCAAAAGGCCGAGCTGTGGGATGGCCTGGGGATGGAAGTGAGAGTCCAGCCTAAATGAACTGTTTAAAAAAAAGCTACCACCTCAAACCAGCATTTACTGAGCACCTTTGTTGTCGCATATGTATGTCCTCAATTAGCCATCTCACCCTCCAAATTCTCCTGAAGGCCATCAGGGGTGGCTGATTGTATTTCTCTTCCTTTCTGCAATGGGGCTAACTTTGGTTCTGGGGGCACCCCCTTCTGCACTGTCAATCTATGTATAAGGCTGCACCCACAGCTCAGGGGTGGGCCCTGGAATCCAGGCTTAATGCAATCCATGTGGCACATCCCCCTGGCCCCAGTAAGTGGCACAGTGATGTGACCCCATCAGAGGCAATGAGATAGAATTAGAACTTCACTGAGGGTTCTGAGAAGGAACTCTTGCAGTTCTTTTCCTCTGAACTTGAACTCAGACATTTGTAGTCTTAAGTTGTTGATACGTCAGGTGTAGATTGAGAACGAGAAAAACCAGATCTTGGTGACATCACTGGGGACACCATTAGGCCACGACTGAAACCAAACTTAACCCTGAAAGTTTTCTTATAAGCATCAAATTCCTTTTTTCCTTAATACAGTCTGCATTGAGTTTCCTGATATGTGCGATAGAAAAGAATCATAACTGTTATATAAATCCATACAAGCAGCTCAAATAGAAAGAACGGTTATAATAAGGAGACATAGTATTACTTTGCCCACTTTCTTCCCTCTCTCTGCAGACTGACTTCTCCTGTGACCCACCACAGCCCACTAAAACACTGGCTTCTACCTCTGGGCTGCAAGATCTTCCAGGATGATTTTCAGTTAATTAATTTTTTTTTTTAATTTCTTTATCTCATCCTAAACTGAGGCTTCTCAAAGAAGAGAATCAGATTTGTCCAGTCTGGGTAAGATGTCCAGTCCTGTTGTGTTAATAAGTTGTCAGGGCTGTGGAGGTGGGGCTTAACAGGCTTCTAGGCTGAGCAAAGTGAGATATACAGGGAAAAAAATTTTACATTTCTAAGTGGAAGTGAATCACAGTCCTTGTTTTCCAAATGATGAAACTAATGCCCAAAGTAAAGTGACTTGCCCAAGATCATATAGCCAGTAAATTATAAAATCCAGATTCATATCTTGCTTTTCTGTGGAAGAGAAAATGTTAGTCATTAGTCACTCAGTCATGTCTGACTCTTTGTGACCCCATGGGCTGGATAGCCCACCAGGCTCCTCTGTCCATGGAATTCTCCAGGCAAGAATACTGGACTGGGTAGCCATTCCCTTCTCCAAGAGATCTTTCCCACCAGAGACTGGACCCGGTTCTCCTGCATTACAGGCAGATTCTTTACGGTCTGAGCCACCAAGGAAGCCTTATCTTGCTCTGCTGGACTCAAAATTTCATATTTCCACATTCCCAGTCCCAGAAGTTTTTCTTTGGCTTGCTTTCTTTTCCACCCTGCCATGAGCCCACTTCTGGCTGGATGACCAGGGCAGGAAGAAGGAAAGCAAACTTCCCTAAGAAAAGAGGTAACACACCCAGGGCAAAGAGGGATGGAGGTCATCCTGATTCCCTTGGCAGTGAGGGCATCTGTGGTTTCCCACCAGAAGTAAGCCCAGCTTACTTCCCAGAGACAGACCTTGCCGTCCACAGGCTTCAATCCCACAATTATTCAACACAAACAAGAGCTGAATTAACATTGCATGACCACATCACTTTTTACCCAGATAGCTATCTGATTGTGAATGTATTTGCCTGAGTCCTGCATTTCTACCACTGAGATCTCCATTGGAAGCCTTTCAACCTCCACAAATCAGTTTTGATAACAAACCCTCTTGTGATTGAGGCAAAGTCCGAAGTGGGACAGGCCTCCTGTAGATGAAGCACGCTGGCGACTGTGGTTTAACAAGGCCCTCTAGGGGGTGGGGCTGGGCATCTTCTGGCCACACGGTCCTGGCCTCAGGTTCCAGGAGACAATCTCTGATCTCTGACATTTACTCAGTGAGATCCACTGGATGATTCCTGGTAAACAATGGCTGAAAAGGATATAAGAAAGGGAACTGCAGGGTCGATTGTACCTGGAGGTTACTGAAAACCACATCTGCAGACAGAGAGGGAAGGGTTGTATGTGCATCCTCTTCGGGGTGTCTTTTTGGGAGGCAGGTGACCTTGGGGTGGTAACTTAAGCTCTCAGAACCTCAGTATCCCCACTCAGAAAGTAGAGCTGATGAACCCTCCTTCACAGGCAGTTGTGAGGGTCACAGGGGGAGGGGCCGACAGAAGATCTTAACATGGTGCCTGGCACACAGTAGGTGCTCAGATAAAAAGCTGGGTGCCCAGGTGACTTGCTGAGCTGGGTGGGGGTGGTGATGGGGAACCCTGGCTTCCAGCCCTCATCTGTCCCATCACTAACCATCTGAGGAGGCTCTGGGTGCCAATGGGCAGCGGAAGGATGGGTTCACATAGAGGTGGAGTGGACGTGGAGCAGTAAGGATCTGAGCAAGGCTCCCCCAGCAAGGCCGACGGGGAGGCCCAGCCCGAGGGGATGGGAAACAAGACTCAGCATTTAGAGACACCAGGAGCAGGTGACGGATGGCCAGAAAGATCAGTCCAGGCCTTCCAGCAACAAAACAGACATACAGAGTTTCACACACCATGGGGGCAGAGAGCAGGTGGTGAGGGGTGAAGAAGGGCACCCATAAAATCTGAGAAAAGGGACAGCAGCCGAGCCCAGAGCTCAGCGCAGAGGAGGCCCCAGACCCTGGGCTGTTCTCTGTGCCCCACCAAACCCCCCAGGGCATTTGTCATTGCAAGAGCTGTTGTGAAGGAAGAGTGAAGAGGACTCAGCTGTAATTGGAAGTGCTCTGTGCTATGAGGGTGCTGTCTAGGACTAACTCTGCAGAGAATCACAGGAGAGAGAAAGAGAAAGGGTTGGTGGGCCTGGGCAAGAGAGAGACTCTCTGGGGAACTTCAGGGTAGGGGTGAAGTCAGGATACTGGATTCTGTGCCTGACTCTGGTTTGAATCACTGTGTGAACCAGGACAAGTCACTTGCCCCCTCTGGACTTGTGTACACCAATCTACAGAGTGAGGAGCATTAGCTGAGGGATCTCTACGAGTCCTCTCAGTGCAGGGGGTCAGACCTTGACTGTTTTTGGTTCTGTGTGATACCCTCAACCTACCCCCACATCCCAGTCCTCTGCTTCAAGTCTGACCAGTGGCTCCCCAGCTCAAACCTGCCTTTTGTCTGAGGAAGGCAAGTTGGCACCATCAAAGAACCTTAAATGAATGACACTGAGCCAGCTTCCCTTATGGCTTAGCTGATAAAGAATCCACCTGCAATGCGGGAGACCAGGGTTCGATCCTTGGGTTGGGAAGATCCCCTGAAGAAGGGAAAGGCTGCCCACTCCAGTATTCTGGCCTGGAGAATTCCATAGACTGTACAGTCCATGAGGCTGCAGAGTCAGACACGACTGAGTGACTTTCACTTCACACAGCAGCCTTCACGATTGCTGCATGATATGGGTCTGGCAGTGACACGGCTGCTCAGTTCATTAGAGTCTGGGGATAACGTGCCCTCACTCACTCTTGGGATGCCATTATGGGGTGGTTTCTGTAGCTTACTCCTTGGGAGAGAAGAAAATGGGAGAAGGGGCAGTAGGAGATGAACCTGATTCACTCCCCTGGGGGGAAAGACTGACTCAGCAAAGCTCTGTGCTGGTCTCAGCTTGGACACTTAGATGCTAGAGGTGGGGCAGCCATCAGGCTCTTTCACTTCTGGTGACAGGAACCTGACTTGAGCTCAGAATGGTTATACAAACACAAGAAACTCAGAGATGGGGTAGCATTCAGCAGCCCCTTGACCCGAGGGCTTGGATGATACCACCAGGACCTGTTTCTTCTTTCTTCATCTTTTAGCATCCCTCTCTTACACAAGACTGCTGTCAAGTCCCTCTTCACGGTGGCGGGATGCTTCCCAACATGACTGAAGTCTGGTAGGGAGACACTGTCTTCCTTACAGCTAATCAAAAATCCTGAGTCATTGACTTTAGAGGACAAATCCCAACCCCTGTACCATCAGACTGTATAGAAGGTCAGAATGTGCTGACTGGTTTAGGTCGATCAGGGTTCATCCGAGCTACAGGGGTTAAAAGTGGGAAAGGGTATAGCTTTGTCAGTAAAAGAACTAGGTCATAAAGACCCATTGATATGCTCTAATGATTTTGGGTGGAGGGAAATTAAGTGTATTAGCAGAAACAAAATAAAGAGGGTAAAAGGGGGAGAGATGGAGTATCTCCTGCCATACCAGTAAACAAGGATGTCACAGTCATCAGCAATTCTGGCCCACCAAATGTGAATTTCTGAGCCCTAAGTGCACCCAGGAAGGAGAAGAGTGCCTGTGATCCAGCAGCCATTAGGCTGCAGCCATTCCCTATGGTGAGCACTGAGGAATTCAGGATGTGAAAAACACAAGATACTGAATCCAGATAGCTGAGATGCATATGAAAGGAATGGTTTCAGTGAGCCCAGACTCTTGCATCTTCCCATGCATAGAAAAGCACTAAATCCCTTAACTTGGGATATCTGGTTTGCTTTAATTAGCAATAATCTTTTGATGTTCAGACTACCTGCCTTTTGTGGTAAGACTTCTATATAGTCTGGCTCCTCCTATCACCTCCTTGGAGCAGTTCTCTCAGGGTCACTTGAGATGCTGTCTCCTAGGCTTAAAGTCCTAGAAATTCCCACCAAATAAAACATAACTCTCAACTTTTAGGTTGTAACTATTTTTTCAGTTGACATTGCATTATAGCTGATCTCTTCTGTTTTTCCCAATGGTCCAATGATACTGGAACTACTATCATCCTAGATATAGACTCTTAAGATTTCAGAGTTGGAAAGATCTTTGAAATTCTTGGTCCAACCCCCTTACTTTCACAAGCAATGCAACAGAGAACTAGAGGGCTTAAGTGACCATCTCAAAGTCTCACAATTCAGGGAGAGATGTCAGAGCAGGAAAAACCAGGGACCCATCTCCCCACCTAGGCAAAAATTGTACTAGCAGAATCTGCCTAATTTACTTTGGAAGTCTGGAGAATTTTAGAAGGCTTGTAACTTCCCCTAGGAGAAGTCTTGGCTGGTAAATTGTTGTTACTTATGGTTAACCTTGGCTCTTAGCTTGGTAGCAGTTACCCTTCCTCCACTCTCTGGCCCAATATCAAGCAGCAGTGCAAATGTTCTTGAAGTAGCTTGGATACAACTTTAGGGAGCCAGTGTCGACAACAGGACTCTGTCCTCCAAATATTGGGACCTGTGCTCTGATTACTAATTGCTGTTTCTGTCTATGGAGGTGCAGACAGGGAGGTGAGAAGTCATTGTTGCAACTCTCAACGAAAGTCGTTGGCTGGTGCATTTCTCCCCTTGGTTTTTCTTTCTCCCTTTTAAGAGCCATACACTGAAAGACAAGGGCACTCAAAAGCAATGCACAAGGGAACTTAGAAAGTGATTGCACGTGTCCAGGGAAAGGCTCAGACGAAGCCTGAGAAGAGCTTAAGTTTACACCTCAGCCTGATCCCTGGCATAGAGACAGTCTACAAAACTCAAACAGGCAAGCCAGCAAATGATAGAGGGAGGGGACAGAACCTCATTTTTAGAGTTATCAAATGATAAGATCCAAGTGTATAGTTTTCAACAACAACAAAAATCCCTGCATTTTATAGGGGGCAACTGAGGCTCAGGAGAGGAGGGGCATTCCATGCAGGCAGAGCGAGCCAGGGAAAAGGGCCCCTGGCTCCCAGTCTGATGCTCTCCCACCACACACTGACCTTGCTGACTGTGTGAACCCTGAGCTGTCTTCCACATGGCCCCTGGTGGGGACACTCAACCACCCTGAAGTCAACACTTACACACTGGCAACCTCTCCTTCTTGGACCATGTCATCTTTGCAAGGTGTATCCACATGGAACGGAGGGCCAGACAAGTGGTTGGGGTTTGGCCAAGTTTAGCTGATCGCCAGTCCGAGATCGGAAGCAGCTCGCAGGCTTTCTGTGTCTCAGGACAGAGGCCTTCAAAGAGCTTGTGTCATGTTACTCCCCTTTGGTCTTTGCAAGGCTGGCGTTCCTCGCACTAGTGCCCTCATTATAGATGAGAGGACAAGGATCGAGAGGCCCAGCCCTCTGGGCTCCCTCCCACAGCTGGCCAGCGGTGAAGAGAGGGTGGGCCAGGTGGCCAGGAGTCCAGTCTGGTCACTCTGCAGATGGGAATGGCCTTCCTGAGAGTAACTGGGAATCTGACCAAGGGAAGCTTAGACAAGTCGGGTTCTTTTTCTCATCCAACAAGGCCTCTGATGGGGCAGCGGGTGGGGGGTAGTGCGTCGGAGGCCCCTTAGCTCCAAGATGCCATGGGCCCAGCCTCTTCCTCCGCCTCCCCTCAGAGTCCAAGGCGAGTGCATTCTACCCTAACACCACAGCGAGCTGGCTGCTCCACCAGCGGCTCAGGGGGACAGGGCGAGGGCTTCTGCTTTTCCCGGATTTCTGAAAGTGCCCCATACCAATCTCTCCCCGCCCTCCCCGTCTCATTGGTGGAAACTGTGTCACATGACTGCCTGCAGGGGGTGGGGACCATATATTTTCCCATCTCATTAATGGGAACTGTGTCATATGACAGCCTGCAGAAAGGCTGAAAATGTAAAGCTTTTAAAGAACGGGACATTGTTGATCCCCACCAAATAAGCATTGTAATAGTAAGAAAGAAGAGGGAAGTGACTATCAGGGGACAGCCTGCAGTCTCTGCCCCAACATTTATAATCTCATTTCCATACTTGTTAACCGCTTGGATCCGCATAAGCACGTTTGTTGTAAGAGAGGCTGAGTTGCTTGCCAGGGGCCTGATGGGGGTGGTTTGAGGAACCAGACTAGAGCCTGGCTTTCTGTCCTGGACACCCAGCAGCTCTCCACATCTGCACTCCTGCCCAATCTTATCTACTCTTCTCTTTCACAGTTCCAATTCTCTGTCTCTGCACCTCTCCAGACCAGCAGGTGTCAGCACATTCCTGCAGCCTGGAGAAGAGAGGGCAGTGGTTTATCACGTTTATGACACCGAACTACTTTAAGCAAGTCTGCTTTGGAAAGTCCAAACTCAAACCAACCCCCGTGATGTTACACTCCCTCTCTCATATCCTGCTGGTGGGATGTTATCTAATGTCTATCAAAATTCAAGATGCCCATGCCCTTTGTCTCAGCAACTTAACATCTAGAAGTGGATCATCCTGAAATAGTCAAGGGTGTGTATTTATGTATACAAGAGTGCCCACATCATTTGTAAAAATACAATAGCAAAAGTTTTGAGGTAATCTAATATTCATTAATGGGTTGATTACATAAATGATGGCATATTTCTACAATTGAATATTAAGCAGTCATTAAAAAATGAGTTTGGTTCCTATGACCTGGCTCAGGAGGCTAACCATCATGTATTTTGGGGTTAAAAACACTTTGATGAAAAGCATGAAGAGCATGCTGCTACTTTGCATAAAAATTGTAGGTGCACAAGTAAATATCTTGGAGGATAAATATTTGTATTTGGAGACGTGTGGAAATCCTTTATGGATCTGATGATATGAACTATCTAAGGCCATTGCACACAAGATTACTTTCTCTCTGTCCTGCTCAAGGGCATCACCCAGCATCCCATCATTCTCCTCCCTGCATTCTGAATTTTGCTTCTCCAAAGAATCATTCTAACAGATGTACAACACTGCTTCATTTCTCCAGTCTCAAAACAGCATCAAAAATGAAATTAATGCCCTTCTGTTACCTTTGCTTCCCTTTACGGTTGATCACCTCAAGCGTCGCCATACTTGGCTGTCTTTAATTTCTTTTCTCCTGTTTTCTTTTCTTTCTTCTCAACCCAGATTTCACTCCCTTATACTCCACCACAGCTGCTCTTGTTGAGTTCACCAATGACTTCTGTATTGAGTTAATGGTCGAATCCCACGGACACTTGACTTACAGATATTTAGCATAGTTGCTCACTTCTCTCTGAAAGCCTCACCTGGTTTTCCTCCTAACACTCAGGCTGCTTCTCCTCAGGCTCCTCCACCCGTAAATCTTATACTGTCTCTGGGTTCTCTTCTTTGTTCTCTTCGCCCCATCCTCACATATTCCCTTGGGAGTCTCCCCAGACTCCCATCATCTTTATGTGCAGTTCATATGCTCATACATTTACTTTCAACCCAGTTTCTCCTCGAACATACACCACTATTCAGAATCTCCACATGGAGGACCAACAGACATCTCAAAATTCACGAGTCCCCACCTGAAATCCCATTCTTCCGTTTCCTCTCCCTTTCTAACCTACTACTCTGAGAGTCTCCCTCGTTTCAGCTAAGGCAGCTCCATCCTTCCAGTTCTCAGGCCAGAGATGCTGGACCCCTCTCACCCTCTCACACCCCCAGTCACATCCAGCAGCGAACCTGCTGGCTCCCATTCGAAGCGTTTCCAGACCTGGACCACTTCTCATCACCCCCAAGGCCACCCCTCTGGTTTCCCATCCCAGCCACCATCCACCTTCTCCTGGTGGGTTTGCAGCAGCCTCATAACCCACTCTCCCTGCTTCCTTCTTTCTAGGAGTCTTTGCTTCAGAGGGCAGCAGAGTGATCTCACGTGATCCTATTAAATTTGTCAGATCGTGCTTCTCCACTGTTCAGAACCTTTCAGTGTTCTCATTGGTCAGAGAAAAACCCAGATCCTTTTCAGTGAACCTACATTTACTGAACTTCCCACCCCAGCTATCGCACTGATCTTTACCCCCTTGCTCTCCCACTTCTCCCTGCGCTCCAGCCACACTGGCCTTCCCGCCGCTTCTCGAACACGCGCCAGGTCTGCTCTTGTTCAAGGATCCTTGTATTTGCTGTTCTGCTGCCTGGGATTCTCCTCCCAACCTGCTCAGTGCTCGCTCCTCCGTCTGCAGTGACCAAGTCACGGGCAACATGAATGGTTCTTGTACAAAGTTCTGCATTTCCTGGGGGTCCTCAGAGGAAAGGCTACATACCTTCCCAGAGCAAAGAGAAGATGGGTGGTGGCCAGGTCCTTTCTAGAATTTACTCTTTCTAGAAATCACGCTTTCCCACTTTTAATGTTTTTATTACAAAATGAAAAGTTTTTAATGGTGTCTTGAATGAAATAAGAAAGCTGGGACTGGATATCACCAATGGCCCCAAGTTCTGCCCTGAAGATGTCAGGAGAAGGAGTAGAACCCAGTGACCCCAGAAAGGTCTTCATCTTACAGACAGAGCCTCCAGGGACGAGGAGCTCATTCTCCCCATAGGTAACCACAAGCTACTTGACTGCTCTAAGTCGGTGTGGGGTCCCAGACTAGTCAGTACAGTGACAGGCCCTACCTTTCCGGATGAAGATAGCAGCAGCATATTTCCCATAGAACAGGGGGATAGAGAAACCCTTTGGGCAGACTGTGTCTCTGCAGTCCTGAGATCTCCTACTCACTGTGATTAAAAAAATCGATCAAAGTCATATCTGAGGCTGAGCAGGGAGATATCCCTCATCTAAGCAATTCCTAAGATACCTCCGCATTGTAATAGTGAGGGTCTTAGATGAAAGGAAGTGGAGAGATTAAGGGAAAGGCTTAACCTTTTACATTTTTTTTTTCCTGTGCTGTTTGAGTTGTTTTTCTCCAGCAAGGATATATTACCTTCATAATGTGTGTGTTATTTATACATGTACGTATTAATGTGTGAGTGTGTGTGTGTGTGTGTGTCCCAGCTCAAGGAGTGAGTGCTATTTACAAAAGAAAGGGATTCCGTGGTTTACAAAAGGATTTGCTGAAGGCATCTTTGAAGTGCTCTGCTCTCCAGAGACCTACAGAAAAGAATTGTGATTTATAAACACTTTCCTTTCATGCTTTGATGCAATCCTTAAATACATGACCAATTTCTGTTTCAAGTTCTCTCCAATTTAACCAACAATTCTCCAAGCTGGCAGCTATGTGCTGGGCACTGTGCTTGGCACAGTGGGGGAAGAAAGATGGAGACCCATGTTCAAAGGGAAGCTGGCATTGTCAACTCTCACAGAGCAGGCTTTGAAAGAAGAACTTCTCAGAAGTTGATGGCAGGGGTGATTTAGCAAGACCCTCTGCATTGTCCATGAATCCAGCCAGGAGCCCAGACATGAAGAGGCATCTCTGGCCTCCCAGGGTGATGGGGCAGCCAGAAGGCTCTACTGTAGTCAGAGGGAGTGAGGGTTATGGTGAAGAGTGGTGAACAGCTGCCCTGCTTCCCTGTTGCCACCATCACTGTGCAGAAACCATAAAAGGAGCCCTGCAATGTGATAAGTGTAGGTTTTTGAAACCGATAAAAAGAAGCTAGAGGCAGCTTGTGAAAACACATCCCAGTTAGACCTAAAGTAGGTGGGGAAGGGGCAACTGTGAGCTTTTGAGCTCTCCATCCACCCAGCCAGCCCTGTAGTTGACTTCACTGTTAGGTCCCCTTCACACCTCCATGATGTATAAGCTGCCTGTGCCCCTAATGTTGAGCAAAGGGACATCTGAAACCCTTGGGCAGGATTGCACTTATACTGAATTTTTATTTTATTGTTCCTACCTGAAATGAGGTTCTCTGGTGGTAAAACCTTTTAAAAAAAGACTATATTTCTTTTGAAATCAGAATCAAGGCATGAAAAAAGCATAAGAACAACAAAGAAAACAGCACCCACCTCTTTGTGTTGTTGTGACGATTAATTAAGATAATACAATGTTCTTGGCCTGATTACTTTTGTGGCTGTGTGGTTGTGGCTGTTGGATATCAAGGGTCTTGGTAGGATTTTTGTTCTATGACCTCCGTACCTTGGCTGAATTATTGGTAAAATCAAAATAACAAGCTTTTCCCAGCCTGAAAGCAGGATGACCTCTTAATGTCAGTCATTTCCCCTTTCCATGATCTCTGTTGTTGCAGCTCTGCTGGGTTGGCAACCTTTCATATTAATTGTACGAGAGGGCAGAAAGATGGTTTGGTGTGTCCCATTCATTTTTTCCATGATTTAGTACCTTTTTGTTAATGCATTTGGGAAACACTTATGCAGCCTTCTTATTCCCATTCTTATGACAAGGAGACTGAGGGTTGCAACCCTTGTTAAATTTGCAGCTTTAATCCCTCTCTGTGCAGGCAGCGGGCTCTCTGTTTGCTTTGACTGTGATATCAAGAACTCAAGGATTTGCCTGGGAGACCAGGATTCTATGGTCTTGGGAAGGTGGAAACAACTGACTCACCTGAATGGGTCGATTTTTTTTCTCGATCTTTGTCGGGAAATCAATATTCGATTGTGCCCTTCAGCCAGTGCTTACCTTCCCCCCTCAAGAAGTGGAAGGGAAGATCAATGATCTTGACAAGATCTAAATAAAAGTGTCTCAAGCAAACCAGAGGGGAGGAGATGTGCATGTGGCTCCTAAGGCTGCCATAAATCTGAGGCTGATGAATTACCTGGGCAGGTGCCTCTGTCACCAGCATCCTGGCTCAGGACAGGAGTGGTGTAATTACTTCTCTCATGGTGGTTATCTGAAGTGAGCTGGTCCATTTTTCTCATTTATTACTACTGAATTTCAGGAAAGTGTTTACTAAATCCTCCGTCCACTTCCTTACCTAAATATTATATTTATTTGGCGAGGGCCAGAAGGTGACCTGCAATAAGACAACTCAGTCCCTCAGCCTGCCTGTACAGAGGGTTCTCTTGTGGGAGTGATGGCTGGGTAGCAGACAGCCAGCTCTTCATAACTGTCATCCCCATCGGTGGCGCCTTAAGTTTCTCTTCCTCCCCTTTCCCCTGCTCTGTGGACAGATGCGTCTAATGCAAGTCATTAGGAATAAGCTGAGGCTAGGCAGGAGAAGGGGGCAACAGAGGATGAGATGTTTGGATGGCATCATTGACTAAATGGACATGAGTTTTTGAGCAAACTCAGGGAGCTAGTGAAAGACAGGGAAGCCTGGGGTGCTGCAGTCCATGGGGTCACAAAAAGTCAGACAGGACTGAGTAAACAACAATAACAAGAAATAATAGAGGATTTGGGGAGGGATTTTCCTGCCTACACAGGATGGGGAGGAAAAGAGGCAGCTGGCCAGCAGGGCCAGCTTCTTATGTCCAACTTAAACCTCCTCTTCACTGTATATTCTATTGCAGTCAGAACTCCGAAAGGAATTGATTTTAATCATCAAAGCCACAGATCCCAGGGTGTCCACAGATCCTCTGACACTCTAGGGTCTGAGTTGCATATCAAAATAAATGAATACATTAAAAAAAATTGTATAGCTTTTCTTCCAGGCATAGGCTTCCCTGAGTCATTTCAGCTTCTCCAAAAAACAGACAGGTGCCTGATTCTGGGTATTATTGAGAATCACACAGTCAGACCCAACATAATAGTGGCTTATGCAAGACAGAATTATATTACTCCCTTACACAACAGTTCCCTGATAGCTTAGTTGATAAAGAATCTGCCTGCAATGCAGGAGACCCCAGTTTGATTCCTGTGTTGGGAAGATCCACTGGAGAAGATATAGGCTACCCACTCCAGTTTTCTTGGGCTTCCCTTGTGGCTCAGCTGGTAAAGAATCTGCCTGCAAAGCAGGAGACTTGGGTTCGATCCCTGGGTTGGGAAGATCCCCTGGTCTGGTGAATTCAGTTCACGGGGTCTCAAAGAGTCAGATGCGACTAAGCGACTTTCACTTACACAACAGTTCTAGCATTGGCTACTGAGGCCTAATGAAGTACCTCCACAGTCTTAGGGACCCAAATTGCTTCCATCTTTTGTTATTATTCCTAATTTTCTGGCCATATTAATGTTGAAATTGAGCACAATTCCATGTCCATATTCCCTCCAACAGGAAGGGAGAACACGAGAACATGAAAAGCATAGCTTTTCTAGAATGCAGCCTAGGGGAAAAACAATGGCACATTCAAGATAAAGCCGCTCCATTTTAAAGAAGCTTGGAAGAAACAGAGACATTACTTTATCAACAAAGGTCTGTCTAGTCAAGGCTATTGTTTTTCCAGTGGTCATGTACGGATGTGAGAGTTGGACTATAAAGAAAGCTGAACACCGAAGAACTGATGCTTTTGACTGTGGTGTTGGAGAAGACTCTTGAGAGTTCTTTGGACTGCAAGGAGATCCAACCAGTCCATCTTAAAGGAAATCAGTCCTGAATATTCAGTGTTCATTGATTGAAGCTGAAACTCTAATACTTTGGCCACCTGATGTGAAGAGCTGACTCATTGGGAAAGATCCTGATGCTGGGAAAGATTTAAGGCAGGAGAAGGAGACAACAGAGGATGAGATGGTTGGATGGCATCACTAACACAATGGACATGAGTTTGGGTAAACTCTGGGAGTTGGTGATGGACACGGAGGCCTGGCATGCTGTGGTTCATGGGGTCACAAAGAGTCAGACATGACTGAGCGACTAAACTGAACTGAACTAGAAGAAACAAATGCGTCGAGTTCTTTATCTGTAGTAAGTTATAATATAAAAGATAGTGGAGATTCAAGAAAGAATATTTACTTTCTGATAAATGTCCTAAAAGGTCATCATGCACATAAATTTCAACTATCAGTGTATATGGGTAAGGTCAGTAATCTTGAGTTTAGGTTACAATCTAAATTTTTTTTTCTAAAAAATAAAGGTAAATTTTGAGGAAACACTCAACCATGTGCTATAAATGGAAATAAAGTAAGTTTTTAGATCAGAATTTTTTTTTTTTTTTAAAAAGAATGCAGCCTGGAAATTGCACATGTGAGCATTCACATGCTATTGGTTGAAATCAGTTACATGGCTGCACTTTGCTGCAGGGCAAGCTGAGACATGTACCTTTCAAATTTGTATGCAGCTGAAATTTGAGGTTCTATAACTAAAGGATGAGGTGGAGAGTATATGGAGGTGAGATGAGTGGAGAAGGCTGGCTGGCCATATCAGGTATATATGTAAGAGGGATTTTTTGGACAGTAAGGTGTTGCTGGCAGGAGAGAAGGGAAAGAGTTGGGTCCATTCTATATTTTCTAACTTTCTTGCCTTCCTAGAGTCTTGTTTTCCTCTTCTGAACTTTCTCAGCCTTGATTCTGATATGTGCTTCTTTTCTTACCCTAATTTGATTCTTCTAAAGTATCTCCAGGTCATCTAATAGCTCTACAATTCACTAAACTAAGAGATACCTGATAAGACTAGACAATTTAGTTGTTGGAACCCACCCTGTGCAAGCCGTGACACCGGGTTTGGAGGTACAGCGGAGTAAAAGCAGACCTGATTCCTGCCCTCTTGGAGTGTAGATTACAGCAGGAGAAAATGGCACAAATATATATCAGATTGCAACTATGATTTCTACTTATGGCCATGATGGAGCAATAGACCTGGATTTATCTTATCTTTCTGCATGAAATAATTAAAGAACTGGATAACATATATGAAATAATTCTTCAGATATTAGGCATCAAGTAAGAGGCACACTAATCCCTGAAAGATGGGAAATGAAAAGAAAGTCCCATAAATATTTCAGGGTGAAAAATTCTTTATTTCTCTTTTGTTTCTGAAGGATAATCTTTTGGGTTTAGAGTTTAGAACAGGAGGGTTTTTTCTCAGTATTATGTTTCTCCACTGTTTTCTCATTTGAATTATTTCTGAGGAGAAATCTGCTGTCATCCCTATTTTTATTTCTCTGTACTTTCAATGTCCTTATTTTTCCAAAACAAGGTATTGGTAATAAGCCAACAAAGAAGAGAAAATAGAATCAGAAAATGTGCTCAATTATCCAAAAAGAAAGCAGAAAAAAAAAGAAAAAAGTGAACAAAGAGCAGACTTGACAAGTAGAAAAAGGAGAGCAAGGTTATGTGTAAAGACTAACCATATTAATAACTATGTTAAGTGTAAATTCTAAACATCTACTTAAATGTGGAGATTGTCTGATTAGATAAAAAGCAAGAGTGAATTATATGGTGCTCAAAAAAAAAACATTTTAAATATTAAGATACAGGTAGGCTAAAAGTAAAATAATGGAAAATGATGTCATGTTAAGAATAATCAATAAAAAGCTGAAGTGGCTATATTAATATCAGAGTAAATGTCAGAGCAGAGAATACTACCAGGGATAAAAAGAGTCATTTCATAATTATAAAGCTGTCAATTCATCAAGGGAAATAGGAGTCCTGAATATTTGTGTACTTGAAAGCAAGTTTCAAAATAATGAAGCAAAAATGAATAGAACTGCAGAGAGAAATAGACAAATCCATAATTATTATGGAGGATTTCAATATCACTCTCAAAGTAATTGATGGAATAAATAGACAGAAAGTAAATAAGAATATAAAAGATTTTTACAGCACTATCAAACAATTTGATGTAACTGACATTTATAAAACTCTCTACTCAATAATGAAAGGATACATACTATTTTCAACTACATACAGAACATTTACCAAGATGGATTAATAAAGTCTCAATAATTTAAAAGGATTCTAATTATACAAAGTATATTATTTGTTCATAATATTAAAAAAGTAGAACTCTATAGTAGAAAGATATCTGGAAAATCTCCCAAATATTTGGAAACTAAATAATACACCTCCAAACAACTCACATGTTAAAGAATGAACCAATAGGGAAATAGAAAATATTTTGAACTGAATTAAAATAAAAACTTATATTAAAATGTATGACATGTTATTATAGCAGCATTTAGGGAAGAATTTACAGCACTGAACACTTATATTATAAATAAGAAAGGTCTAACATGGATGACTTTAGCTTCCACCTCAAGAAGATGGAAGAGCAAATTAAGCTCAAAATAAACTGAAGAAGGGTAGTATACTCATTTTCACTATATTGATTCTTCCCATCCATGAACATGGTATATTTCTCCATCTATTTGTGTCATCTTTGATTTCTTTCATCAGTGTTTTATAGTTTTCTATATATAGGTCTTTTGTTTCTTAAGGTAGATTTATTCCTAAGTATTTTATTCTTTTTGTTGCAATTGTGAATAGAATTATTTCCTTAATTTCTCTTTCTGTTTTCTCATTGTTAGTGTGTAGGAATGCAAGAGATTTCTGTGTGTTAATTTTATATCCTGCAACTTTACTATATTCACTGATTAGCTCTAATAGTTTTCTGGTGGTATCTTCAGGGTTTTCTATGTAGAGGATCATGTCATCTGCAAACAGTGAGAGTTTTACTTCTTTTCCAATCTATAGATTCAATGCAACCTCTATCACACTTCCAATGGTATTTTTCAGAGAACTAGAACAAATATTTTCACAATTTGTACGGAAATACAAAAAACTTCAAATAACCAAAGCAATCTTGAGAAAGAAGAATGGAACTGGAGGAATCAACCTGCCTGACTTCAGACGATACTACAAAGCTATGGTCATCAAGACAGTACGGTACTGGCACAAAGACAGAAATATAAATCAATGGAACAAAATGGAAAGCCCAGAGATAAATCCACCCACCTATGAACACCTTATCTTTGATAAAGGAGGCAAAAATACACAATGGAGAAAAAACAATCTCTTTAACAAGTGATGCTGGGAGAACTGGTCAACCACTTGTAAAAGAATGAAACTAGAACACTTTCTAACACTATACACAAAAATAAACTCAAAATGTATTAAAAATCTAAATGTAAGGCCAGAAACTATAAAACTCCTAGAGGAAAACAGGCAGAACACTCTCTGACAAAAATCACAGCAGGATCCTCTATGACCCATCTCCCAGAGTAATAGAAATAAAAGCAAAAATAAACAAATGGGGCCTAATTAAACTTAAAAGCTTTTGCACAATGAAGGAAATTATAAGCAAGGTGAAAAGACAGTCTTCAGAATGGGAGAAAATAATAGCAAATGAAGCAACTGACAAAGAACTAATCTCAAAAATGTACAAGCAGCTCTTGCAGCTCAATATCAGAAAAATAAATGACCCAATCAAAAAATGGGCCAAAGATCTAAACAGACATTTCTCCAAAGAAGACATACAGATGGCTTACAAACATATGGAAAGATGCTCAACATCACTCATTATCAGAGAAATGCAAATCAAAACCACAATGAGGTACCATTTCATGCTGGTCAAAATGGCTGCTATCAAAAAGTCTACAAATAATAAATGCTGGAGAGGGTGTGGAGAAAAGGGAACCCTCTTACACTGTTGGTGGGAATGTCACTATGTACATAAACTAGTACAGCCACTATGGAGAACAGTGTGGCGATTCCTTAAAAACTGGAAATAGAACTGCCATATGACACACCAAGGAAACCAGAATTGAAAGAGACACATGTACCCCAGTGTGCATCACAGCACTGTTTACAATAGCTAGGACGTGGAAGCAACCTACCTGTCCATCAGCAGATGAAAGGATAAGAAAACTGTGGTGCATATATACAATGGAATATTTGCAGTTCGCAGTTTTGTCATTCAATCGTGTCTGACTCTTTTCGACCCCATGAATTGCAGCACACCAGGCCCCCCTGTCCATCACCAATTCCCAGAGTCTACCCAAACCCATGTCCATCGAGTTGGTGATGCCGTCCAGACATCTCATCCTCTCTTGTCGCCTTCTCCTCCTGCCCTCAATCCTTCCCAGCA
The DNA here is from genome assembly GCF_033118175.1 of Dama dama. Lineage (NCBI taxonomy): Eukaryota > Metazoa > Chordata > Mammalia > Artiodactyla > Cervidae > Dama > Dama dama. The sequence continues at coordinate 12,550,040 of NC_083688.1, read as the reverse complement.
TTAGGGTCTTTTCCAATGAGTCAACTCTTCGCATGAGGTGGCCAAAGTATTGGAGTTTCAGCTTCAACATCAGTCCTTCCAATGAACACCCAGGACTGATCCCCTTTAGGATGGACTGGTTGGATCTTCTTCCAGTCCAAGGGACTCTCAAGAGTCTTCTCCAACACCACAGTTCAAAAGCATCAATTCTTCGGCACTCAGCTTTCTTCATTGTCAAACTCTCACATCCATACATGACTACTGGAAAAACCATAGCCTTGACTAGACAGACCTTTGTTGGCAAAGTAATGTCTCTGCTTTTAAACATGCTGTCTAGGTTGGTCATAACTTTCCTTCCAAGGAGTAAGCGTCTTTTAATTTCATGGCTGCAATCACCATCTGCAGTGATTTTGGAGCCCCCAAAATAAAGTTTGACACTGTTTCCACTGTTTCCCCATCTATTTCCCATGAAGTAATGGGACCAGATGCCATGATCTTAGTTTTCTGAATGCTGAGCTTTAAGCCAACTTTTTCACTCTCCTCCTTCACTTTCATCAAGAGGCTTTTTAGTTCCTCTTCACTCTCTGCCATAAGGGTGGTGTCCTCCGCATAGCTGAGGTTATTGATATTTCTCCTGGCAATCTTGATTCTAGCTTGTGCTTCTTCCAGCCCAGTGTTTCTCATGATGTACTCTGCATATAAGTTAAATAAGCAGGGTGACAATATACAGCTGTGACATACTCCTTTTCCTATTTGGAACCAGTCTGTTGTTCCATGTCCAGTTCTAACTGTTGCTTCGGTTAGGAGAGGAGCAACCCCACATCCAAGGAGCTGCGGCTGCGTGGGTGCAGGAGGGCCGAGAGGAGCTACTCCATGTTCAAGGTCAGGAGGGACAGCCGTGAGGAGTTACCCCTCATCCAAGGTAAGGAGCAGCGGCTGCGCTTTGCTGGAGCAGCCGTGAAGAGATACCCCACGTCCAAGGTAAGAGAAACCCAAGTAAGACGGTAGGTGTTGCGAGAGGGCATCAGAGGGCAGACACACTGAAACCATAATCACAGAAAACGAGCCAATGTGATCATAGGACCACAGCCTTGTCTAACTCAATGAGACTGAGCCATGCTGTGTGGGGCCACCCAAGATGGAGGGGTCATGGTGAAGAGGTCTGACAGAATGTGGTCCACTGGAGAAGGGAATGGCAAACCACTTCAGTATTCTTGCCTTGAGAACCCCATGAACAGTATGAAAAGGCAAAAACATAGGGCACTGAAAGATGAACTCCCCAGGTCTGTAGGTGCCCAGTATGCTACTGGAGATCAGTGGAGAAATAACTCCAGAAAGAATGAAGGGATGGAGCCAAAGCAATGGAGTATTACTCAGCCATTAAAAAGAATGCATTTGAATCAGTTCTAATGAGGTGGATGAAACTGGAGCCTATTATACAGAGTGAAGTAAGTCAGAAAGAAAAACACCAATACAGTATATTAATGCACATATATGGGATTTAGAAATATAGTAATGATGACTCTATATGCGAGACAGCAAAAGAGACACAGATAAATAACAGACTTTTGGACACTGTGGGAGAAGGTGAGGGTGGGATGATTTGAGAGAATAGCATTGAATCGTGTATGTTACCATATGTGAAATAGATCACCAGTCCAGGTTCAATGCATGAGACAGGGTGCTTAGAGCCAGTGCATTGGGGCGACCCTGAGGCATGGGATCGGGAGGGAGGTGGGAGGGGGGTTCAGGATGGGGGACACATGTACCCCCATGGCTGATTCATGTCAGTGTATGGCAAAAACCACTACAATATTGTAAAGTAATTAGCCCCCAATCAAAATAAATTAATTAATTAATTAGAAAATAAACTGAAGAAGGGATCTGATAAAAATCACATCAGAAATTAATGAAATAAAAATGTAAATACCGTAGAGAAATGAAAATAACGTCTGAAAATTTGAGATCAATGAGATAATAAATATATACTTGGAGTGATTCCAAAAAAGGGGTGAAGAGATAAATCACTAATATCAGGAATGAGAGAGGGGACATTACTATCAATTCTATAGATATTTAAAGAATAATATATAAGGGGGTAGTATGAACAACTTTATGTAAAGAAGTAAACCTTGAAAACATAAGAAGACAAATTCATTTAAAGGAACAAACTACCACAGTTCACCCAAGAATAAATTGATGGCTAAGATGTTTTTATGTCCATTAAAAAACTGAATTATTGAACTTGCAGTTATAAACCTCCCATCAAGAAAATTCAAGATATGGATGGCTTATCTGTAGAACACCATCAGTCATTTAAAGTTGAATTAACACTAACTCTACATAAAGTCTTCCACACACTGAAGAAACGGATTGCTTCAAGGCACTAACCCATTGTCATTGCTACTATTCAACAGTATAGTGAAGGTGTTAGCCAATGCAACTAAGAAAAAGATATTAAAGGCATCCACATTGTAAAGAAAGAAGTAAATCCATCATTATTCACAGATGATACAGTCTTCTATGTAGAACATTCTATGGAATCTACAAAAAGCTTTACTGAAAAGTGAATTTAGCAAGATTACAGGATGTAAAATTAACATACAAAATTTGCATGTCTATACATTGGCAATAAAAATGGAAATTAAAACATAAAAATCAATACCATTTACAATAACATAAAATATAAAATCATTAGGGATAAATCTGTCAAAAGATATAAAAAATTTGTACACTGAATATTATGAAACATTTCTGAGAGAAATTTAGTACAACCTGGAAGGAGAGATTATACTGTGTTCATGGGTTAGAAAATCTGTTATTATTAAGATGTCCCTTTTCTCAAGCACAGCTCTGACCATGGCATCTCCCTGTGGAACAATAGTCAAGAATTCCTCATTTCCCAGTGAAGGAAGCTGTGAAACTTAGCAGGTGAGGTTGCCCACGATCTTACCTACAAAGGTTATGCAGGAGGGCGGGGTGGTGCAGCAAACTCTGGAGCCAGGCTACAACCATTCACATCTCGGTTCTGTCACCTACTGGGTTGGCTACCTAACCTCTCTGAACCTCAGTTTCCTCTTCTATAAAATGAGGATTATAACAGTGTCTACCTCACAGAGTTGCTGTAGAGATGAAAAAGCTAGTGTGTCTGAAATACTGGAGAAGAATGCCTGGTACATGGAAAGTTGTCAGTAATATGCACATTCTTGTGATCGCTTAGGTTAATTTTTGGGGTGGGGGGATTTGAACAGCACATTTTCCTTCTGGGATCAGGCTCTCCCCTGACCTGTGCCTGCCCCGCTCTTGATTGACCACTCAGATGCTTTTATCTTGCTGTTGCCTCCCTCTGCCCAGATGCTGCATCCTCTAGAATCTTGGTTTGCCCAAATGCTGCCCATCCTTCAATGCACCAGCACCCATGGGCCTTGCAGGCAGATCTCAGAGGGCAGAAATGGACTCTGAGAATAGAGAAGTGTGGTTTCATCACCACCCGACCCCACTTGCCTTGTGACCTTAGACTTGTTATTTAACTGCTCTAAGCTTTGGTTCATTCGTCTTGCATGTGAAGATGGTAATGTCAACCCCACAAGCTTCTTACGTAGATTAAATGTGATGGTTCACGAGAAGGGCTTGGTGCAGAGTGAGTGTCTAATAATTGCTCATTGACACAATCAGTGCTGCGCTGACATAAGCCAGCTCTGCCTCCAGAAAGGCAGGCAACGTTCCTGGGGAAGTCTCATCCGCCAGCCTCAGTCCGGGAAAGAGAAATGGAAAAATTTCTAATTCCAGAAAGTAAATGTCAGAGGCTTGGGAAGGATTCTGATGTTCTGAAAATAAATATCTGGCATGGGCAAAAAAAAAAAAAAAATGAGGGGGTGGGGAAGGATGAGGTGGGGGTGGTGGGCCAGGGTGAGGCAGAGATGAGGTGCCAAGACAGAGAAAGACAGAAAGAGACAGAAAGGGAGAGACAGAGACACAGAGGGAGTGGCAGGCTCTGTGAGACCGCGGGATCCCTCTTCTTCTTGGGAGAAGAGATTCAGGCATCCTCTGAGCATTCTTGGGGAGCAGAGGATCTTCCTACTCTGGGATATGGGCCTGCTGAGCAGAGTGGGATGGGAGATGCCTGCAAAGCTCCAGGGAATCTTGATGCTGCAAACATCTCCAAGTCCTCTATGCCTCGCAGTCCGTTCCCAGGGCTCAGCTGGGCAGCTCCTAGAAATCCTTCCTCAGCACCCCTGCTTCTCATTGTTCCTCCAAAGTGACTCTGGGGACTTGGCTCCCAGGTCCCTTGCCACCCTGTTCCCTTCTCTGGATCCCTGGTGATTGTGGGAATCCCCAGTACCTTGTGCTGCCTGGGAGTGGAAGCTGTCTTTGCTCCTGGCCTGGTTCCCCAGCTCCGCAGCTGAGATTGAAATTTGTCCTTCCCTGGGATCTGGTCCCAGAGTCCAGTTCTACCCCTAGAGACCTCGGAAGACACTTAAGTGTTGGAAGCCAGCAGAAGATGGCCTGGATGTACACCAGCCAGAGATTTGGATCACAGCCTGGGTGGACAGCGGGCTCAGCGGGATGGGGTCACACAGAACTGGGAGGGCTGACTTACCTGCATCATCCATCCATGTTTCAGTGATGCCCTGATGGTGCCCAAGGGGTGCTCACCAGCTGGAGCTAGTGAAAGTGACCTTGGAGGTGCTTGGGAAGCGGAGGCAAAACCCATTCACAGGCCCTCGGATACATACCAAGTACCACAGTCTGGCTTTTGTCTATCTTACTCCCTTTCATTCAGTTTCCATTTGTGGGGATTTTTGTTGTTTTTCAGTTGCTAAGTTGTGTCTGACTCTTTGAGACCACCATGGACTGCAGCATGCCAGGCCTCGCTGTCCCTCACCATCTCCTAGAATTTGCCCAAGTTCAGGTCCATTGAATCGGTGGTGTCATCCAACCATCTCATCCTCTGCCGCCCTCTTCTCCTTTTGCCTTCAATCTTTCCCAGCATCAGGGTCTTTTCCAGGGAGTCGCCTATTTGCACCAGGTGGCCAAGGGGGGATTTTAATCCTTATTTAATATTGGGAATGTAAGGCTCAGAGAAGTAAAAGCAACCTGCCTAAGGCCACGCAGCAAATGTGGCTGAGGCCGGACTCTGCCCCAGGTGGGTATCACTTGGCTATGTTTGGCTCCGCTGGTACATTGCCAGCATGTGGCTACTCGTGGGGCACCAGGACTGGTATTTCACAAGCAGGGCATTATTCTCTGCCGGGCACTGTTCTTCATCCCCAGGATACAGCACAGGACTGAGCAAAACCTGGCGCCTGCCCTTGAGACCTGGGGTGGTGCCAGGAAAGGAGAAATAGCAAGGAAGGTGAGCAGTCTTCTACAGGGATGAACAAAAGCATTCTCTCTGTGGATCAAGACATCTTCTGTGAGAAGTTGCCAAAATCCAGCTTGAAAACCATGCAAGCACAGGTGCCCAGGATCAGCCAGTGCAGCCCTGTTTATAACTGTGAAAACCAGAAACAACTTAAGTACTTACAGAGGATGAGGAAGTCATGGTGCTTTCGTACCATGCACTGTGGGTAGCCACTAAAAAGGATGGGGAAGGGTTTTGTGTGTTGACCTGGAAGAGGACCCTGATGCAGGGTTGGATGGAAAAAGCAGGTTATAAAACAGGAAGAATTGGATGAACCAAGGGCAGACTTAGCTCTCGCCTGCACTGTGGGGACAGCCTTCTGGCTGTTCCCTGCTTCCCCCGACTGCTGCAGACTATTCTCCACTCAGCAGCTAGAAAAATCTCTTTAAAATCAGAGTTGTCTTCTCAAAGCCCCCCAAGGGCTCCTCACAGCACTCAGAGTGGAAGTCAAGTGGTCCAAGACACCTCAGGCTCTACCCACCCACCTGTTCTCACTCATGCCCTTCTGCTGCACCAGCCTCGGAGTCCTGATGGTTCTTAAACAGTCAAGCACATTGCCTCCATGGGGCCTTTGCACCTGTTTCTTCCTCCACCTGGAATGTTCTCTTGCCCATCCTCAGGGCTCACTCCTATGAGGTTTCTGCTCAGACACTACTTTGCAGGTGAGGGATGGGGGTTCCTGAGCATTCTGTTCCCCTTACTCTGCTTAACTATCTTCCCAACACTTTCACCTGATGGGAGTTCATATTTAGTTAGCATGTTCATCCTTCATCTGTCACCCTGCAGGCACCCCAGAATGCGTGCATCTCGGCAGCCTTGGTTTACTAGCCCTGCTGTGTCCTCAGGTGCTTTGGGGCAAGACTCAACCTAGGGGCAGACAACTGGGATTAGGGGAACCAGTTCACATGTGGTCTGTTTGAGTGCGCATCTGACCACATTATGGCCCAGTTAGAACTCCCCTTGGTTGCTGACCACTCCTGAGACAAGGACTGCGATCCTAGAGAAAGAATGCAGCTCTCACCCCACCCCCAGCCGCAGCTACATCCAGCCTCTTACTTGCTCTCTGTGCTCCAGGCCCCTGGCAGTTTTCCAGCTGGCTGTCCTGGCCTTGCTTCAGATTCCCCAGGACCTTTGCACATGCTCTCTTGCTGTCTAGGGTGCTCTTAATTTCACATTTATGTGTGTAACTTTGTTTAAGGCTGGTATCCTCCGCTAGGGGCTTCCCTGGTGGTTCAGCGGTAAAGGATCTGCCTGCCAATGCAGGAGACATGGGTTCAATCCCTGGTTGGGAAGATCTCTTGGAGAAGGAAGTGGCAACCAACTCCAGTATTCTTGCTTAGAGAATTCCTTGGATGGAGGAGTCTGGCAGGCTTTAGTACATGAGGTTGACTTAGTGACTAAACAAAATGCTAACAAAACCCCACTAAGCTGCCAAGTTACATGAGGGCAGGGGCTGTGTGCTTCCTCTCTGCCCTGTCCTGTGTCCAGAACAATGCCTGGCACATCATAGTTGTTTAGTCACCAAGTTGTGTCAGATCTTTGTGACCCCATGGACTGCAACACGCCAGGCTTTCCTGTCCATCACCAACTCCCAGAGCTTGCTCAAACTCATGTCCATAGGGTCAGTGATGCCATCCAACCATCTCATCCTTTGTCGGCCCCTTCTCCTCCTGCTTTCAATCTTTCCTGGCATCAGGGTCTTTTCTAATGAGTCAGCTCTTCACATCAGGTGGCCAAAGTAACATCAGTCCTTCTAATGAATATTCAGGATTGATATCCATAGGATGGATTGGTTTGATCTCCTTGCAGTCCAAGGGACTCTCAAGAGTCTTCTCCAACACCACAGTTCAAAAGCATCAATTCTTTGGCACTCAGCTTTCCTTATGGTCCAACTCTCATATCCATACATAACTACTGGAAAAACCATAGCTTTGACTAGATGGAACTTTGTTGGCACAGTAATGTCTCTGCTTTTTAATATGTTGTCTAGGTTGGTCATACCTTTTCTTCTAAGGAGCAAGTATCTTTTAATTTTATGGCTGCAGTCACCATCTGCAGTGATTTTGGAGCCCAAGAAAACAAATTCTTTCACTGTTTCCCTATCTATTAGCCATGAAGTGATGGGACCAGATGCCATGATCTTCATTTTTTGAATGTTGAGTTTTAAGCCAGCTTTTTCACTCTCCTCTTTCACTTTCATCAAGAGGCTCTTTAGTTCTTCACTTTCTGCCATGAGGGTGGTGTCATCTGCATATCTGAGGTTATTGATATTTCTCCCGGCAATCTTGATTCCAGCTTGTGCTTCATCCAGTCTGGCATTTCACATGATGTGCTCTTCATATAAGTTAAATAAGCAGGGTGACAATATACAGCCTTGAAATACTCCTTTCCCAGTTTGGAATCAGTCTGTTGTTCCATGTCTGGTTCTAACTGTTGCTTCTTGACCTGCATACAGATTTCTCAGGAAGCAGGTCAGGTGGTCTGGTATTCACAGCTCTTTAAGAATTTTCCACAGTTTGTTGTGATCCACACAGTCAAAGGCTTTGGTGTAGTCAATAAAACAGAAGTCGATATTTTTCTGGAACTCTTTTGCTTTTTCAATGATCCAGTGGATGTTGGCAATTTGATCTCTGGTTACTCTGCCTTTTGTAAAACCAGCTTGAACATCTGGAAGTTCACGGTTCACAGACTGTTGAAGCCTGGTTTGGAGAATTTTGAGCATTACTTTGTTAGTGTGTGAGATGAGTGCAATTGTGCAATAGTTTGAACATTCTTTGGCATTGCCTTTCTTTGGGATTGGAATGAAAACTGACCTTTTCCAGTCCTATGGCCATTGTTGAGTTTTCCAAATTTTTTGGCATACTGAGTGCAGCACTTTCACAGCATCATCTTTTAGGATTTTAAATAGCTCAACTGGAATTCCGTCACCTCCAGTAGCTTTGTTCGCAGTGATGCTTCCTAAGGCCCACTTGACTTCGCACTCCAGGATGTCTGGCTTTAGGTGAGTGATCACAGCATCGTGGTTATCTGGGTCATGAAGATCTTTTTTGTACAGTTCTTCTGTGTATTCTTGCCACCACTTCTTAATATCTTCTGCTTCTGTTAGGTCCATACCATTTCTGTCCTTTATTGTGCCCATCTTTGCATGAAATATTCCCTTGGTATCTCTAGTTTTCTTCAAGCGATCTCTAGTCTTTCCCATTCTATGGTTCTCCTCTATTTCTTGGCACTGATCACTGAGGAAGGCTTTCTTATCTCTCCTTGCTATTCTTTGGAACTCTGCATTCAAATGGGTATAGCTTTCTTTTTCTCCTTTGCCTTTAGCTTCTCTTCTTTTCTCAGCTATTGGTAAGGCCTCTTCAGACAACCACTTTGCCCTTGTGCATTTCCTTTTATTGGGGATGGTCTTGATCACTGCCTCCTGTACTATGTCACGGAATCCTCCTGTGAACCTCCTATGAAACTCCATCTGTAGTTCTTCAGGTATTCTGTCTATCAGATCTAAACCCTTGAATCTGTCACTTCCACTGTATGGTCATAAAGGTTTTGATTTAGGTCATACCTGAATGGTCTCATGGTTTTTCCTACTTTCTTCAATTTAAGTCTGAATTTGGCAATAAGGAGTTCATGATCTGAGCCACAGTCAGCTCCCAGTCTTGTTTTTGCTGACTGTATAGAACTTCTCCATCTTTGGCTTCAAAGAAAATAATCAATCTGATTTTGGTATAGACCATCTGGTGATGTCCATGTGTAGAGTCTTCTCTTGTGTTCTTGGAAGAGAGCAACAACACTGATCCCCTGGTCCTTCTCCGGTGGACCACATTTTATGAGATCTCTCTACCATGACCCGTCCATCTTGGGTGGTCCTACATGGCATGGCTCATAGTTTCATTGAGTTAGACAAGGCTGTGGCCCATGTGATCAGTTTTGTTAGTTTTCTGTAATTGTGGTTTTCATTCTGTCTGCCCTCTGATGGTTAAGGATAAGAGGCTTATGGAAGTTTCCTGATGGGGGAGACTGATGGGGTCACTTGGGTCTTGTTCTGATGGGCAGGACCATGCTCAGTAAATCTTTAATCCAATTTTCTGTTGATGGGCAGGGCTGTGTTCCCTCCCTGTTGTTTGACTTGAGACCAGACTATGGTGGAGGTGGTGAAGATAAAGGCAACCTCCTTCAAAAGGCCCCGTGCACGCACTGCTGCACTCAGTGCCCCTGACCCTGCAGCAGGCCACCACTGACCCACACCTCTGCCGGGGACTCCTGGACACTCACAGGCATGTCTGGGTCAGTCTCTTGTGGGATCACTGCTCCTTTTTCCTGGGTCCTGGTGCACACAAGCTGTTTTTTTGTGCCCTTCAAGAGTCCGTTTCCCCAGTCCTGTGTAAGTTCTGTAATCAAATCCCACTGGCCTCCTAAGTCAAATTCCCTGGGGGTTCTCAAACCCTTTGCCAGATCCCCAGGTTGGGAAATCTGTGTGAGTCCTAGAACTTTCTTCACAGTGCAAGAATTTCTTTGGTATAATTGTTCTGCAGTTTGTGGGTCATCTGCTTGGTTGGCTATATGGTGGGGTTAATGGTGACCTCCCCCAACAGGGCTTATGCCAAAGGCTGTGTGACCCAGATCTGCTGCACCCAGAGCCCCTTCCCCTGCAGCAGGCCACTGCTGACCTGTACCTCCACAGGAGATACTCAAGGGCAGATCTGACTCAGTCTCTGTGGGGTCTCTGGGTCCTGGTGTGTACAAGGTTTTGTTTGAGCCCTCTGAGCATCTCTGGTGGGTATGGGGTTTGATTCTAAATGTGATTTTGCCCCTCCTACTGCCTTGCTGGAGCTTCTCCTTTGCCCTTGGATGTGGGGTATCTTTTTTGGTGGGATCCAACATTCTCCTGTCGATGGTTGTTCAGCAGCGAGTTGTAATTTTGGAATTCTCAAAAGAGAAGATGCACGCATGTCCTTCTACTCTGACATCATAGTTGCTCAGTAAATGAATGGATGAGAGAGTGAACAAATCAATGAACGAATGCCATTGCCTCTGGTGGGACAGGGAGAAGGCTAAGAGATTTGTCCCTCTAACATCCATTTGGCAAATAGGACCCATGGGAAAGGAGGGGATGGGGGGTGGGAGGAGGGGAACACAGCAGAGGACAGGGACAGGGACAGGGACAGCACTGCTCCCCACCTGCAGCTCAGTCCAGCCAACCTTTACTCAGGAAGAAGTACCACTGAGTTTCTCACGTCTGCTCACCACATTTTTTTTTTTTTTTTTTTTGCAAACAGGTGCCCAGATGGCAATGCACAGATGCTCCATAATTTCTTTAGCCATCTCCAGTCTGTAGATTTTTAAGTTGTTTTTTATTTTCAAAATTACAAACAGGGCTGCAGTGGCCCATTCTGGACCCTGCGCTCAGGTGGATTTTGAACTGAATTTTGGTAACTCTTCACAGAAAATGTTCTTATACCCCTGCCCCCGACCCCCTTAAGAGGTAGTTGGAGAAAAGCAAAAAGAGCCCTGCCTGGGCAAGGAGGGGATCCCACCTCCTTCCTATCACTGCCACCTCCTTTCAGAAGCCTTTCCTGATCACCCCAACCTGCATGGAGTTCACTCCTTCCTCCTCTGCATTTTCTCTACACCCTCCACACACTTCCCTTCTTGCTCACTTCATGTAAGTATCAAAGTAATAGAACCCCTCTCTCATAACCAGAAGCTTCCTCAGGGCAGGGGCCGGGTCCAGTTCATTTTTGTGTCTCTAGCCCTTGAGGGAGGCTTGGTGCTCCTTAACTGTAATGGAGAGTTCCCTGTGAGTTAGCCACTGCCCTTCTGCAGACCTCAGTTTTCCCCTCTGTGCAATGGAAGTGGGCCTGGAGGCTGGTTCTCTACGGTCCCTTCCATTCTAGGACTGATTCTTCCCCAAGCTTCAGTCTCTCCTGTGAGATGAGGTGGTAACATCCTCCCACCACCTCTCTGGGCCTGTGAGGACACAGTGAAGAGATGTGGGTGAGGTGCTGGGTGCAGCACGGGCACCCGGGAGTGGCTGCTGCCCTGACTAGCAGGGTGGGCAGGGTGTCCATCCACCCACCTCCCCACCTCCCCCACCCCCCCCACCCCCGGCTCCCAGGACATTTGCCACCATTTCCTGGGGGAACTGTTCAGTCATCACTGGCCTAACCTTTTCAGCAGCATTTTACCACTTTGTCCTCGCAACTGCCAGAGGGCCTGAGATAAACATCCTGGATAGTCAGTTTGAAATGCAAACCCTCTCTCCCCCAGCTGGTTAAAGCACAGCAGAGGCCCTGCTGCTTCTAAAGCAAAGGCCCCAACCTTGAGCTTGGTTTTCAAGGTCCTGAAAGGCCAGTTCCTGCCCCACCCACTCCAGCTCCCACCCACACAGACCTGGAAGTGGAAATTGAAGCTCGGAGAGACGCTGAGACTCCCCGAGTCTGTCCCACCTGGAGACTGCAATGCAGGCTTCAAACCAGGCCCACAGGCCACTCAGAAGTGCTGTCTCCGAGTGGTGTGTGCACCTCCCCACCCCCGTGGTCCTTGTCACAGCTGACAAGGGCTAGTTTTAGCTATATTTGGGTTTGGAGATCAGGAGGCAGGTAAAATACTGCCCAGCCTGGGGTGTTTATTTACCAGAGGGGATCACCACCTCATCCATGCAAATGCTCCTGACGAATGCATTTCCATGCACCAGGCCCCCTGGAGCTTCAGCTCACCCTGACTTGCTTTCCTCCCAGACGACATGAATCCATTAATCTGGAAAGACTCAGGAAGAGGCTCTGATTGGTTGTAGCGACATCTGGGAGAACTCGGGTGCCTTTGAAGGGGATCAGCGATTCATAATCACTGTGGTTTGTGTCCCAGGCCCATGTTCCCAGGATGCTCCCCAGGCTCCTCATTAAAGAGCTAAGTGTGATGTTTGACAGAAGAGCTGATATGTCAACTGTGCCCTTTGCTGGGTCTTTAGAGGCATTTAGATGCAGGCACGTGGGTGCTGCTGAGCTCCACATGGGAGAATGGAGACCTCTGGGCAGTCTTGTGGGAACAGCCAGTTGCACATAGCCCAGCTCCCTGGGAGATGGCCTCAGTGAATCCACTGGGGCCATGGGCTCTGGGCACATGGGGGCTGCTTGCCTGCCTCCATTTCTCCTTCTCACGACAACATCTCCGGGAACCGCTGAATCAACAGACAAGCACTGATGAGCCAAGACTCCGGGCTGCCCCTTTCTCTTCTCCTTTATTCGTTGTTGGACTGGGATGTCCTCAGGCCTTGAGCTGAGGGAGTATGAAAACACAAATAGGGGGTCCAACCTGAGGGGCTCCCAGTTAGATGGGGATGGCAAGTGCCTAAGAGGACAAGCAAAGAGCAGACGGATCTGTGTCATGATGGGGTGAGATGGGTCTGTTATAGAGGCACTGAAGTGAGGTGGTTACAGATCAGAAGCTGGTGACTTGACTCTGGTACCAACTGGCTACAGGACTCTGGGCCAGTTACTTACGTCCCCGGGCCTCAGTTTTCTCCTCTTTATAATGGGGATCATGCTAGGAATTTCTGTTGCTGGGTATCTGACCAAGGTCAAATATTTATATTTGTGTGTCTGTATATGTATATGTTTACATGGAATGTGTATATAGCAATAGGCATGTATATGTGTGTGTGTGTGTGTGTGTGTATGCATCTGTGTGTGTCCGACTCTTTGTGGCCCCATGGACTGTAGCCCACCAGGGTCTTCTGTCCATGGAATTTTCTAGGCGAGAATAGTAGAACAGGTTGTCATTTCCTATTTCAGGAGGTCTTCTTGATCCAGGGATTGAACTTGCATCTTTTGCATCTCCTGCATTGGCAGGCAGATTCTTTACCACCAGTGCCACCTGGAAAGCCCATGTATATGTTTATGTAAGTGTATAAACTTCAGGAGATAGTGGAGGACAGAGGAGCCTGATGGGCTGCCGTCCATGGGGTCACAAAGAGTCAGACACAACTTAGTGACTGAACAAAAACATACACAGCAGTACATATATATGAGTACATGTATGTATATGTATCTGTGTGTAAGTATGTTTCTGTGTATGCATGTATATAAATGCACATGTATGGCAGTACATATGTGTATGTATTAAGTCTAAGTATATATATCTCTATGTATGCATGTGTTTCTGCGTATGTATGTGTATATGTGTGCATAGGCATATAGATTGAAGGCAGGAGGAGAAGGGGATGACAGAGGATGAGATGGTTGGATGGCATCACCAATTCAATGGACATGAGTTTGACCAAGCTCTGGGAGATGGTAAAGGATGGGGAAGCCTGGCGTGCTGCAGTCCATGGGATTGCAAAGAGTCGGACATGACTGAGGGACTGAGCAACAACAGTGGTAATGCGTATGTGTAACAGTGGGACTGACTTTGGCTCACTTGTGCTGTTTCTTCTTTGGATTCCCATATGTGGGGTTGAGTGACTATAGCCAAGGACGCTGCCCATGGTGCTCCTAACTGGCATTTTCTGGGTCGTGTCAGGAACAGAGGTGGCAGCTCTCATTGTCCCCCACCCCAACCAGGCTGCCTGTTACCAGAGGTGCTGGCAGCCTACACCTGGATTTCATGTTTCCCTTGCAGCTCTTTGAGGTATGAAAATAGAAGTCCCCGCCTCCCTATCTCTTCCCAGGTCAGAGGAAAGCAAAGGCAGGACAATTGCCTAGAAAATGCTCTTCAGAAAGTATCACTGTGGAAGAAGCAGCCTGAAGCATCCACATACATCTATTTCTGGGGTGTCATAGGACCTAAGCTCCCCACTCTCTCATGCTTTCCTTTAGCTGATGTTTATTGGGTGTCTATTACGAATGGAGGAGCCTAGCAGGTTATAGTCCACGGGCTCGCAAAGAGTTGGACACGACTGAGCGATTTCACTTTCACTTTTATTATGCCCCCAGATCCTCAGGATGCTCTTGCTCCTCATCTCACCTCATCTATGCATTTTGTTCTAATATTTGTCACCTGCCAAAGGTGTGCACAAAACAACTGCAACCACAAGCATAACTGTTTTGGGCCCCTGCATTGCCATGAAATGCTATGTGTCTTTGGCTCTTCAGGGTCTCCAGTGTAGGCCTGGCTCCAGTGTAGGCCGGGGCCTGGCAGGATGTGGTAGGATGAAGAAGAGGCAGCTGCGGTACCCAGTGGGAGCTTGATAAACTTGTGGTACCCAGTAGAAGCAATGATCCCTTCAGAGGTGTGTGTGTGTGTGTGTTTGTGTGTGTGTGTGCATGTGTGTGCATGCACATGAGCACAGGTGTGTATGTGTAGTGAAGGGTAAGAAAATCAGAAGGAAATGGTGAATTCTACTGGATGGATTGTCGGAAAGCTGACTGGTCCTGTCAGGGAGCGTGTAAGATGTTCTCCAGGGAGGCTGTGGATGCCTTGTGGGATCTGGATCCTTGAGGGAACTGGATTCTGTTAGGCATAAGCACACTGTTAGGGACAAGACAAAAGGAAATAAAATGGATGGATGAATGGATGGATGGATGAATGAATAGCTGGTAAGAGTGATGGATACAAGAAAAATTGTGAAGATGGGTGAGGTGGACAATGGAAAGGGGATGGATGAATGGATGAGTAGATGGGGGATGGATGGATGATGGGTTGAGTGAATAGAGACTTAGATGAATCCAATGTTAGGTGGGAGGGGGGGATAATGAGGCTGCCACCTCTGTTCCTGACACTGCCCAGATTACTAGTTCTCTCCAAATAATGCAAGTTATAGGAATAAGGGGCTTGTAGAAAATCCTACCAGGGGCAACATCACAACAATAACTTTTGCTGGTTTTCATCATCTCTGTTCCTGCTGACATTTTATGGAACTTATTTTGACATCTGCTCTGTCCAAGCTTGTTTTGCAAACTGGAGCTTTAAGGAGGAACTCGTTCTCTGGTGGGAAGGCAGACAAAGAATATGAGCCTTGTATTATGTGCTAAGAGTGCTGAGCGCAGCATGATCAGAGGTCAGTGGAAAGTATGGTGGATGTGGCACTGTGTGTGCATACCAGATGTCTTAGCACCCTCCCCACTCTTACTTTGCTGAAGATGTGGCATTGCTTACTGCTTATATGATGTCTCCCCTTTGAGCATACCTGACTGGCTCATGGGTGTACCCACATCATCTTCACAGCTATATGTCATCTTAGTTACCGCAAAAGGTCACGTGTAATTAGGTTGGATTTTTCACCTGCTTGCAAAATGAAAAGTCATCATAGAAAATCTGTTGGGAGAAGTAGAGGAAGGGCACATATGAACTCTTGGAGAGAGGGGAAAAGGAGGGAGATGCCATCTTGTTTCCTCTGGCTTCTCAGGCTGGGTGCCTGTGAGGTCTAAGGATGCAGCAACCATCAATATTAAATACTCCTTCACTGGAGCAGACTGTTGACACTAGGGTCTTGACGAAGGTAGTAGCCGTGAGAGACACTAATTCTACCAGAGAGGGTGGGATGGACAGAGACGTCTTCATGGGAGCTGTGACATTTGAGGGCAGGTTTTGAAAACTAAGATTTCTCCAGGTATAGGAGGAAGAGCACAGTGTACAATTCAGAAAATGCACGATGGTGAGCATGTTCTGTCAAATGTTATGTTTGAAAATAGTTTGCATTGAGGATTTAGCAATGAGGAAGGGGAGTAAAATAAAATCAACATTTGTTGAGCACCTGTCAAGTGGCAAGGACCAACCAAGTTGATTTTCTCTATATCAACTCATTTTGTCCTCACACTGCCCCGCAAGTCAGACAGTATTTTCCCCATTTTGCAGATGAGGAGAATGAGGGTTTGGAGAGACTAGTGAAAGATGCATGGTGAATAGGATGGAGGAAGAATTCGAACCTAGATCTGCAGACTCGAAGCCCGTGACCTCTCCATGAACCTCAGCATGGTCTCCTATGATGTGGGGAAGATGGACTGGGTCAGCCATGAGGGGCACAGGATGCCCTTTCTTTAAACACCCTGTGGGTCTAGGACACATCTGCCATCTACCCTGTGCTTGGCTCCCTTCTTCTCAGGATACAACAGATGCTGGGATGTGGGTCCAAGGATGCATGTAGCTACTGGGACACACACTGTTTGACTGACAGATGTCACTAGGTAGGGTTGTTCTGTTCAGACAAAATGATTCATGCAGGCCAGTCAAAACAGCCACAGGCAGTGGCTGAATAGAAGGGAGAGTTCAGTTCAGTTCAGTTCAGTCGCTCAGTCGTGTCCGACTCTTTGCGACTCCATGGACTGCAGCACGCCAGGCCTCCCTGTCCTTCGCCAACTCCCAGAGTTTACTCAAACTCATATCCACTGAGTCAGTGATGCCATCCAACCATCTCATCCTCAGCCATCCCCTTCTCCTTCCGCCTTCAATCTTTCCCAGCATCAGGGTCTTTTCCAATGAGTCAGTTCTTTGCATCAGGTTGCCAAGGTATTGGAGTTTCAGCTTCAGCATCAGTCCTTCCAATGAACACTCAGGACTGATCTCCTTTAGGATGGACTGGTTGGATCTCCTTGCAGTCCAAGGGACTCTCAAGAGTCTTCTCCAACAAGGGAGTTCAAGGGAGAGAGGGAGCCTTATTTTTATTGGTGGCAAGCCAGTGGTCATGGGTTTTTAGCAGTGAGCCTTCAGTGCAATACAAGAGTCCTGGCAGGCTAGAGAGGAGGCCGGCCCTCCCCATAGTGGCCGCAGGGAATCTGTGGAAAGGATAGAAAAGAGGAAAGGGAAGATGACGGGGTGAAAGAAGAGAGGAGGCAGTGGGAGGAGGAGAGTTAACTGAGACGGAAGTAGGAGAGGAAAAGAAGTGCTTGGGAGAGAAGGAGTGGGTGGGAAGGGAAGGGAGGGAGGAGAGAAGAGGGACAAGAGGAGGTGGAAACAGAAGGAAGAAGCTGGAAGTGGGGAGGGGAGTGCAAAAGATGGGGAGGATGTCCTGGATAGGATGGGAGGAGGGTGGAGGGGATGGGAGGAGAGAGGAGGGAGGAGACAGTAGAGGGGCAAGGGGAACAAAGAAGAAGGAAGAGGCAGGCAAGATTGAAAAAGGAGGGAGAGGGAGGAGAAATAACCAGGAGTAATAGTGAGAGCCACAAGAGAGAGGGGTGGGAGGAGAAGAGGGGAAGGGAGGGACAGCAAGTGGGGGAGGAAGAGAAAGCCACCGGAGCCAGTTCCCAAGAGTTCAGCCTGGCTGAACTCTCCAAACGTGTGACGTTCTCAGAAGCTCTGAGATGAATTGCACCTACCCTTCATGCCTGGCCAGGCAACCCGGACACAAGTGGGCCCCATGCCCAGTTAGTGCTTGTTACAAGCTCTCAGTGGCATCTGGAACAACAGATTCTGCACCCCCTCAGCTCTGGTCACACTCAGGAAACAGCTCAGCCTGACCCTCAGGTCCTGGTGGGGTCAAGTCTAAGTCAGCCCCTCCTTCTACCTGAGCCAGGACAGTCTGAGGGGCAGGGCCTCTAAAGATGCCAAGAGAGAAGAGCTTCTGAAGATTTAGAATGCTTGACCTAGAGCTCAAGTGTTCTCTCTCAAGTGACATCATAACTAAGTCTTCACCAAGCCCTTTGATCTTTCTCTTACAAGCCAGTTAGTTCTTGGCAGTAGGTTAGGTGGAAACACCAGTTGTTTCCATTGGGCACAAGCCCACTGTTGCACTTTCCATCCTGGGGGTTGAGTTCCTTGACCAGAAGCAAGGCTCTCCAGAACATCAAGGTGGATGAGACATTCTATGAGTTCTAAGGATGGTAGTACTTACAGCTGTGTGATGGACAGCAAAGGCAAATTTATATCAAGAATGTATGCCTGGTCTAGGGAGGGTGAATCCTGCCCCCTGCATTATGAAGTGGTCCAATGTACTTATGCTGGGAAAGATTGAAGGCAGGAGGAGAAGGGGATGACAGAGGATGAGATGGTTGGATGGCATCACCAACTCAGTGGACATGAGTTTGAGTAAGCTCTGGGAGTTGGTGATGGACAGGGAAGCCTGACGTGCTGCAGTCCATTGGGTTGTAAAGAGTCGGACACAACTGAGTGACTGAACTGAACTGAACTGAACTGAACCAATGTACTTGCCACCAAGTATTTGGGTGTTTCCCTGGTAATGTGATCATATTGGGAGTCAGTGTTGGCCTCCGCTGCTGGTAGACTAGGCCCTCAGTAGCAGAGATAGCCAGGTCATCTTTGGTAAGAGGAAATCCTTTGTATTAAACCTATGCATAGCTTCCTTCCTTGCCACTGCGGTCACTCTGTTTATCAGCCCACTGAACAAGTGCTAGGGTGACTTGGAGAAATGGGCTGACTAACACCCACCAAACATGTCATTTTGTCCAGACGACTATTTACAGTCCTCTCTGCAGTGGTTGTCCTTTAAATGACATGGGACTTAGTATCTTCGTGGTCTGTGATGATTCTGAGAATCTTATTAACATATTTCCATGTCACAAGTCTTCCATCCTTTTCCTTCTAATTCACTGATCACCCAGCCAAACCATCAGCAACTGCCCATAGGTTAGTGTAGATTCAAACTTCAGGCCCGGATGACGTGGACAACTTCAGAGTTCTGACATGTCACACTCAAGTGTTCTGCTAAACTGGAAGATTTGTCTTCACTGTGTTTCAAGATTCCTCCTGAGTGGGGCTTTAGTTTACAGCCATCCACTGTTTGATGGCAACATAGAGATTCATCCATAAGCCACGCTTGAGTTTGTTCTGCTTCAGCAAATGGGTCATAAGAAACTCCCTGTGAGGCCACAGGCAGGTAGACGATGTCAAAGGAGTTTGAGCTACCTGTTCATGCAACTCACCTGTACCTCTGGACCTGCCATTGTACACCAATGGTGTACACTGTTGTACACAACCTCTCTTCTGTGTTAAATTGCTGTTGCACACACCTGAAGTTCTGGATAGGTGAGCCAGGCAACATCCAGTCCATGATGAGAAGTTCAGGTTACAGGGTCAACTGATGTACCATGTTTAGACACTATAGACTGTCCTCAACTTACAATGGGGATATGCCCTGATGAATCCATTGGAAGTTGAAAATATTATAAGTTGTAAATGCAGTAATACACCCAACCTACTGAACATGGCCTAACCTACCTTAAATGTGCCCAGAACACTTACATTAGCCTGACTTTTGGGCAAAATCACCAAACACAGAGTCTATTTTAGAATGAAGTGTTGGATATCTCATGTAATTTATTGAATAC
The DNA here is from genome assembly GCF_033118175.1 of Dama dama. Taxonomy (NCBI): domain Eukaryota; kingdom Metazoa; phylum Chordata; class Mammalia; order Artiodactyla; family Cervidae; genus Dama; species Dama dama. The sequence goes on along the minus strand of NC_083688.1, from coordinate 12,530,441 downwards.
TGAAACTGAAATGCAGAATGGTTCAATGGTTATAGAATAGCTGTGTTGATAGTTTACCCTCGTGATTGTGTGGCTGACTGGGAGCCACAGCTTGCTGCCACAGCCCAGTATCATGAAAGATGAGAGAGAGAGAATATTGCTAGCCTGGAAAGATTCAGAATTTGATATATGGTTTCCACTGAATGCGTATCACTTTTGCACCATTGTAAAGTCAAAAAGTTGTAAGTCAAACCATCTTTAGTGTCTACTGAGGTTCACTAACAAGAAAGAAGCTGTTTCTCAAAAAAGGAATAGCTATCTTCAGAAGAAGGCATAGATTTTTGTGCCAAAAGACTAACGAGTCTCTGCTGTGATGCTTCTATTGGTACTTGTCAAAGGCTCCGCTCTCTCCAGCATACTTATTTGCCGCTGACACTTCATCTGGATCTGCTGGATCTTAAAGCCCAGGCTGGGGTGGGGGCGGCGGTTGGAAATGCCTATAAGGACCTGTCTGGGGCAGGTGCTACTGTGTGCATGCTCGGTCATGTCTGACTCTTTGTAACCTCATAGTTACAAAAACCTCCTCTGTCCATGAATTTTCCAGTCAAGAATACTGGAGTGGGTTGCCATTTCCTCCTCCAGGGACTGTGTGTCAAGGTTAGATACTTGATATTAAGGCAGGTAGGAAGCAAGTGGGAGAGCAAACCATTAGGCGCCCGCCAGCTAGCTGGGGCTCCAGCATTTGGGGCTGGATGCATGTGTCTAATTTGTGCTAGACAGACCCAGCTTGGCTTCAGACAGTCCTGGGTTTAAATCAAGGCTTTATCTGGAAACTAACAATCTCCCATCACCCGTGGAGCCCTTCTTTACTCCAGAACAGTGGTGTAGGGGGCTCAACTTATATCCCTCAAGTTATATCCCAGGGATATAACTCTGCAGGTGCTATTGTCTCCATGTACAGATGGGGAGACTGAGGCACAGAGCAATGTGCTCACTTCCCGGGCCACTCTGCAGTGACGTGCAGAGCCAGGCTGTCTGACGTGGAAGTCAGACACTTTGACAGCACGCTTTCGTTGAGCCACCTAACCACTCGGAACCTCAGTTTCCTCATCTGTGAAATGGGGGTTCGTTCTTTCTGCAGCAAGTATTTGTGCAGCAGGCACAGAGGTGGATTTAAGAATAGTAATTCCTAAAAAAAAAAAAAGGAATAGTAATTCCTACTCCATATGGTTTGTAGGTGGATTAAATGAAATGAATTTATAATTTTCCCACCCCTGCATCAGACACACAGCAGAGTCTCAACAAATCGTATCTCTTTTTCCATTTTTAAATCTAAAATGTTTTCTCATCATGGGCATGTACGAATGGGTTGGTTGCTGCCTGGCAGGCTGAAGCCTCCTTCCTCTGTTCATTCTTCTGCATTGTGTGTGCTGATAGCATGGTTCCAATTCAACACATTTACAAACATCGGGATATTTTCTGCAGTCATTGTCTTCCAGAGGAGTATAAGTTGTCTTCACGATCTGACAAACTTGTGGTTGTTCTAAAGCTCCAATGTGGTGCAGTAGGAGGGGGTGAGGCGGGGTTTGAAGAGGCTTGGATTCACTTTCTTGGGCTGGGTAAGAAATTTACACAAACCACGTGGCTTAAATCAACAGGCACCTACTCGGTCATAGTTCTGAGGCTCCAGGTCTGAGATCAAGGCGTTGGCAGTGCTGGGTCCTCCTGGAGCCTCCGAGGGAGAGTCCGTTCTCTGCTTCTCTCCCAGCTTCTGGGGGTTGCTGGCTGTCCTGGTCATTCCTTGGCTTGTGGCTGCATCACTTTCTTCTCTGTTTCTGTCTTCCCATGGCCTTAATCTCTGCATGTTTCCTTTTCTGTCTCTTACAAGGACACTCGTCGTTGCATTTTGGGCCCATTCTAATCCAGGCCAATCTCATTTGAGATCTTTGTCTTAATTACATCTACAACTCTTATTGTGAGGTTCTGAGTAGACCTGTCTTTCAGGGGCCACTATTCAGGCCACCAGCGGACTGCTCCTTGGGCTCCAGTTCTGCCTGGTCTTGGCAAGTCCCGTTCCCTCCCTGGGTCTCAGGTGCTCTTACATTGCTTATATTTAGAATGTTCTAATGGAGTGAATGTCTCAGGAGGTGGCCAGACCAAACTTTCTTCATTCAACAGTGATGTTCCTGCTTTGAGCTGAGCTTAGCACTGTAACCCAAGGAGAAGAGGCTGGAGAGAAAGAAGACGTGAGGGCAGGTGATCACAGCAGACTAGAGCAGGTGTTCCCTAGGGTCAGGGTCTGCTTTATTCACACCGTCACCAGGCCTGATCCTGAGCAGGGGCTGGTGAATTCATTACTGATATATTTTGCAGCTGATAAGAGCTATGAGAAGGTGCCCCTGATGTAAGTTTCCCGAGCACAGAGGTGCAACCGACTGTGTCTTGAAAGGTCCAGATGACTTCCCAGCAGAGGTGGTATTGGAGGTGAGGCCCAGAGATTGAGCCACAGTGACTGTATGTGTAGGTACATACATAGGTCCTGTATGTCAGGGTTGGCGGGGCATAGGGCACTGCTTCATGTGCATGGGGCAGAGGTGAGAGTTTCGTTCTCTCTAGAATAGGCAGTGAAAGTAAAGTCGCTAAGTTGTGTCCGACTCTTTGCGACTGCATGGATTGTAGCCTAGCAGGCTTCTCCGTCCATGGGATTCTCCAGGCAAGAGTACTGGAGTGGGTTGCCATTTCCTTCTCCAGGGGATCTTCCCGACCCAGGGTTCAAGCCCCGGTCTCCCGCATTGTAGGCAGACGCTTTCACCATCTGAGCCACCACTAAGGAAGCCACCACAGAAGTCCTAGAACAGACAAGTGGGTCATAATGGCACTGTAGAAGGTGACACAACTTACCTAGATCCTGTATGTCATAAAATGTAGAGCCCAGGTGATCCCTGGCAGTCAGACTCCAGGCCTGTTTTCAAGATAACTCCCCACTCTGCTGTTTTGACACCACTGCATGTGTGCTCAGTCATGTCTGACCCTTTGCAAACCCATCAACTGTAACCCACCAGGCTCCTCTGTTCGTGGGATTCTCTGCACAAGAATACTGGAATGGGTTGCCATTTCCTTCTCCAGGGGATCCTCCCAGCCCAGGGATCAAAACTGCATCTCCTGCTTGACAGGTAGATTCTTGACCACTGAGCCACCTTTTGACACCATTACACATGACACAGTTGGATTTGGATCAAAGTCACTAGAATATATGTTCTAACTCTCATGAAACAGGCTTCCTATTGCTGCTGTTACAAATGATCACAAATCTGGTGCTTTAAAGCAGTATGGATTTATTCTCTTAAGGTTCTGGAAGACAGAAATTCAGACTCAGTCTAACTGCACTAAAGTCAAGGTGTAAGCAGGGCTAATTCTTTCTGGAGGCTCCATGGGAGTGTCCATTTCCTTGCCTTTTCTGCTTCTCGAGCCTGCCCAGATTCCTTGATTCATGGTCCTTCCCTTGATCCTCAAAGCCAGCATCATAGCCTCTCCAAATTGCTGACACTGTCCTCTGCTTATACCATCATATGTCCTTACCTAGCCCTGCTTCCATCGAGTTCCCTGACTCTGACCCTCCTGATTCTCTCTTATAAGGCTCATTAAACTGGACCCACTTGGATAGTTCAGGATAATCTCCCCATCTCAAGATCCTTAACTGAAGTATACCTGCAAAACCCATTTTCCTATGTGAAGTAACACAGTCACAGGTTCTGGAGATTAGGAGATGGACATCTTTGGGGGACTTTTCACTGAGTCAAGTACATGAGGCTCAGAGATGGTTGAGATGTGTGTGCTAAGATGCAGACCTATAATCAGTATACCCAGCACTCAGTGCTGACTACTGTACCTCCTCGCTTTTCTACAGGGAAGTCCCGAGTTGCTTAACGAACCACAGCCTGATTTTAGACTCAAGAGGGCAGATCTGTGAGTTGAGGTCTCACTGAATTGTTGCCCTATGGGGCAAGGATGACAGATATTTTGACCACTGTAGTATTTGAAGCAAATGATCCCTGCAGAGCCAGGAGGTTTGTGGCTCAGAGAACTGAATGATGAAGTGAGGAGGTCACTCTGTCTGTGACATCCCTCAGTGGGCCATCCTCCTTTTCCCTGCTCCACAAGGATCAACTAAGCAGCAGAAGCACTGAATAGATTTTCTGTGCTTCTGGCTTCCATAGGAAGCAGCCTTCAGAATACTGGGCGATGAGGAAAAAAAATGCCAAGACTTTACTCAGCAGGATCCGGAGGGGTGGATGCTCACACTGCACAGTTTACAAAGTGCTCACCTGGCTTCGTGCTTCCTTGGATTCTCAGAACGAAGGAGTGAGATGTGGATGTCGCTCTCTCCTGGAAGCAGTAGTTGTAGCTACATCCATGGCTGTAGCATGTATGTGCACCATTCCCCAGGCATGCCCCAGCCTCCAGAGGACGGGTTGAGGGTCTCACATGTGCATGACACGGGTTGTTATGGAACTAGTGAAGGAGGAAAGATTTGGGAGGTATGGGAGGCCTCTCTGAGCCATCTCAGGAACATAGACCAAGGAGAGAGAGAGGAGGAGAAACATCCAGCAGGTACCAAATAATGGGTGTAGCTCACCTGCAAAGGTAGCATGGACATCTCTGCCAATAGCCCATAGCAACGCCCGGGCCTCCTTTTGCACCCAGGGTGACACAATGCCTGGCACCAAGCAGGGGCCTGTAATGGCCAAGGAATGAATGATGAATGGATAAAAGTATAAATGGATGGAAGGATGAGTGGATGGATGGATGAATGACTGGGTGAATTGATGGATGGTTGGGTGAATAAAGAGAGTGAGAAAGGGAGTATAATATAGTGGTTAGGAGAGCCAGGACTGGAGAGCTTCTGGAACCAGGCCTGGGTTTGACTCTCTGCTCTGCCAGATGTTAGCTGTGATCTTGACCCAGTTTTATCCTCTGAACCTTAGTTTCCTCATCTGTAAAATGGGAATGATAATAAAAGCAGCTATCTCAGGGATACTGTGAGAATCTCAGGAGCCAATGAGTGAAGGTGCTTAGATCCAGGTCTGGCCCACCACAAGCTCTCAGAAAATCCTATTTATTATTAGAGCAAGAACAGTCTCTAGATTTCTGGAGTACATAAATATAGCAAGTGATATTAGCAAATTGCCATAGAAAGGATGGCCCTCCCAGTGTCTAGCTTGAAGCTGCAGCTTGATCCACATGCCTCTCACTCACTAGCCACACTTCTCATGCCTGACCTTCCAGGGGTGGGCAGACTCAGAACTGGTGGTACGTGCAGCCCAGATCACACCAAGAGACCCTATCATCAGTGTATCTGCAGCCCTGAAGTGATCCCCACCTCTATTCAATGATATTTACAAAGTTGGAGGGGAGACTGTGATTTATTTGTCTTTCTTCCATGTCTTTTCTAGAATAACCAACCATCTCTCTTCTAGCAAATGCTTTGCCTCCTGCTGGCTCCTCAGGCCCTGGGAGGCTGGCAGGATCTGTCTGGGCAGATCTCAATGTCTTGTTTCAGTTCTGCACCTGGACTGAGCCCTTGCGGGGGTTGTTTCACATGGGGGACTTCAATCCTCCCCCAGCAGCAGCACTGTGGGGTGAGGTTTCAGGAGGGTTGAGTTACTTACTCAACAATGTACAGCCAGGAAGTGGGAGAGCCTGAATCTGAGCCCGGTACTCTCCCTGACTGCTATCACCTGTTGACTTCTGTTACTGCTCTAAATGCCCGCATTCACTATGGTGAATGGTCATCTCCATTCACAGATGATAAAACTGAGGCTCAGAAAGGAAAACTAACTGACCCCCCAGTCACCCAGCAGTAAATGGATTTGCTGGCATTCAAAGTCAGGAAGTCTGGTCTCCAAAACCTCCACTCTAGACGACTAAGCTTCCACTGCCTGGCAAGTCCACCCTCTGTGGGCTTCCACATGCTGCCCAGTGTTGTCCATCTGATGCTAGAATTGCCTCTTCAAGAACCTGTGCTGACCTTGACCTCACCTGGAGTTCATCGCGTTCGAGACTGCTTTCCCACCATGAGTTTGTCACTCAGCACAGCTCAGTGGCTCACTGAGGTTATTTAACTTAGACTCCAGGGCAGGACTTGAACACAGGTCTATCTGGTTCTATTTTTTTTTTTTTTTAATAATATGGAACGCTTCACGAATTTGCGTGTCATCCTTGTGCAGGGGCCATGCTAATCTTCTCTGTATTGTTCCAATTTTAGTATATGTGCTGCCGAAGTGAGCACGGTCTATCTGGTTCTAAAGCAAATTAGTCCTCCTCTCCCTGAGCTATGGTGCCCCTCAAAACAATCATAAAACCTACCAACGAGGCAGAGAGGCCAGGCAAGATGCTGCGGTGGGGGCAGACAAGTGCCGCAGGCCGTCATGAGCCCAACAACCTGGGGGTGGGTTGAGAAGGGGCTTCATCCTGATGGCTGGCTGGATGGACTCTGGGAGGCCAGAAGGAGGGGAGGTCCAGCAGGTGCCCAGGCAGAGGTGAGAAGGTGAGATGGAGGAGCCATGAAAATACAAGTAGATGAGGGGGAAGGGGAGAGGGGTGATGAGGAGGAGCTGACCTAGGAAGGATGGTCCCAGACACATGGGGACTTTATCATCAAGCTGACCTTGGGCTTGAACTCAGCTCTGCCACTTCTCACGGATTCTGCATTTGCTTAACCTCTCTGGGCTTCAGTCTCCTGTCTGTGAAGGGAAAATCGTACCTCCTTGGGTTGCTATAAACCACTATAATGATTTTTTATTATACTTTTTTAATATATATATATATTTGGCTCAGTGGTAAAGAATCTGCCTGTCATTGCAGGAGACATGGATTCGATCCCTGGGTAGGGAAGATCCCTTGGAGAAGGAAATGGCAACCTACTCCAGTGTTCTTGCCTGAGAAACGCTATGGACAAAGGAGCCTTGTGAGCTACAGTCTTGGGGTCACAAAAAAGTTGGACATGATTTAGTGACTGAACAACAACAAAAATATATATTTGTATGCTTTCACAATAAAATAATAGTGGTATTCAGTGTTTTAATTGTTATGATATCATATTATAAGCATAATTTTACATCCAGCTTAACCCCAAATTAATTGTTAAAGATATATCCATAATAAATGAATGAATGAGCTAATTTAAGAACCAACCTATGGTGATAAAGGTTTCTCCAAGGATAGTGGACACTCCAATCCCTGGGGAGGGGTTCAAGCACAGGCCAGGTCATCTTTTCATGGCTCCTCCATCCTCTGGGTCCTTCTTACCTCCACCTGGGTACCTGTCAATCCCTCCCTCCCTCTGACCTCTTGTAGTCTGTCCATCAGATGTGATGTCTCCTGAAACCCTCTCCAGTTTTCAGGCTCACAGATGCTGGTGGGGAAGTGGCTGCTTCACAAAAGGTAACTAAGAATAATAATAACAATGCAGCTTGACAGTTATGCTACAAGTTAAGGAAGAACATACAATTATGACACCCTGACTACTCCCTCCCACTCTTCCAAAAATTAATCTTGCCTTTAAAGAGCTCCATTTCCCCAGAGTAAGAGCCACTTTATTAGAGAAGGCCCTTCCCCACAAAGATAGAACAAACAGACCAATAAAACTCCCCTGGTTTCAGCATTGCTTTGGAAATCAATGCACTATGATTGTGAATCCAACCTCTGTTGGCAGCTGCCTAATTTTAGCTGGATCTTTGCAGGCTTCTCACTGGGCTCATCCGCCCCCATGGACCAGCAGTACTGTTCCCAGAGCTTCATTGATCTTTTGGCTAAAGTGTCCTAATGAAATACAAATCTGTTGTCACTTAAAAAGCCATCTGTCATGGTGGCACACAAGAAATGCTACCAGGAGAACAATAACCATAATTTCATTTTAAGACCCAGCCTTCCTCCCCCTTTTCCTGCCAGAAAAAAAAAACTCGATATCTTTTACTGTTTCACTTTGTCACAGAGCACTAAGAGGAAAGCCATCGATAGGGTGTTAAAGATATTTCCAATCATGTGTGAACTTCCTTTTAAAGGGCCTTTGGTCTCCTTGAGTGAGTTAGCCCCTATTTGCCTGAGAGGAGTTAGCCAATACTTATTCGGTATTTCTGTTCTGGGGTACTCTGCCTGGGTAAGTGGCTAAGGAGGTCACAGGTGTGCAGGGTTCTCAAAAGCTCTGTGGTCCAGGGATGTGTAAATAGGTATCAGGCATTCCTGGATGGAATGGTCAGAATGGCAAAGCCCATCATTGTCCTGCAGCCCAGAGCCCAGGCAGTGGGAATTTCCAGGAGAGGGAGAAGGAAGGTCTGCTGCTTGCAAGGGGAGAGTGGGCACATGTTTTCCTGGCAGGACTGGATCATCACGTCTGACCCTTTGAGTGTCCAGCTGCCTCATCCTTCTAAGTGAGACTTTGAGACACAGGAGGAAAAACTGACTCCTCCCAATGTCACCCAGCAAATTGATGACAGTTAGAGGAATTGCCTTACTGACATTTCCTCTGGTCAGCTCCTTAGGGGGAGATGCACACGGGGCATCAAATACTGGGGATACAAATGTCCCTGCAGTCTGTATCTTACAGGCCTCAAAGTCTGGACTTATGTTGAAAGGTACTTGTTGACTTAAAAAATATTCACAACCTAAAAGTTGAGAGTTGTATTTTATTTGGTGGGATTTTTCAGCACTTCAAGCTTGGGAGATAGCATCTCAAGTGACTCTGAGAGAACTGCTTCAAGGAGGGTGGGGAGGAGCCAGGTTATATAGAAGTTTTGCAACAAAGGGCAGGTAGTCTGAACATCAAAAGATTGTTATTAATTAAAGAAAACCAGATGTCCCAAGTTAAGAAATTTAGCACTTTTCCATGGATGGTAAGAGTCTGGGCTCACTGAAATCATTCCTTTGATATGCACCTCAGTCATCTGAGGCTCCAATATTTTGGTCACCTGAAGTGAAGAGCCAACTCACTGGAAAAGACCTGATGCTTAGAAAGATTGAAGGCAAAGGTAGAAGAGGACAATATATATGTGTAGAATAAATGAGGGAAGAGACAGAGGAGTTCGGGAGGGAGGAAACATCTGAGCAGAAGAACCAGGCAAGAGTAAGCCGGTTTAGATTAGGAAACAAGACAAGGAACAGAGCAGATTTAAGACAGGAGGAGAGATCATGGGCACAACAGAAAATGCCTATTAATAGATTTGCTGCTATTCAGTTGCTAAGTAGGGTCCGACTCTTTGCGATCCTGTGGACTGCTGCCCTGACCTTCACCATCTTCCAGAGTTTGCTTAAATTCATGTTTACTGAGTCAGTGATGTCATCCAATCATCTCATCTTCTGTTGCCCCCTTCTCCTTCTGCCCTCAATCTTTCCCAGCATCAGGGTCTTTTCCAAAGAGTCGGCTCTTCACATCAGGTGGCCAAAGTACTAAAGCTTCAGCTTTCACATCAGTCCTTCCAATGACTATTCAGGGTTGATTTCCTTTAGGGTTGACTGGTAATTAATTAATAGACTAAGCATCTGAATCTCTGCATTCAGATTCTGACTCTGCCACTTTCTGTGTGACTTTGGACAAATTATTTAGCTTCTCCTGGCCTCTGTTTTCCATAAACTAGAGATCATGTCTACCTTACAGGATTCTTGTGGAGTTGAAACAAACTATGCATTTGGTCCTACAATAGGAAATAATTGATATTTGACTATTTTAACCTGCAAATGCTACAGGAACCTAAGCCCAGGTGAACAAGATCCCAGAATGCCCAGCCCTGACTGGCCCCTCCACAGATGATGTCCCTTAAATGTGTAAGGGTTATGGCTGTTTTGCATCACAAGCAAACATGTCCACTGTCCCTTGCTGGCCTGTTCCGAGCCTGGCATCCTCTCAGGCAGCATCAGAAAGCCTGTGGCTTGGGAAGCACAGAGAATTCCCCCTATGTTGCCACAAGGCTAGCATTGCAGATCAAGGCTTCCGGACTTTCACTTTCTGTAATTTTCCAGACAATCGAAGCCTTTTAACTGATAATTTGCCTCAAACCAGGTGAACCTGGGAACCAGAGTTCTAGAAGGCAGGCCTTGGCAAGGGTCGGGATGGACATGTGATTCTTTCCTGTGTCTGGAGCACCCAGGGTGCCTTTGAGGAGGTAGGGGTGGGGAGCAGGACAGCAGGACCCTGAAGGGGGAAGGGGGATGAGGTGTAGCTGTCAAGTGGTCTGTTTACTCCCATTCACCACAGGTTACCTTTAAATGAGATAAAATCATCCTTTAATCCCCTTTATCTCTGTTCAGTATGTCTAGAAAAGCACTACTTGACATTTTCGGTGAATGTAAATATGTAAGCATAAAAAGTACATGATACCCAGTGGAAACTTAGGATGGAGAAATGTGAGAGTATTACAGTGTGCGTCTTTCACGTCTTGAAAGTCGGACCAGGTGAGGTGAAGTGGGGGCCAATGCCCTGACTCCTGTGGGAAGTATGCCAGCATCCCTCTACAGGTTCCTGTTTGGGGAGTGAGTATGGGAGGGCTTGGCCCTTGTGTCCTCCTCACATCTGTACCCCCTGATGGGGAATGAGGCCCATACTTCCCTCACTTCACCTTACCTCATCTCCTTCGCCCCACCTCACTTCATCTCATCTCATCTCATCTCACCTCATCTCATCTCACTTACCTTACCTTCCTCACCTCACCTCACCTCTTTCACCCCACCTCACTTCAACTCACCTCATCTCCTCTCATCTCATCTCACTTACCTCACCTTCCTCACCACACCTTACCTCACCTCAACTCCTTCACTCATCTCACCTCATGTCACCTCATCTCATCTCATCTCACTTCCCTCACCTCCCTCACCTCACCTCTCTCTCTCACCTCATCTCATTTTATAAGGCAGCCTTGACTGCCTTTTCAGTCCCTGCTGCCTTCTGGTCACCTTGGCATCCTAAGCTGGCCTACAAAACAGCTCCCTTCAGCCCGAATAGCACACCTCTCCCTACACTTTGCTCCCTGCAGGGTCTCAGTCTCCACAAGCAGAGAGAGGCAGTTGCAGGCCGTGACTGAGCCATGGCTGCAGGGGCTGAGCAAGGTGAGTGGGACCTGCCGAGGGCTGCTTGACTGGAGCAGGGATGAGGCTGCCTGACCAGCTTCCTGTCTCATATGATGTCCCCATTACTCTGAGGCCCAGGGCCATGGACTGTCCACAGGACACATGCTGTTCACTTTAAATGTGGCATCCTGTGGACCGTGATCATCCCTGAAGGAGTATGTCCTGAAAGTGAATTTATGAAACCAAACACTCAAGAGGCACATCCCAGACTCTTCATCATGAATCTGAGTGACCGTGGGCCAAAGATTCCATCTGTCTGATCATAGGAGTAAACATCGAGGATAATGGGAGCCAGGGTATCATTGTTAGAGAAAAGAGTAACAATATGATCAAGGGGAAAACTATAATCAGCCCTTGTACAAAATCTGTTGTTTTTCCTCCTCTGAAAAATAGAGATGACCATAGGCCTCAGCTCCTAGGGTGGCTGTGTCCATACACACACACACACACACACACACACATCAACCATTTATCTTTACCATTTTATTGTTATTACTATGGATACCTGCAGTGTGAAAACACCCCATGAATAGCAGAGCCAACAGGCCCACTTCTGACCTTGACCTTCCTCTTATACCACTGGGAACCCACATGAATTTTTTCCTCTTGATCTTTTATCATCACTGAAGTCAACTCTGGGCTACGAATTTATGAATATTAATAGGACAGACATGCCATTCCTAATCTTGTTGACATTTTCAAATGGTTCAGTAAAACATTGTTCACAGATGCATGAAAGATAAAATTCATGTCTGATTCATGACAAATTATGAGTTCCTGAGTTCTACTGTTCCTCTCATACTTATTGGTTCATTTAATAATAATATAAGTATTATGAACTGCCATGGGCACTATACTAGGGGTTGGGGATAACTAACATTCATTCATTCATCCATTAAATGAAAATTATTAAATGCTACCACAATCAGGGAACAATTACCCCAGTGGGGTAGGGGGTCATACTGGGAGACAGAGGGGTGAGGTGGGGTCTCACATCAGGGGGAATGTGGAGTCGTGCAGCTAAGGCTATGTTGAAAGATTGATTTCAGACTGGGAGATAATGAGGACCAGGTTTCTCACTTTTGGAGAAAAGAGTTAGGGATATGGGAAGGGGGAAAACCATCATTCCCACTGACAAAATTCTGCAATGCAGAACCAGGGGTGGGACAGTGAAAACACTTCAGATAGTTGGTTTTGTCACAGAGGTACCTGGGTTAAAAGGAAGCGATAAGCTGTGGGAGGCGTGGCCTTGGCCCACCCGCCATTGTGGCCACTCTCCCCCTGGGCTACAGCTGTGCCCTGGGCAGCCCTGTGGTCAGGTCCTGGTTTCTCACCATGGGCTCTGCCAGTCCACAGAACTCTGCTCCTGCCTGGGAGGGTGCAGTGGGCTCACTTGGCCTCCTCATGTCCCCAGAGGAACCCCTTAGGCCTCCACCCTAGTGTCCTGGGGCCCCTCCTCCCGCAGGTGCCTTGGGAACAGACTGGGAGGAGGTTCAGAGTGAAGGGCATGTATTAGGAAGCTGGAGTGGCAAGTTCTTCCAGGGAGGCGGGGGGCACACATCTGGGTGGTGCATCGCAGTGTCCCCATAGCTCCTGCTCCCACCACTCCAAGTGGTCCCTCTTGTGGAGAAGAAGTGCTACAGCCCTGCCCTCCACAGGCACACACCAAGGACTAGCTGGGGTGGAGGTTAGGCGGCGCAGCAGAAAACCAGGACTCAGGCCCCACGCTGACCTCTCCTGGGCCATTTCACTCCTGAGCTCCCTGGGGTCTGCTGAGGCCTCTCTCTGGGCTGAATCAGACACCAGCTTTCCCATCAGTCCTGCTTTCTTCCCTCCTACCCCCAACTGTTGATCCCAGGGGTGCACTTCCTAGGTATCCTCTATCTAGCTCCCCCAAGAGCAACAGCTTACATCGCTACAATAGAACATCAAAACCCCAAAATGAAAACAAAACCAAAAAACACTGGCATGATACTGCTAACTAGACTACAGACCTTACTCTGATTTCATCAGTTTCTGTATGCACTCATTTGTGTGTGCACGCATTGTGTATATAAAATGCTATGCTTTGATGTTTCGAAAGAACAGCATGTATATTATCTATGGTGAAACAGATCACCAGCCCAGGTGGGATGCATGGGACAAGTGCTCGTGCCTGGTGCATTGGGAGGACCCAGAGGAATCGGGTGGAGGTGGGGGGGTGGGAGGGGGGATCAGGATGGGGAATACGTGTAACTCTATGGCTGATTCATGTCAATGTATGACAAAACCCACTGAAATGTTGTGAAGTAATTAGCCTCCAACTAATAAAAAAAAAAAGAAAAAGAAAAAGAAAAAAAAATGCTATGCAGTTTTATCATATATACAGATCCATATGATCGCCACCTATATAAAGAAAGTTTAGCACCAAAGAATTCATGCTTTTGAACTGTGGTGTTGGAGAAGACTCTTGAGAGTCCCTTGGACTGCAAGGAGATCCAACCAGTCCATCCTACAGGAGATCAGTCCTGAGTGTTCATTGGAAGGACTGATGCTGAAGCTGAAACTCCAATACTTTGGCCACCTGATGTGAAGAGTTGACTCATTGGAAAAGACTCTGATGCTGGGAAAGATTAAAGGCAGGAGGAGAAGGGGACAACAGAGGATGAGATGGTTCGATGGCATTACCGACTCAATGGAGATGAATTTGAGTAAACTCCGGGAGTTGGTGATGGACAGGGAGGCCTGGCACGCTGCAGTCCATGGGGTCGCGAAGAGTCGGACACAAGTGAGTGACTGAACTGAACCAAACTGATAATTGCCACCATGGCCATTACAAAACTCTTATGCCATCATAAAGGAACGTTCTCATGCTATTTATCCTTATTTTTTTAAATAAAACATTTCAAGTGCAACTGAACCCTGAGCCCAACCCCATTCTCCATCTCCATTCAGAGAGGGGACCACCATTTCTAAAGTATCATATGTGCATGTCTCCAAGAGAGAATCCCCATGGACAGAGGAGCCTGGCGGGCTACAGTCCATAGGGTCACAAACAGTTGGACATGACTGAAGTGACTTGGCATGCCAAAAGAGCTAATATTTGGCAAGTGCTTGCTGCACATCGAAGTTCCATTCTAAGCTGTTTCCATGCAGCAATATGTTCCCTACTCACCATAACCCAGGCATTGTTTTCCCCAGTGAGGATGCTGAGGAACAAGGAGATTAAGACAATTTACACAAGGACCAGAGTGCTGATACTGGGACTTGAACCTGCCTTCACAGCCACTATTCTATACTGATACTTACATGCCTTCTTGCCACAGATGTCGTCTACTCAACAAGATGTCTAGGAGAGCCACACAGTTTGGTATCTGCAGACAGAATTAATTAATGTTAACCACTCTATAGTTTTCCCTTTTATGATTACACTACAATTTATGTAGCCATATAGACGCCAAAGCCTTCGACTGTGTGGATCACAATAAACTGTGGAAAATTCTGAAAGAGATGGGAATACCAGACCACCTGACCTGCCTCTTGAGAAACCTATATGCAGGTCAGGAAGCAACAGTTAGAACTGGACATGGAACAACAGACTGGTTCCAAATAGGAAAAGGAGTACCTCAAGGCTGTATATTGTCACCCTGCTTATTTAACTTCTATGCAGAATACATCATAAGAAACGCTGGGCTGGAAGAAGCACAAGCTGGAATCAAGATTGCCGGGAGAAATATCAATAACCTCAGATATGCAGATGACACCACCCTTATGGCAGAGAGTGAAGAGGAACTAAAAAGCCTCTTGATGAAAGTGAAAGAGGAGAGTGAAAAAGTTGGCTTAAAGCTTAACATTCAGAAAACTAACATCATGGCATCTGGTCCCATCACCTCATGGGAAATAGATGGGAAGACAGTGGAAACAGTGTCAGACTTTATTTTTGGGGGGCCTCCAAAATCACTGCAGATGGTGACTGCAGCCATGAAATTAAAAGATGCTTACTCCTCGGAAGGAAAGTTATGACCAACCTAGATAGCATATTAAAAAGCAGAGACATTATTTTGCCAACAAAGGTCCATCTGGTGAAGGCTATGGTTTTTCCAGTGGTCAAGTATGGATGTGAGAATTGGACTGTAAAGAAAGCTGAGCGCTGAAAAATTGATGCTTTTCAACTGTGGTGTTGGAGAAGACTCTTGAGAGTCTGTTGGACTGCAAGGAGATCCAACCAGTCCATCCTAAAGGAGATCAGTCCTGGGTGTTCATTGGAAGGACTGATGCTGAAGCTGAAACTCCAGTACTTTGGCCACCTCATGCGAAGAGTTGACTCATTGGAAAAGACCCTGATGCTGGGAGGGATTGGGGGCAGGAGGAGAAGGGGATGACAGAGGATGAGATGGCTGAATGGCATCACCAACTCGATGGGCATGAGTTTGAGTAAACTCCGGGAGCTGGTGATGGACAGGGAGGCCTGGCGTGCTGTGATTCGTGGGGTTGCAAAGAGTTGGACAGGACTGAGCACTGAACTGAACTGAACTGAACTGATTCCTAGTGGTGGATATTTAGAATGTTACATTGTCTCAAGCAATGGCCAGGAACCTCCTTTGCCAGTCTGCTTGTGTACACATACCTGAGCTTCTCTGGGGTTCATTCCTACATGTGGAACTACTGAGTCTTGGAGTAGGAGTGTCTTCAACTTTGGAGGACATTGCCAAGTCTCACAGTGTTTGTAGTAATTTATACTTCCATTTGCCAGGCTTAAGAGTGTGGAAGGACATATCCCTATTATTTTAATTTGCATTGCTTTGATTTCTAGTGAAACTGGGTTTATCTTTTGATTACTGGTCAAGTACTTTGGTTTGCTCTGTGTACGCTTTTCTATTGGGTAGCTTGTCATGTTCTTATTATTAGCAAGAAATTTTATATTCTGGATGATAATTCTTAATTGGTAATATGCATGGCAAATATCTTCTTCCACGCTGTCCTGCCTTTTTTTTTTCAACTTCCACTAAAGTGTCTTTTACTACAGACAAGTTTTTAATTTTATTTTTTTATTGTATTAGATTCTATCAGTCTCTTCCATTATGGTTTGGGCTTCTGCATATTTTGTTTAAGGAAGTATTTCACCTTTACGGTCATAAGGATACTTTTTCAACTTTTTTCTAATTATTTTTAAGTTTTATCTTTTGTGGTTTTCATAGTAAAGTTTTACTTTGTACAGTCACCTTTCCTGTAAGACATAAATATCTCCTCCTACATGAAGCCACTTTCCTGGCACTATTTACCCTACCATCTATCTTTCGTCTTGTTTGTAACACCTCCTCTACTGTATACGGAGTTTCTGCATACATCTTGGTCTGTTTCTGGTCCCTCCACTGGCCTCTTTACTTTCCACTACACCAAACCTGCAGGGTCTGAAACACGAGAGCTTTACCATAAACCTTGGTGTTGAGGAGGGTGGGTTGTCCTGTTCTTCAAAATTATTCCCCACATGAGCTTTTGAATCAGCCAGTCAGTTTTACCTGATGCTCTGTTAGGATTTTAATAATTGCAATTACATCAGATTCATAGATTCTCTTGGGGGATAATTGACATCTTAAGACTATTGGCCCTTTCTGTCTACCAGCATGTTATATCTCTCCCTTTATTCAGCTTTTCTTTTATGTCCTTCAATTACATTCTGTAATTTTCTCCTTAAAGGTCTTGCACATAGTTTCATAGATTTATTCCTCAGTACCTTCTACCGTTTATTGGAATATTGGGCTGAGGTATGACTCCTGATGGAGTTCAGTCATTTATGAACCTCGGGATCCTAGTTAAGTTCCTTAAATGGTGCAATTCTCAGCTTCCTCGTAAATAAATATACCTCCATCATAGAGTAGATGTGAAGAGTGAATGAAACCAAGAATGTCATGCCCTTAGAACATCATAAATATCCGATAAATGTTAGCTCATCCTGGTGTTGGCACGCATTTGGAGTTATGTCTCCGAATATGTGTACTTGTACATCCTTGATTGTGCGGAGAATGTGGTCCCCAGGCAGAAACAGTCGGATGTGACAGCTTCTGACCTGTAAGGAATTGGCAGATAGCGTTCTCCTCCCTCCAAAACAAAGAGCACCAAAGAAAGCACTTTTAAAACACATGGTAATGTACATGTTTTGATGCTATTCTCTCAAGTCATCTCACCCTCTCCTCCCGCTGAGTCCAAAAGTCTGTTCTTTACATGTGTCTCTTTTGGTGTCCTGCAGCATCACAATATTGTAAAGTAATTATTCTCCAATTAAAATAAATAAATAAATTTAAAAAATAACAAGACAAAACACATGGTAAAACCATTGCTTTTATTGAATTCCCAATTAAGTTACAATTCAAAATTATTCTAGCTGGGAATTCCCTGGCAGCCCAATGGTTAGGATTCCATGCTTTCACTGCCATGGGCCTAGGTTTGATCTTTGGTCCGGGAACTAAGATCCCACAAGTGGAGTGGTGTGAAAGTATATATTCTAGTTAACTTACCAGAAAACCAACTAAAAGAGAAAATTATTATAAAGATTTTTTTTTTCTGTTTAAAATTTAGTGCAATTTATCACTATAGTTGTTCTTCTAGCCCTTTTCAGAGCAAAATGCTTAAACTGGATTCATTTCTTTTAAAGTTCTGTTTTTATAATATAGTACATGCTTTATTATAAACATTTCAAATATTAGGGGGAAATTACAAAGAAACAGAAATTTCCCTAAGTTGTATCACTGAAATAGAACCATTGCTAACATTTTTGTCAATATCATTTTTATATTTCTTGATACCAACAAAGGGCTTCTGGACCTGTGCCCACTTTCTGTGTTTTCTCTACAAGATATTGTAGATGTCTTTCCACTAATAGTTTGCAGAATTATGTCATATCATTGCATTATATTTCATTTTATAAATTTTAACTAATTTAACAAATCAATTCCCTTTTAATGGCTATTTGATCTTCTGAAATAAACCACTCTCCAGTGAACCACCACAGCGCCTCTTTTTCTGTGAGTTTATACGACTGCTTCCATCAATAGAGTCCTCGGAAGTGAGATTATCAGGATAAAAGGCACACTTATTTTGAATTTTGACACTTTTTGCCAAACTGTCTTTCCAGAAAGGTTGAATCAATTAGCACTGCCATCACAGGGGCATGAAGGTGTCCATTTTCCAATGAGCTAAGAGGGTTTGTCAATTTTCTTAATCTTTACCTATCGGGTGAGTGGAAAACAAACCTCTCTTTCCGCATGCATTTCTTTGATCCATAGAGAACTTAAACATCTTTTCATCTGTTTATTGGCTCTTTGAGTCTTCTTTTGTGGATTGTCTCTCTGGGTAATGAGCAGGTTCGTTGTTTATAAGTTCTCCATGTCTTAACTTTGTGTATAATATAGGGTAACAGCCCCTTAGGGCTTGGCAATGTGGCTTGCTTTGGTCAATGGGATATTAGCAGATGTTATCAGGCAAAGGTTTGCGTGTGGCTGAGCTTGCCATCTTGTGCTTCTGCTGACCACATGAAAATGTGATGCCTTGTTTGACCCACTGGTCACAGAGGAATGAGAGACCCGTGGAGTAGACTTGAGCTGAACCCATGATTTGCAGCCAAGCCTAACCCGGCTCAACCAAGACGGGCAGAGCCATAGCTGCCAAGGCTCAAATATGGGTGAAAATTAGTAAATGATTATTGTTGGAAGGCAAGTTTGGGTTGGTTTGTCATGTAGTAGTGTTATGGGAAAGATGATCTATATGCCTTCTCATTATCTTGCCATGTGACCTTACGCATGTTACGTTCTTCTCTGGGTCTCAGTTTCTTTAAAGGTGGCATGAAAGAGTTGACCACTGGGTAATTTCAAGAGTCTCTTCTAATGCTAAGAATCTGGGTTCCAAATTCCAAAACAGGGTTTGCTGGTGAGAAGGGAGGGAGGTGTTCTATAAAGAAAGTCCAACATAAACATGCAAAGAAAGCTACGCAGGTAAGGCAATAGGAAGGGGCTGGTTAATCCCACTGGAGAAGGTGGTCTGAGACATGCAGGTGGGGATGCATGGGGGTGGCTTGGCTGGGGAGGGTTGATGCATGAATTCTGGGTCCTGAGCTGCCTAGGAAGCTGTACTTATTTATCCTCCACTGCTTCTGAACATCTTGCAAATTGGTTTCTGAGCCCACCATGCTGCTGAAATTTTCTTCTCAGTTCTGATTCTCATCTCCACACCCTCTTAACCCTGCAACCTCCGAGAACTTGATGCCTCCTTCAGACTCTCTTCCCTGGTTCCTGTGCCCCCACACCCACCCATCTAGCCCTTGCCTTTCCATCTTTCCCTGAATCTACTCTGAAGATGACCCTCAAGGTTCTTTCCTCAGCTCCTTCTCTTCAGCCTAGTGATGAGTGGGATACCAGGATACAGACCTCAAGTGAGAAAGCTGGATACCAGGCAAAAGAGGTACGAGGAATCAGAAGCATCTTAATACTACCAAAGAGCAAGTGAGAGCTCAGGACAGACACTAAGGGACCCAGCACTGGACTCAAAGAACTATTATGTGTTACAATTCCACATCCACTCATAGCTCCAGAGCAGTCATTCCTACATCATAAATTCTGTGCTTGTGGCTGCAATAGATGGTCTGAGCAGGGTGGCCAAACCCCACAGGCCATTTTAAAGCAGAGGCGGGCAGCCTGCATCTCTTCTCTGCTCAGCACAGTGAAAAAAGTGAAAGTGTTAGTCACTCAGTTGTGTCTGATTCTTTGCGACCCCATGGACTATAACCCACCAGACTCCTCTGTCCATGGGATTCTGCAGGCAAGATTGCTGGAGTGGGTGGCCATTCCATTCTCCAGGGTATCTTTGCAACCCAGGGATTGAACCCAGGTCTCCAGCATTGCAGGCAGATTCTTTACCATCTGAGCCACCAGGCTCAGCCAGGGTGGTCTTCAAATGCTCTTTCTTCAGTAGACCTGTGCCCCCTTTTCCTCTCGCACGTGTCCCCTCTCACTGCTGGCCTCTCCCACTGTCCTGAATTCTTAGCTCACCCTGGACCCCCAGCTGCGGTTTGATGGATGCTCCACTGTTCATCTCGCAAACAGCCTATGCCTTGGATTGTGCTTTTGCTTGATGAGTTGTTTCTGCTGTTCTCCCAAGCCCCACTTGCCTGGGTATGCGAACCATCCCTAAACAAAGTCTTTACACACCTGTGCTCTTCCCGCGGGTAGCAGTCATGTCTTCCTTCCCAGCCCCAGGAAGACCTGAGCGGTCGTAATATACTAATGACAAGACACCCAGGATTTATCATCACTGTTGCCTCCCCTACAGACGTGATAGATGACTTCCAGTTAATGGGAGGCAGCACATTCAAGAAGGAGGACAAATTGGGAAGTAGGCATACCTGGCTCTTGAATTCTGACTCCATCATATGCTGGTCATGAACAACCTGTTGATGACATGCACACACACGTACAACAGTGTGCAGTGTGTAACACTTAACTCAATAAATCATAGTCCACCCTCCAGAGGAACTTTTATTTTTAATCATTTATCCTGCTTCTATTATTTTCATCAAATTATCTTCTTTTCTCGCCTGTAGCTGGCACAAAGGTAACTGGGGCTCTGGACTCCTAGCCCAGATCCTGCCACAAAGCAAGTGCCTGGGAAATGCAGCCTGATTGCAGTAGAACATGAAGGAGTTCTTTGAAAACTCTGTATGTTCTATTTGTCAGCAACATTATGTATACACCAGATCTCCTCGCTCTGTCTCCCTTGTCCCTCAACCTCGCTGTATTCATATTATGACTTTGTTCTCTTCCACTTTGACTTGAGTGATTTCCTGAAGCTGATTCTCCATTTCCCTGATAGAATCTCCAGTTATGATGGATCACCTTTGTGGTTGGTTTTTATGTGACATTCATCTCTGTAATGTTTTCATTTGTTTCATCTCTCTCCTAAGAGGTAGATCAGCTCATTTTTCTTCTCTCATTTTGTAACTTCCATGGATAATTCTTCTTTGAATCTTATACTTTTCTTTGAGTTTAATTTTGTTTTGTACTTGGTCTTCCTGCCCGTGGATCTTGGGTAATTCCTCTTAGGAGGCAAGTTCTTCCATCTTTTGCTCAAGCACTCATTTCCTCTTGTTAGCAGGAGGCACTTTCTGTGTGTGGGTCTTGAGATCCTTCTTGCTGGTCATGCCTCATCTCAGTGGGGTGGCCATTTGGTAGGGGGACTGGGTGGGGAAGCGAGCTGGGTAGTCCTTAAGTTCTATTTGGGTTCACCATTTCACTTTCAGAGCAAATACATTATTTCCTTTGCCCTGGGGCAGTGATCTTCCTCGGTTTTCAGGGTCAGCAGTTTGGTGTGCTCTTGGCAAAGCCCATTAAGGCTCTGTGAGCTGTGGCCCACATATCCCTCCGCTCCCTTCTTCACACCTCTTTCCCTTGGTCTGTCATAGCCTGGGGGCCAGGGGTGGAGAATGTCAACATTCTTGCCAGCTTGGTGTCTCCTCAGGTCATCAGCCCTGAGTTAGAGAACTCAGTCCCTTGTAACCTGCCCATCAACTCACCTGTCCTCTCTCCATCATCATCAGTCATTTTCAAACCTTTCAAGGACTGTGCACTTTAGATTTCATCTTATCTGCCCAGTGAACAGCAACTCCATCCTGAGAGTAGATTGGGTCCAAAGCCTCATGGTCTTCCCTCTCTACTCAAAACCCTCACTCAGCCCACCAGCAAACCCTGGTGGCTCCTCTCCTATCAATGATGGGTCCCGAGCCTGACCCCCTTCACCACCTGCATTGTAGTAACTCCATTCCTCACCTACATCAGTGCAACAGCCTCTCACCTGGTCTCCTTGCCTCCCCCTCCTCCTTGTGCTCTTTGCCACCCAACGGGCAGAGTGGGCCTGTGCAACTGTGAGATCTGGGCTCTGCTGCCCCTCCCCATTGCACTCACCACAAAACCTAAAGGTGTCCAGTGGCCCATGAGGTCCTCTTGGTCTGCACCCCCCACTTACCTCTGAAATCATCCTCCTGCTGTTTACCTGTTCTTTCTGTGGTTGCCCTGGTTGTTTCTTTTGCTTAGAACATTCTTCTCCAGAATCTGCCTGGCCTACCTCCTCACCTCCTTGGAGTATTTCATCCAATGTCACTGTATCAGTTTGCTAGGGCTGCATAATAGTGTTGCAAACTGGCTGGCTTAAACCACAGAACTTTACTGTCTCATACTTCTGAAGGTTATTGTGTGCTAAGTCACTTCAGTCATGTCCAACTCTTTGTGACCCTATGGACCATAGCTTCTCTATGGACAAGCTCCTCTGTCCATGGGATTCTCCAGGCAAGAATACTGGAATTCTTGTATTTGAATTTGTATTTAATTTTGTATTGAATACTGGAATTCAAGAACATTGGTTGCTGTGCTATCCTCCAGGGAATCTTCCCAACCCAGGGATGGGATCCAGGTCTCTTATGTCTCCTGAATTGGTTCAGTTAGTTCAGTTACTCAGTCATGTCCGACACTTTGTGACTCCATGGACTGCAGCACGCCAGGCTTCCCTGTCCATCACCAACTCCTGGAGTTTGCTCAGACTCATGGACATCGAGTTGGTGATGCCATCCAACCGTCTCATCCTCTATCATCCCCTTCTCCTCCTACCTTCAATCTTTCCCACATCAGGGTGGCCAAAGCGCAGGGAGTCAGTTCTTCGAGTCAGGTGGCCAAAGTATTGGAGCTTCAGCTTTAGCATCAGTCCTTCCAATGAATATTCAGTACTGATTGCCTTTAGGATTGACTGGTTTGATCTCCTTCTGTCCAAGGGATTCTTAAGAGTCTTCTCCAACACCACAGTTTAAAAGTATCAACTCTTCGGTGCTCAGCTTTCTTTATGGTCCAACTCTCATACCCATACTTGACTACTACAGAAAAACCATAGTTCTGACAATACGGACCTTTGTCGGCAAAATAATGTTTCTGCATTGGTAGGCAGGTTCTTGACCACTAGCACCACCTGTCAGGTTGGCTTCTTCTGAGGGTTGTGAGGGAGGATCTGTTTGATGCCCCTTTCCTCTAGAGGTTTTCTGGCAATATTTGATGCTCTTCGACTTATCAAAGCATCACCCCACCTCTGCCTTCATCTTTATGTGTGTGTCTTCTTCCTATGAGTGTCTGTCTCACAATATCTCCTTTGGAGAAGGACACCAGTCATAAGACCCACTCTAGTGACCTCATTTTAACTTAATTACTTGGACTGTAAGGAGGTCAAACCAGTCAAACCTAAAGGAAATCAGTCCTGAATATTCACTGGAAGGACTGATGCTAAAGCTGAAACTCCAGTACTTTGGCCACCTGATGGGAAGAACTGACTAGTTGAAAAAGACCCTGATGCTGAGAAAGACTGAAGGCAGGAGGAGGAGGGGACAGCAGAGGATGAGTGGTTTGATGGTATCACCGACTCAATGGACATGAATTTGAGCAAGCTTGGGGAGTTGGTGATGGACAGGAAAGCCTGGCGTGCTGCAGTCCATGGGGTCACAAAGAATCGGACATGACTGAGTCACTGAACTGAATAACCTCTGTAAGGACTGTATCTTTTACAAAGGCCACTTTCTGAGATACTGAAAGTTGGAACTTCAATGTGAATACGAATTTGGGAGGGAACACAATTTAACTTATTTCAGTCACCTTCTCAATGAGGCCTTGTCTTTCCCCCCAGTTTAAAACTGCAGAACTGCCTCCCATCCCCTGGATTCTCAACCACCCAACCCTTAGTTCTACTTGTATAGTAGAAGGTGAGGTTTTTTCCTCCAGTATTTCATTCTTTTTTTTTTTTTTTTTCCATTGTCTTCAATGAGTTTCCATCTTAATTGAGACTAAAACAAACATTATCCCTGTCACTCAGGGCCATCTCCCCCACCCGGAGCTACTCCCACCTCTAGTCCTGGACCAGCTTCATCCCCATGCCCACTCCAGCCTGCATACATGGCCCTGGCTGAGTGGCCCAAGAAGTGAAGAACAGTGATTTCAAAGCTGACAGAGACCACCCATGGCCAATGATGACCCTTAATGTCATCATCAATGCAGTGACACCCATCCTCCACTCAGGCAATTGACTGAACTCTGTCTTCTTTAACACCACAGATTGGCATAATGAAAATGCTTTCATTTCCTGGCTCAGAAGCGAGAGGTGGAGGCTGTCTAGTGCCTACAAATCCATTTCCAAATCCTCTGGCCTCTGTCTGTCAGTCTAAAGCTGGCAGAGCGATGACTGACTGCTGGGTATCACCATTGAGAGCCCTGGTCCCTGTGCCCTGGCAACATCTTCCCTCCTTTGTGGGCAGAGTGAGGTCTCTCCTGCACCTCCACTGTGTTCTGGCTCCCCCACCCCACCATGAGTCCCCATTGACCTCATTAGGATCCTGACCTGGGCTCATCTGCTCAGCATCTCATCACATGTCATGGGTCAGAATGATGTTGGTTCCTCCATGTGTACTCACTTTGGTGGCAGGGGGAGGTTAGGCTCCAGGTCTGTGTGAGGGGCAATGGTCTGGGGGAGGGGGACCTGCCCAAGTTTAGCCCCCAGAGAACATGGGAGAAAGAGAGAAATTAGGCAACAGATCTGATCTGGACCATTCTGAGGCATCCCTTCTCCTTCTGCAGGTCAGTGCATCTCAAATAATCTCAGAATCTTCCCATCCCCACCACCGCTTGCCTGGAGCCTGCACTAAGCCCCTGAACTGACTCTCTGCTTGCCCTCTGGCTCCCAAAATCTGCTGTTCTCTGCTAAACAGTCTCCCTGCTTCAACTATCTTCCTCTTCCATGAGAAATCTCCAGACAAGGGCAGATTTACCAGAGGTTAAAAAGCTTAAACTTCAGGGACCCTTACTCCCCAGACCCCTCCTAAGACCCCAGTGGGGCCCCAAGCAATGTGGTTAATGAGCATTTCAATTCCAAGGTTAATTCCAAGGTTAAGTAGGATTAGTAACTGCAAGGAAAACTTGTTATGTCCTGAAGCCCTTACTGCTCAGATATATGAGGAATTTCACAGAAGGCTTCCCAAATTTGACAACACTCCTGAAGATGATCTGTAATGAATTGTGAAGGTGAAAAAATCTTCAATCCTATCTATGGAGAAAACCATGATGATCAGACTCTGCAGGAGGGAAGCCTGATTGAACTTTCAATTCTCTCCACGGAAGATAACATTACAAAATCATTGTCTTTGGAAGATGTGAATAGAGAGAATGCAGCCCAGACAATTCAGGGGAGAAAGAAAGTCATGAAGGAGTGTCAGGATGTTAAGTAATAGGGTGAGATTTTCCTCAATTCTGTGATTTTTTTTGGTAATTGCTTGCTTTTTGAAATCTACAATTTATTGTGATTTCTTTTTTCATTCTAAATAAATATTCGATCTCATAGCTAATTTTAATTCTGAATTCTATATCCTTTTCTTAAAAAGAACTCCCCCAAATGGTATAATTTTCAGACCCATGGCACTACACCTACTACTTTCCTGACCTTCCTACTGTACTTGGAATAAACCCTAACTTCCTATGCCACATGGTCTGCAAGGCCTCCCTTCTCCATCCTGCCCATTCTGAACTTTTCAGCCCTTTCCCCAACACTCAGCACTTTGCAGACTTGAGAATAGAACAGACCTGCATTCAAAATGTGCAGCTTTCTGGCTGATTCATATCAATGTATGACAAAACCCACTGAAATGTTGTGAAGTAATTAGCCTCCAACTAATAAAAAATTAAAAAAAAAAACAAAAACGTGCAGCTTCAAACTGCCAAACAACTTGCAAATACGTGAGGAATACATGCTTATTATTGTATGTTGAAGGTGAAAAAGAGTGAAAAAGTTGGCTTAAAGCTCAACATTCAGAAAACTAAGGTCATGGCATCCAGTCCCATCACTTCATGGCAAATAGATGGGGAAACAGGGGAAACAGTGGCTGACTTTATTTTTCTGGGCTCCAAAATCACTGCAGATGATGTTTGCAGCCATGAAATTAAAAGACGCTTACTCCTTGGAAGGAAAGTTATGACCAACCTAGATAGCATATTAAAAAGCAGAGATATTACTTTGCCAACTAAGGTCTGTCTAGTCAAGGCTATAGTTCTTCCAGTGGTCATGTATGGATGTGAGAGTTGGACTATAAAGAAAGGTGAGTGCTGAAGAATTGATGCTTTTGAAATGTGGTGTTGGAGAAGACTGTTGAGAGTCCCTTGAATTGCAAGGAGATCCAACCAGTCCATCCTAAAGGAGATCAGTCCTGGGTGTTCATTGAAAGGACTGATGTTGAAGCTGAAACTCCAATACTTTGGCCACCTGATGCGAAGAGCTGACTCATTTGAAAAGACCCTGATGTTGGGAAAGATTGAGGGCAGGAGGAGAAGGGGATGACAGAGGATGAGATGGTTGGATGGACATGGGTTTGGGTGGACTCTGGGAGTTGGTGATGGACAGGGAGGCCTGACGGGCTGCGGTTCATGGGGTCGCAAAGAGTTGGATGCGACTGAGCGACTGAACTGAACTGAATTGTATGTCACTCAGGTTTTTGGGTTGTTTGTTACACAGCAATAGCAGACTGATGCAGCGTGATTGAAATGTTTCAGATACACTCAGATCAATCAGGAGGATGACTTTGTTATTCAGAAAGGTATAACTGGATCACAAACACAAAAAAGCTGAAATCTAAAACATTTTCAAGTTGACCACCTATTCATTTTTTAAAATTAATTAATTTATTTTAATTGGAGGCTAATTACTTTACAATGTTGTAGTGGTTTTTGCCATACACTGACATGAATCAGCCATGGGTGTACATGTGTCCCCATCCTGAACCCCGCTCCCACCTCCCTCCGCATCCCATCCCTCAGGGTCATCCCAGTGCACCAGCCATGAGCACCCTGTATTATGCATTGAACCTGGACTGGAGATCTGTTTCACTTATGGTAATATACATGTTTCAATGCTAGTCTCTCAAATCATCCCACCCTCATTTTCTTCCACAGAGTCCAAAAGTCTGTTCTTTACATCTGTCTCCCTTTTGCTGTCTTGCATATAGGGTCATTGTTACCATCTTTCTAAATTCCATATATATATGCGTTAATATACTGTATTGGTATTTTTCTTTCTGACTTACTTCACTCTGTATAATAAACTCCAGTTTCATCCACCTCATTAGAACTGATTCAAATGCATTCTTTTTAATAGCTGAGTAATAGTCCATTGTGTATATGTACCACAGCTTTCTTATCCATTTGTCTGCCAGAGAAATGCAAATCAAAACCACAGTGAAATACCATTTCACACCGGTCAGAATGGCTGCTATCAAAAAGTCTACAAACAATAAATGCTGGAGAGGGTGAGGAGAAAAGGGAACACTTTTACCCTGTTGGTGGGATTGCAAACTAGTACAGCCACTATGAAAAACAGTGTGGAGATTCCTTTAAAAACTGGAAATAGAATTGCCATATGACCCAGAAATCCCACTGCTAGGCATACACACCAAGGAAACCAGAATTGAAAGAGACACCTGTACCCCAATGTCCATTGTAGCATTATTTACAATGACCACCTATTCTTAAGGATCTCAAAAGTAAAAAAAGTCCTGATCTTTCCCTGTTAATCTCAACTCATTTTCAGACCCATTAGTGTCTAAGACTTAGAGTCACAAAAGGTCAGAATCTCTGTCCTTCACCTTATCCAGTCTTTAGGAACAATAAAATGTCAACCCTTATATTAAGAATATTTTTTCCTCACATAAAAATTATACTTGTTTGTTAAAGAAGATGAAGACAGGCAAAAAGAGAAAAGCCATCCATAATAATCACCACCAAAAATAAACTCTGCCAAATATTGGTTGTATACACATATGTGTTTATATATATTTATGTTTTTCTCATAAAATAGGAGAGTATGCTGTGCATTCTGTTCCATAACCTTCTGTTTATGTTCACTGTGTCATAAAAATCTTCCCATGCCATTTTACATCTTCTGCACAATTATTTTGAATTGTGAAATCACTGCTGAGATGACCCGCATGATCACCTTCCCTCTTCTAGGCTTCTTATTATACTTGAACACCCTTGGGGAGGAGTGTACCCTTTGAACCAGCATCATCCAAGCTACTGTAGCTTGAATATATCAGATCTTCCCAGCAGAGAGGCAGGACCTGGAGAGAAAAGGGACAAGCAGGTATGAGGGCGTCAAAGAGCTCACTCAAATGACCCCTTGTGACCAGTCCTCTTACTGCACACTTATTGACAGATAAGGAAACTGATTTCAAGGGAGCCCTGAGGCCAACTCTGTATCTGGACCAAGTTCACAGCCTAGAGCCCTGGAGCTGTGACTCTCTGCCTCCCACCTATGATTCCTGCAGGCAGCAGAGACAGAGTGCTGACCACCTGTAGCCTCCCTTACCTGCTCAGGTGGACCTTATCTCAGGTTCCTGTGGTCAGTCCAGTGACTCTGCCATGCTTTAGTGATGTGTAGAAAGAAGGGCCTGGGGCCCCATGCACACCCAGGAGCCTGAGGAGGGCTTCGCTACTAACCAGCCAGGACTCCTGGGACATCATTTCACCTCTGCAGGTATAGCAGAGACTGTCCAGCTGTTCACCAAATAGGCTTCTTCCTCCTGGGCACATGACAAGACTGCATCTCCTAGCTTCCTCTGCAGGTGGGTGGGACCGTGTGACTGCCTTCCAGACCATAGAATGGGAGCAGGGATGACACATGTCACTTCCACCCATGGCCTTTGAGAAGCTCCCACAAACTCCCTACCAGCCTGATACTGGTAGAGGACCACCTGCCCCTGTTTCTGCTCATGGAGGGGAAGGTCTCTCCTACATAGCAGCTTGCTTCATCAAAGTGTGCAAACCAAGAAGGCAACAGAGCATGGGCCAGTGAGACAGCCTCCACCAAGCAGCTATTATTCCAGACCTGTCTCCTGCTATCTTGTGGCACCCACCACTCAAGGACACCTGTTTGGGGTTTACATACGACTTCTGTTGCATTGGGGCCATTATACATGTGGGGTTGGTTTCTTAGGGCAGTGTGCATCATCGTGAGTGATACTCAGAATTCACCAAGCATCTATTTTATGCAGGATTGTTTTGCTCCACACATCACATGCTTTCCCTTTCAACAGGACTGTGACTTTGGGGTTATTATCTCCATTTTTCCAGAGCAATGAATGAGCTGGGAGTCACACTCAGCTCTTCTGGACCCTCATCCCACAATGCACAGCTTAAGGGTCTGGAGGACCGAACACCCCCAGGATCCTAAAGGCCCCTGATTCCTGACAGATGAGCAGAGAAGTGAGGAATGTACGGGCTGGCATCTGATGGGCCAGGGTCCAGGCCTCCTCAGTGGAAGCATAGGTAAGAGCTTGGCTTACTGGAACCTCAGTTTCCTCATCTGTCCAATGGGGCTGTAAGGAGGGGATCCACCACATGAGGTTGTTTGGGGGTGAACTGAGATCTTGGCCATAGGCACTTGGCACTGAGTGGGGCTCTCAGGATAAGGCCCTGACTGCATCCTCACTTGAAGCAGCACCACCCCCACCCTCTCCTGGTGCCTCCAGTCTCTCTCCATCTGAACCCTCTTGCCTCTCTTGACTCATCTTTAGGTAAAGGCTTTTCCTCACCTCTGCTAGAATGCTCAGAAGCTCTGGTTTGCTGGGGATCTCCCCCACCAGCCTTGGTCTCTGTGACTTTTCCTTGACCCATCCCCTCCAGGACCCTGGGTCCCAATCAGAACATAGTTCTGCAACTGTGCAGGAAATTCTGGGCACGAATACCTCCTGCCCCTGGCTGAGGATGGGACACCAAAAACGGATGCAGCCAATGATTAAGTCTGAACTGGGCCAGACACTTTCACCACTCAGCATCGTTCTCGGGAATCCAAGTCACCTCTCCATTATTTATTAGGCAGACTTTCTCCATCAAAGGGCCTGAAGTTCTGGAAAACTTTTCCCTCTGTTGCCTGCTGGGACAGTCACAGTGTCTGACCAATTTAGTGAGCCTGGGAGAGAACTAGAGTCTGCTGCTTCCTAGGGAAGCCTGGCTGGGTTGATCTAAAAATAGAAGGGGAGTGAGGCTGACCTGGTTCAGGGCTGGGATGTTTGGAGCTGGTCTTCCCCAGCTGCTCCTGAGGGTACTGGGGGAAGCTCTGGGTGCTGCTGGCACTTCTGGGTGGCAGAGCTGAGTGCAAAGGCTGTTAGGAGGAGGGTGGGAGTCCCTGCCATTGGCTGTCCATCTGTGGGAGGTCCCCATGTGAGGGAATCTTGGTTACTGATGTTTGAGTCTCCCCCACCAGCCCTGGTCTCTGTGACTTTCCCCTGACCCCTCCCCTCCAGGACTCTGGGTCACAGTCAAAACACTGTTCCACAACTGTGCAGAAAATTCTGGGCACGAATATCTCCTGCCCCTGGCTGGTTGGGATTTAGATGGGAAACCAAAAACAGATGCCACCAACGATTAAGTCTGAGTTTTCATTCAACTACAGCCCAAGCTGGCTTTGTTGCCTCCAGTGTTTTGGAGCTGGAAGAGACCTTAGAAGTTGCAGGACCTTACATCTTTGAAGACTGTGACTTGCTTTCTGTTTAACCAGTGAATCTCCTAGCCTTTAGGTTTTCTCTGGTGGCTCAGTGGTAAAGAATCCACCTGCCACGCAGGGGACGCAGGTTCTATTCCTGGGTTGGGAAGATCTCTTGGAGCAGAAAATAGCAACCCACTCCAACATTCTTGCCTGTGAAATCCTAAGGACAGACTAGCCTAGTGGGCTATAGTCCATGGGGTTGCAAACGAGTTGGACATGACTTAGCAAATAACAACAACTCTTTGCCTTTGAACAATCTTATCCCCTTCGCTCTGCTCTCTCCATGGGAACCCTTCACCAGGACACTGGAGGTTGGTTGTTGTGACATGATGTGCTTGCCTGGGTCCCAGTCTTTTTGTCTGTCTCTCATTTGGAAATCTCTCACTTTCCCCATCTGGTGAAGTCCTCAGCAGTGAAGAGCTTGCTGTCACCTGGCTGAAGTCACTCCAAGTTCTACCAGGTGGGGCTACCTGCTTCATCATCTTTGCTTCCATAGAGGCTAAGTTACCTCCGGGAGCCTTGGCCCAGGATGCTTCCACCTGGAGGGTCATCTGCTCTGATATGTGCATCAGAGGCTATTCTTCTTCACCCCTCAGGTCTCAGCTCAAAGATCCCCTTCTCAGAGAGGCCTTCCTTGTCCCCACATGGCACTGCCCATCCCCGCCCTAGAGGGAGACACTAGAATGTCACCCCATACACTTTCTCCCAGCGCCTCTCCCACCTGGGATGCTCTTGTGGATGGTGGTTTACTTGAGCCTTCCTGCACCCCGACTCCAGACATCGGCTCCTGGGGGCAGGGACCCCACCTGTCTGCTGCTGCACCTCCACCCCAACGAGGGCCAGCACACAGTAGGGCCTCAACAAGCCAGGTGGCAGGAGAGGACCTGATGCTGGGCCTTTATCTGCATCCCAGGTTCTCCTTGAGGGCTGACCGTGTCCTGAAGTGTCCGCAGCTCCTCCCCTCCGGTTCTCCTGTGCAGAATGAGGGGCTGGAATCCAGGGGCTGACTTCACCAGCCTCGCCCCATTGTGTTTCATGGCTTCTCTCTGAGCTCCTGATAACGGCCACACTTTGAGGGTTTGGAGGAGTAGTGTTAAGGCCAGTCAGGCGGATAAATCACATCTTTTCAACTGGGCCAAACATGGATTTACACAATAGCCTGTGACAAACGCACTTTCAGGGGACGATCTGGCAGGAAACATCCCTTTTTCCAAAGGGCGCCTCAGCCCTGGGAGAAATAATGAGGCTTTTTTAGGATTCTAATTATTCCTGGTGCTGACAGGCTGCAGAGCCGTAGCCGCTGCCACCACCTTCACCCAGCCATCATGGAGGCACTCAGCGTGTCTATTTCTGGGTCTCCAGGTGAGCACCCTGCTCCCAAGGATGCCTGGGGGTCCAGGGTCCATCCCCATGGTTTCTGCTCCCTCCATCCTGCCAACAGGCACATCACCTCAGCAGGAAGAGGGCCTCCCTGTGAGCCCAGGACCCAGACACACAGTGGGTCCTTACTCAGTGGGGAGGGGAGTCTCTTCTCCAGTCTGCAGCTATAGGGGCTCAGCAGGGAGGTTTCAGGGTCTCCTGACAGGCTCCTGAGTCCAAGGGGTGCAGGGGTTAGTGTTCAGGCTGTGAGGCCCTTGCTTGGTAAAGAAATAAGGGGCCCCCACATGGTCCAAGCTGAAAAGGGCCTTGGTGACCATCCATCCAAGGCTTTGACCTTCCAGATGGGGGATGAGGGAGATGTGGGGATGTTGGAGGCAGAATGGCATGGGGCTGCGTTCTAGGAGAATCCTCAGTGCCAAACTCTCAGTGGGGCGGTAGAGGAGGGTGGTGGGAAGAGCTCGCCCACGTGGAGCCCTTGATGAGGACACACACTGCACCTGGGTTACCTCCCTCAGAGTTCTCAGCATCCCTGTGATGCAGGTGTTAGCCCATTTCCCAGATAAGGTAAGTAGGGTTCATGCAGATTAAGCAAATTGCCCAGCGCCCCACAGCTGGTCCCTCTTAAACAACAAAATTGACCAATTGGGTAAAGACACCCCGAACTTCCAGGCTTTCATACCAGATGGCACTCCCAACTCCACCCACCTCTTGTCTCCAGGGCTAGAGGGAGGGGCACACAGGTCAGGACCAGGGACTTCAGCTGGCCTACTCAGGAGGAAGTGGATATCATTTCCCTGCCCCGAGACCCTCCCCAGATTACTGGGGTGTGTCGGTACCCAAACAACTGGATGGGGAGAAAGGTGAGGGTTATGGCTGGTGTTTTAGCATCTTGCAGGGAAGCAGGGTGCTCAGAATGGCAGGACTTTATTGGTTTTCTGATGGCCCAGCTCAAGGCAGCTCTTGTCCAAGACTCAGAGCGGCTCCTGGCTCCCACATATGACCCCTCCCCATTCCTCTCATTGGATTCAAAGAAAACCCAAACTCTCCTATTGGACGACCGGTTAATTTCTCAGCAGGCAGTAGATAACGAGAGTAGATAACTGAAGGGTTTAATGGAAGGACAAGCACCAAAGCTTGGGCAGAGTATAGGAAACCAACAGAGGATGGTGATGCACTGGGACAGATCTGTCCATCCCTCTGCTGAAGGGGCCAAGGGAGGGGGTGTTAACCAGATTCCAGGGAAAGCTTACAGCCAAAGGGGGGACCTGGTAGATCTGGGTCACAGGAGAGACACAGCCACTGCCAAACCCAGCTCAGAATGAGGAGCTGAAGAACAAATACCTGACCTCCCTCCTCCTGCCCTTGGTCTCCTTGGCTGCCTCCAGGACCCAAAAGAAAACGGGTGTTGGGGTCAGCCCTGTAGGTGAGTCTCCCGGACACAGAGCAGTGGAGACTGGTGAGGTGGCTCTAGGGACACACAGGGATGGTAGCATATTTAATCCTTCCCTGATGCTGTGCCAAATAATTGATGCTTTTGAACTGTGGTGATAGAGAAGATTCTTGAGAGTCCCTTGGACTGCAAGGAGATCCAACCAGTCCATCCTAAAGGAAATCGGTACTGAATATTCATTGGAAGGACTAATGCTGAAGCTGAAACTCCAATACTTGGGCCATCTGATGTGAAGAACTGACTCACTGGAAAAGACCCTGATGTTGGGAAAGACTGAAGGCGGGAGGAGAAGGGATCGACAGAGGATGAGATGGTTGGATGGCATCACTGACTCAATGGACATGAGTTTGAGTAAACTCCGGGAGTTAGTGATGAACAGGGAGGCCTGGAGTGCTGCAGTCCATGGGGTCGCAAAGAGTCGGACAAGACTGAGCAACTGAGTGGAACTGAACTGAATGCTGTGGGCAGAGGTCTTTTAGCTACATTTTACAGATGAGGAGAGTGTGGCTTTGGGAATCTAGAGCTCACCGTGGTGCAGGGGGCTGAGCTGGCCTGGTCTGCTCCAGAGCCTTCATGCTTCCACACCCTACAAAATCACAGATGTTTCTGACCACCAGCAACGGTGAGTGGCCCAATAACACCACTGACTTAAAGCGCCACTGCCACCCAAATGGTGAACAGCTTGGGTGTTTTCAACTGAAAAAGAATAGGCAGGAGCCAGGGGCTCTGAGGGCATGGGTGACACAGGGCCTGACCTGGAAGTTGAGCTTCCTTCTGCTTCTCTGGCAGTTGAGTACAGAGAGCAGGTCGGGAGGATAGACCCCCGGTTCCTCAAGCCTGGCAGGTGGGTGGAGGCCACTGAGACTCCCAAGAGAGAGGGACCTCTGGGAAACACAGTGGTGGGCCCACCTCACAGAGCCCCGTGGTGCTGGATGCTCGGTGCCCCCATTCCAGGGGATGGCCGGCAGCTGCCCCCAGGCCCCATGGACCACAGGGGCCCTGCTTAGGGCTGATGTTGTTCAAAATGATCACACACAAGTTCTCATCCATGGGTCTCCCTGAGGGTCCACGGAGGGTCCATGGACGGAGGACCAAGCTGGGGCTGGACAGCACTGAGCTGACCGAGGCCGGACACAGGGCTTTCTGCCCACCCCACTGTGGGGTGCCCTGGGGAGCCACTGCTCCTCTCCATGATCCCCAAGAAGCCCCCACCAGGTCCCCCCTTGGAGCCAGGCTTGTGCTAGGATCAAGGGAAGAGAGTGGAGCCAGCAGCTTGGTCCCTGCCTGGGGGGACTGAGCAGAGATGTCATGACACTGCCGGGGGCTGGGGGTTAATTTGACTCTAGATTTAGTGACCCTCCTCCCTCCACTGCGAAAGCTGCCCTTCAGCTGCCCTTGGGCCTGGGTGTCTTCATGCTCTGGGGTGGGGATCTCTCTTCCAGTCACCTCAGACCTAGGGACGTGGGGCAGACAGGTTCCTGGAGGTGGGCTCAGGGCTATTTGGACAGAGAATTCCGGGGTCCCAGAGTGAGGTGAAAGGGGGCCCACGGTCCCTGTTCCCTGGGCCCTGCAGAGTCCTCACCTCGTGGGAGGAGCTTGGTGAAGGAGGGGGGATGGTCCTCTAAAGCACAGGGGCCTCTCAGGACCTGGGTGAAGGGCGGTTCTGCCCTAAATGTTTGTCACCCACTTTCCCGACCCCTGCCCTAAGCTTGCAGACCTAAAGAAGTCCAGCCTGTGGGTGCCCCGCACTCGCCACCAGAACTGCCTCTCTGCGTCCTCACCTCATTCAACCTCCTTCAGCTCAGCCCCTCCTGAGCGCATCCACCTCCACCACCAAGGCCGGGCCTGCTGGTCCCAGCCTGCTGCCGACCAGGCTTTGCTCAGCCAGTGCCCAGCTGATGGAACTTGATCGAATCCTCCAAAAATGAATTTTCCCAGCGTGTCAACTCTTCATCTCTCACTGCGCTGCTCCCTGCCTTTTACAGCAGAGAAAAGAGAAGGGGGTGGGGGGGGCGGGCGGAAAGACAGAAAGAAAAACACTTACATTTCCTGAGATAAATAGTGAGTGTCTGAGAGGCTGACGTGTTAAAAGCACTTCTTTGTCTGCTGTCTACGGCTCGAAGCTGCCTGACGGGTCACGCTTCCCTCCTCTGCCGTGAAGCGTCTCCGCCGAGAGGGGCCTTCTCTCCCGACTGTTCTCCCTCCTGGTGTACCGGCTGCAGGACGAGACCAATCCTTCCAACCCAGGTTGCAGGGACTCCGACTGGACCAATCTCGTAATGCCTTCTAGGTTCTCCTTCATCCAGAGTCGACTGATTTTGCAAAGCTGTTCTTTCTGATTGCAGAAGGAGCCAGAACAGGGGCTCAAACCGTGGGAAATAAGGGACAGTCTCACCAGGCCAGCAGCAACCCAGGGCAGCCCCTCAGCCACCAGCTGGCCAGGCTTCTTGGAGATACCTCTCCCTTTCCCTGAGCATCTTTCTAGCGCCACAGGGCAGGGTTACCCAGCTCACTCCAGCTCACCAGGCCCAGGACCTCTGTGAGCCCAGGGGACCTGAGGTGCTAGGAGCTCCTGGGATCTGGGGTGCTTGACCTAACCCGAGCCCCCACTACATCTGGGCGGGGTGCCTCCTCCCCTGAAGGGCACAGGAACAGAACTTGGGTCGGTCATGCCGGTCCCTGTGGAAGGGGTGCAACAGAGATTGAGGGGTTAAGGCCCAGGTTCTTTGTTCAGATTCTGGCTCAACCATTTCCTGGGCAAGGAGCTTCACCCCGCCGGGCCTCAGTTTCCTTGTCACTGACAAAGACAATAAGGTGAAGAGGAGATGAGGTAGTGCGTAGAAAATGGATAGCACAGTCCCTAAGGGGTCTCAGGTTCTTGACACGTGTCAGTCCCCACCTGTGAGGATTTGTATCAGTATTGATCCAGCTGGAGACACGAAGGGCCCTCGGGTCTTGATTATGAGATTCCAGGGAGCATGGAACCCCCACCCCAACTCCAGGCTGTATAGCCCGTCGTCGGCCCAGCCAGAGTGGCAAACTCGAGCTGGGCACCTCGCCGGGCACCTCTTGTGGGCAGCGGGGGTGTGTAGGATGAATGCAGGTGAGCTGCGGTCTGGCTCGCAGGAGGCCATAGTTGACTGGGTACCAGTCAGTGACAGCCCATGCGATTGTCACTGCAGAGTCAGCATGAGCTGGGCAGGGTGTGAGGTGGGGCCACACCTCCTGCCAGAGGCCCTGGGGGGCTTCTTTCATTCTCCACGGTGCTTAGAGGAAGAGATGGGAACAGGATGGAACTGGGAGTCTGTTCTTACTGGCCTGGATTCTCTGAGTGACCGGTTCTCAAACTCATCCTACAGTTTGCAGGTGGGGACCTTGGGAGCCAGAGGAGTCAGGGTAGCCCCTGCTCAGAGTGACCCAGCCACAGGACTGGGTCCCAACTCCCAGGCTCCCGTGCTGGCCTCCCTCTGCAGGGAGTGACCCGAAGCTGACTTCCTCCAGTGCCTGCCCAGGGAAGGAATCTCCCAGGGCATCCATGTGACTCTCCCCTTGTTGTTTTCCTGGATTTCCAGACCCTTTCACCAAATACCTTTCCTTCAACCTACTCCAGGTATTATGCCTGTGTAAAGACCTTCTTTGGAGGTGACTTTGTGGGCATTCTGCTGTCTCTTTTGCTTTAAAAAACACAAGTGGGGAAAGGGAAAACCTGCCAGCATCTGCTTCCTTTTTTTTTTTTTTTTGAGGATGAAGAAAATAATTTTACTAATTGTTGGCGGTTTTTAACCAGTATTTTAAAACATACTGTTTATATATATTGAATTTACTGAATTTAAACTGCTATAAATATGAGAAGTTTCACTGGAGACCTTTACTATCTTTGTAAAGAACTATGGGGAAATCGCTTTTATTTTATTTTTTCATATGTGTGTAATTATTTTTTTTAATTTATTTTAATTGGAGGCTAATTACTTTACAATATTGTAGTGGTTTTTGCCATACATTGACATGGATCAGCCATGGGTGTACATGTGTCCCCATCCTGAACCCCCTCCCACCTCCCTCCCCATCCCATCCCTCAGGGTCATCCCAGTGCACCAGCCCCGAGCACCCTGTCTCATGCATTGAGCCTGGACTGGTGATCTGTTTCACAGATGATAATATATATGTTTCAGTGCTATTCTCTCAAGTCATCCCACCCTCACCTTCTCCCACAGAGTCCAAAAGACTGTTCTATACATCTGTGTCTCTTTTGCTGTCTCGAATTTAGGGTCATCGTTACCATCTTTCTAAATTCCATATATTTGCGTTAGAGGCGGCTTTGTGGGCATTCTGATTTCTCTTTTGCTTTAAAAAACACGAGTGGGGAAAGGGAAAACCTGCCAGAGTCTGCTTCCTAAACTACTCCCACCTGACAGTCACAGTATATTTATCTGCACTTGCCCAAGACACCACCCCCTCCATGCAAATGACAAGAGTGTTGCTGTCAGTGGTGATTTGCATTTAGATTATCCACAAATCTCCTCTCTATTGTGAGCCGGTGGAGCTTACAGTGAATTGTGGTTGATGGAGAAAAAGGTCTGGTTTATATTTGAGTAATTCTTTCCAGTTTTATATTTTCCTGTTCCTTGTGGGGTTTTAGATGAAGTTTATGGATCCTCTATTTCAGCAGCTCACACAAGGTTGCAATCAAGTTGTTGGCTAAGGCTGAGAGGTTATGCAAAGGCTCAATGGTGAAGAAGCTGCTCCCAAGCTCATGTGCCTGTTGGCAGGTCTGTTCCTTGAAGGTTGATGGACTGAGGGCCTCAGATCCAGCAGCTGGTGACTATGGCTCAAATCTACTGTCAGTTCCTTGCTATGAGGACATCTCCCATACAATTTACTCCTCTGAAGCATGCAAGCCAAGAAGGCAATAGAAAAAGTTGGCTAGCAAGAAGAAAGCCATAATCTTTTGTAGCTGAATGAGAGAATTGACATCCTATCACCTTGTGTGTGTGTGTTTGTGTGTGTGTGTGTGTGTGTGTGTTAGTTGCTTGGTAGTGTCTGACTCTTTGCAACCCCATGGACTGTAGCCCTCCTGGTTCTTCTGTCCATAGAATTCTCCAGGCAAAAATACTGGAGTGTTTAGCCATTCCCTTCTCCTGGGGATCTTCCTGACCCAGGGATCAAACCTGGGTCTTCTGCGTTGCAGGCAGATTCTTTACCATCTAAGCCACCAGGGAAGACCTTGACTATATTCTACTGTTAGAAACAACTTGAGGGTCCTGCCCACCCTGTTGTCCCAGGAAGCAGAGATCATGAGGCCATCCTAGAAGGGTTCCCACCACAGGATAGTTCATTAAAGCTCTTAACACACAGTCACCCAGCTTCCTATTACATCCCACTTGACCTCTCCGCATCTCTACCCTTTATCACTGTTTATTCATTTACTCGGCCATTCATTTAGCAGGTGTTTGCTGACACCTCCTCTGTGCCAAGCCCTGGGCTGGGCATTGGGAATGAGCTGGCTCAGCCCTAAGCAACTCCCATTCTAGCGGAGAGAGGTAGGAATTCATAGAAATGTCATCCCCCAGGCCACTTGGCCCTCTCTGCCTACCATGTACCCCACATAGCACCCTCAACAGGGTGAGGATATACATGACATCCCAGTCCCTTCAATGTTCCTCTTACCTCAGCTGGGCAGCGTCTCCTCTTCAGAAACAAGACATTTGGAGGCCTCCCTCCTCTCTCTCTCCCCACCCCCTGCCAAAACTTTCTTTTAAGAACTACAGAAGACAACTTGTTTATCCCAGGGCTTTGGTGCTGGGAACACAGGCAGATGGCACCAGAATTAGCAGCTCAGTAGACACAGAAGGTTCCAAACACAATCAGCTCAAAACAGCCAGAACTTTCCCCCCTCCCAACCAAGTGTGGGGAGCAGTGTTCCAAACCCTTTCCTGGGTCATTGCAGCCAGAAGCTCAGAGAGAGTTTCCCAAGGCCCAGAGGTCTCAGGAAGAGGAGGAAAATGACAGAGTCATCAATTGCCACTGCAGAGGGGCAGAGATGGCTGTCGACCACCTCTGTGAAGATGGCTGTTCACTCTCTCCTTTCACAGTGCAAGGCTGGTGCTGGGGGTGGCTGCCCACCCTGGGGTGGCATTTCCCACCCCCCAAGCATCCAAGTGGGGCAGGAGGCACATTCATTCTAGCCAGTGATGTGTGGGTAGAGATGATGTGGACCCCTCTGGGCTGAGCTGGTTAATCACCTGGTGACGTTTGCTTCACTCAGTCCCCTTCCCTGGTGATCCCAGAGGCCTCGTGTGGAGATGATATCAACAGAGATGGAAGAAGCCTGGATCCCTGCATCACTGCTCAGAGGAGGTGCCTCTCTGCAGGAGATCCTCAGACCAGCAACCTTCACGTGGACTTCATGAGGAGAGAAACCAGCTCTTTCTGGGTGAAGTCACTGGGGCTACTTGTTACTACAGCACCTCACCTGTACTGACTGATACAACCCATCCCACTCCTCATCCAGCCCTTCATGCAGGGACTCACCAGGCTCCTCTGGGTGCCAGGCTCTGTGCTGAGCCCTAGGCACAACCATAAATAAGAACCACAGGCCCCTGCCCTCAGGGAGCTCTTAAGTGTATTTGGAGAAATAGCCAAACAAAAGGAGTAGATGATAACAGCAACATAACAGAAGATTGGGTGAGAAGACATCAAGTGACAGATTTGGAGAAGTTGTGGGGATGAGGAGACCTTGAGAGGGTTGTTGCAAAGTATCCGAGGGAAAAGGGAAATGCCGGGTGGGAGGAGCTTCCTGCAGAGAAGATAGGTTGCTGGCCACATGCCCCCACCGTTTTGCAAATTACTTCATTCCATCCTCCCAACTACTTCAGGGCTTGGCAGTTTTTATTTCCCTTTTCACAGGGGTGGTCTATGGCCTCAGAGGTGGATTGAAGGAGCCAAATCACACAGTTAGGAGGCAGGTTGTTTGTGATTTTTGTTCTTTTTTTATTAGGAGATGTATCTGTGAGAGTCACAGACACCCGGGGAAAGGCAGGCCTCCTTGGGCTCTGACACTTGTCTCTCCCTCACCTGCAGGGCTTGTGTGTCTCCATCCCAAGGCTAGTACAAAGGTCAGGCAGGAGAGGTGTCTAGGGTATTTATTAATATGTATTTACGGAGGTGTTCTTTTATCCTCAAATGCCTCATACCAATCAGAGGGAGTAGACAAGAGGAAAAATGGATTTGAGATCTAAAAGAATCATTGACTCAGCTCCCAGTCCCATGTCTGGAAAGCTCACCTGTGCGGAGAATGGATGCATCTCCCACGAATGTAGGTATCTGGCTCTCAAAATAGTCCCAAGAATACCCTGTGGCAACTGAACTGATGTATGTTTTTATGCCTGCATAATGTTTTAGTTCTGCAGGCTCATTATAGGGAAATAGGCTTCAGAGGCAAAACAGGGAGGGGAATGGATTAATTTCCCCCATTGTGGGAAAAATGGGGGATTCTTACCTTTGCAGGATGTGCTCAGTGGGGAATTTTCAAGGGAAATCATAAGGACTGCAGGCAGTGCTGTGCATGGACTGGTGAGGCATCTTGCAGGGATAGCGTCTGGTGGGGCCGATTGGCTGATGGAATATGGTCTAATTGCCTCATTGGACACTCGTGAGACCACCGTCCTCTTAGAGAAGACAGACAAGGTCACTGCCATTCGCGCTCCCATTCAGAATCAACTGGAACAGAAAAAACCTAGTGAATAGAAGGTTCCCAGGAGCTCCTGCTCTGCCCCACCCACCAGCCTTACCTGGGAGGCACCTCCAACCTTGCCAGGAACACAGCTCCACCTGCTGGGTGGAGAGGTTCCCAGGTACCTGCTCAAGGAGAATTCCAGACCCAGAGATCTAAAGATCTGGGAACAGCAAACTATGGGGTGCTCCTCCCTTCCTGCATGCTCTTCTCTTCCAGTTTGTCCTCAGGGTCAAGCTTGGTTTCCCCCTCCTTCAGGAAGCCCTCCCAGATGTCTCCAGCCTACACTCGTCTCTTCCTTTCCCAACACCTTTCCTGTGTTCTGTGGGACATGGTAGGGTAGAGGAAGGAGCAAGGGGCTTAGGGGCAGAAAGCTGGGGTTTTGACCTGCTCTGCCATCCTGAGCTCTATGACCTTGTGAAAGTTATTTGACTTCTCTGAGGCTCCATCTCCTTCATGTAAAATGATGCATTTGCATTCACTCATTCATTCACTCATGTGTCTGTGCATGCATGCACTTCACGGTGATGGAAATTAAGGTGCAATTTCTGTTAAAGCTCCGGGTCTGCTAGGAATATGAGGGATGACGTTCTGGTGCCCAGCTTCCACCCCAGACCTGCCCTCAGTGTTCTCTACAGGGCACCCAGCTTCTGGGCATCCTGGGGTGACAGGATGACAGGTTAGACAGCTTCTCGCTGAAGGAATGTAGGGTCCCTATGTCCCTGCTCCTTGGGGAGATACCTGACGATACTGTCACCCTCCTTCTCAGAGTCCAGGATGCAGTGTGTGGCGAGCTGGCCTGGGAGGCTGAAAACCCTGACCCCAGACTCCACTCTTCCTACCTTGCTGTGACTCTCTGGGCAGGTTACATCACCTCACATCAGCTCCTTAATAGCCCAGTGAGCAGACACTGCTGCATGGGGGAAAGCTGCTGACTGTTCAACCCTCTTCAGTCTTTGGAGGGATGATCCCAGTTAGGCAGTCTACAGCTGGGGGTGAAAGGAAAGGGTGAGGCTGTGGGATGCAGAGCAGGAGAGATGGCCAGGCTCATTCATTTTTTTCTTTCATTTACAAATGTTTGCTTAGCGTCTTTGATGCACCAGACACTGTGTTTCCTGGTGGTGGCCCCAGAATAGGATTAAGTCTTACTGGCTTATGGGTGATACAAGTGTATCACAGACTGGTATAGATAGAAAAAGAGATGTGTTGGCTCCTGAAACTGGAAAATCTGGGGAGCAGGGTGGCTGCTGGCTCCTGGATCTGTACGGGCAGCATTCTGGCACTGGGTGAATAGTAGAGACTTGGGTTGGGTGGAGGGGGCTTATGTTCTCTCCACCTTGACCGTCCCTCTTTCTCTCCTTCTTTCAGAGATTTGTTCCTCTGTGCTGGCTTCATTTGTAGATAAGCACCTCTTATGACAGCCACCAGCAACTGTGGTCCTCCTTCGACCAGCTCAACAACATTAAGGGAAAAGAAAAGCCTATTTATGCCACTTTCATTCAAAGTCTGAGGGCAAATTCTGATTGGATTAACTATGGTCATGTGCCCATCTCTGAGCCAATCACTAAGCCCAGAGAGATGGAAGTCACTGATTGGCCAGTTCTGAGTCAAGTGGTCACCCTTAAAGCCATGATGGGCTCAGTGCTGGGCAAAGCACCCAGAATGCATGGATGGTGGGTGAGGAGCACAGTTGCTCAAGGAAAAGGAGAACACTGGTGGGAGGTGAGGGGGAGTAGAGGTGGGTTCTGAGCAATTACAAACAATCTCAATATACAGGCTGAAACTAAATCCTGCCTGACTACTGGGCTGGAATGGCCGAACTCACCTGGGCTCATGCGGGTCACCTCAGGGACCTTCATGATCAGGAGACAGTGCACCTGCAATCCAGCACCCCCTCTGGATCCTGACCACCTGGAGCAGGTGATTGCATTGGCCTCTGGTCCACCCCAACTGACCCAGCTTCTTTCTGGCCACCCACAAGGGGGCATGGGTGGGCAGAGCTGCAATGAAGCCGGCTGTCCACAGAGCACCTGCTGATTCAACCTGCCTCTCTGCCTGTGTGACTCACGTGAGTTCCTCAACCTCTCTGAGCCTGTGTTCTCATTTCTAAAATGGAAATGATTATCATTGTTGTGAGGATTGGTGATGACACGCATGAATCGCCTGGTCTCCGGCGTGTCGTAGGCATTAGTGACAAGAAGCGGATACAGGAGGTGCTCCTGGAATGACAGCCATTGCTATGCCTCTAGTCTGGCACTTTGTAGGTAGGATGGTGTGTGTTGCTGGCGGGTCAGCCTCGCCCATCTGACCATGACCTCTTCAAGCATAGAACATTGCCGAGCTTTCTTTCTGTGCCCAGAGCCCTGCACACAGCCCAGACTCTGGGTTGACATCTGCTGAGTCGTTGGAAACTGACATCCCAAAGGAGAGAAGGAAGCAGAGGGCATTTCCACTTTGTGCTCATTGCTCAACAGCTGCCAAGCCTTGAAACCCTCTCAAAGGTCTGTTTTCAGCCACACGCATC
The DNA here is from genome assembly GCF_033118175.1 of Dama dama. Taxonomy (NCBI): domain Eukaryota; kingdom Metazoa; phylum Chordata; class Mammalia; order Artiodactyla; family Cervidae; genus Dama; species Dama dama. The sequence goes on along the minus strand of NC_083688.1, from coordinate 12,486,680 downwards.
TCTGAAGAGCATAAATTTCTTGGAAGCAGAGGGGTTATTTAAAGTCTTCATTAGAACAGCTGGACCTTGATGGAAACAGAGCTGTTGTCACCGCTGGGGCCTGAGAAGTGCCTGAGAAGTGCCCTGAGAGGGCAGGGACACAGGCAGGGTTAATTCTAGACCTTTCAGAGACGCCTGTTTTATAGCTGTGTTAAGGGCATAAAGATGCCAACTGGCCTCAGTGGCATGAAAGGACAGCCTGGCGCTCACAGAAGCAGGAGCCTTGCTGAATGATACTTCTGTCTTAGGGATATGGGCAGACCTGTCCACTTTTTCTTTTAATCTCCCTCTTAGAAATTTGCCAAAAGCTGGGTTGTGAACTGCACGGAGATGCTGTTTCAGCAAGAGCAAAAATAGACATCACCGGCAAGCACAGATTCATCAGCCCAGCCTCATGGACACCCACTCTGCGCTGGGCCCTGGGCTTGCTGCTTACAGAGCACTGAGAAGAAGGCAGGCACATAGTAGGCTCATGACAATTCTTAGCTGTTACTCTGATGATGTGTAGGATGATTATGACAATGATGGTGGTGGTGGTGACACCCCGCCCCCCACCATTCCCACCTCCTCTCTCATCATCAGGTATCAGTCCCATTCTGGCTGATCCATCCCCACAAGGCTCTGTCATCCAGAAAGGGCTTCTCTCCTTCTCGCTGGCTTAGTTAATCCTGAAACCTGCATCTCCACGGAGGGCACCTGCGTTCAGCTCTGGGCTGCATCCTGCTCCACTTAAAGTGGGAACCAGCCAGGCCAGAGGTGACTGGCACAGGGCTGTGTCTTTTGGATTGTGGTTCCTATGTTCACAGTTCATAATCAGGCCAGTGTCTGTTTTTTGTCACCTGGTGCAGAGAGATTGTCATGCCGGAATGTGTGCCATTTTCCCATGAAGGTCTTATCTAGGCCTCCCTGCCCAGAACCATCAAATGTTAGGTCAGCAGAGGAGGGAGGAAGCAGATCATTCCATCCAACCCTTCCTGGGACAGTTGGGGAAACTGAGCCCCAGGGTTGGGGTGTGACCCACCCAGGCTCACTGATAGAGCAGACAGGACTGGCTCTCCTCACCCGTGGTGGATTCTCTTTCAATTCCACCTTTGCCACGTGGATGGATTCCAGGCCTGGGGCTGGCGGGGCCAGAATCCCAAGCCTGGCACATATGCGGGGGTGGAGAAGATCTGGGCAGGAGGTGTGGACCTGTGTGGAGGGGGTGATATTAAACCCATGGAGTAAATGCCTCATGCTGGATCCCCTCGGATTCTGGAGGGAACAGTGACTGAAGGTCCCCCAGTCCTGACTGAGCCAGTGCACAGACTTGAACCTGGTGTCAGGGAAGCCTAGGCTGAAATTGTCATAGACTCTCAGTGAAATAAGAAAAATCAGGTCAAGGTAGTCTGATGGTATAATTCCAATTATTCTTTTTGGCAAGGCTTGTATTTTTTTATGATGAAATGGACCGAGGAGCCTGGTAGGCTATAGTCCAAGGGGTCACAGAGTCGGACACGACTGAGCACACACGCATGCACAACCATTTTTACTTTTGGTTGGACTTTTCTTTTTTTATGAAAGGTCTGTGAGAGTAGATCTTAGTTGCTGCTTTGGAACTTTCTTTGCAACTGTGAGACAGTTTCTGTAACTGTCAGACTCTCCTAGCATTTTGTGCACTAATGCATTTTGTGTATAATGTTCCTCAAACCAATAAACCTTTGTTCTTGAAATTAGTTACTACCATCCAGAACTTGTGTTCCCTCAAACCCATTTTGGGAAAGCTGGCATTTCAAAATCAGCATGAATTGTCAATGAACTTTCCCAGGACTGGCTGGGCTTTCCTGGAAGTCTGTGCTCAGGGTTGAGGTGTGAACACATGTCTGTTCTAGTCCACTGCCATATGGGGTCATAAATCATCCAGTGAGAGGCACGGGAGAGATGGCACCCCGCCCTCCTAATCCAGCTCTGATACTGAAATCTCAGGGATATTCCAACAGCAGCAGGGAAAAACACTGTGCCCAGAGAGCCTTGGGCTTATCACAGTGCTCTTTGTAATTTAGACTTCATCAGTCTCTTCAGAATGTTTCTTGTGTGTGACTACAGAGCAGATCACGGGAACAGGATCTAGCTGCTGGAATTTTTGAAATGTGTGAGTCTCACTGGAGTGTCTGGAGTCCCCATCTGTGTGGAGACAGTGAGGGGCCTCTGAAAGTGAAAGTGTTAGTCACTCAGTTGTGTCCAACTCTTTTGCAACTCCGTGGACTGTAGCCTGCCAGGGTCCTCTGTCCATGGAGTTCTGAAGGCAAGAATACTAGAGTGGATAGCCATTCCCTTCTCCAGGGGATCTTCCCGACTCAGGGATCAAACCAGCGTCTCCTGCATTGCAGGCAGATTCTTTACTGTCTGAGCCACGAGGAAAGCATGAGGGACCTCTGAGGTCTGGGTTTTGTGGCAGGCTTACTGATTACATCATTGCCAGAGAGGTTGGGCCTGACTGGGGCCTTCAAGGCCCTGCGTGGCCCCTTTCTGACTGTGTCTTGGGTCTCACCACCCTCCAGTCACCCAGGTCTCCACACAGTTCCTCACCCAGCCAGGCCCCGTCTCCTCTCCAGGCCTCTGCACCTGCTGGATCCCCTGTCTCATATTTTTCTCTCCGTCTCTCCTGATGATTTATCCAGGTTACTCTTGTTTTTGTGTCTCCACTGAAAAACCTCTTCATCCTTCGTCTTCTGCTCCCAAACAGGACATGAGCTCTTCCATTAAATTGTCCAGTGTCTGCTTCTCTGATGTCTGTCTTCTTCTCAGAACCTAGACTATACGTTTCCTGAAGACAGAAACTGTTTCTGGCTTGTTTACTAATGTATTCTCTGTGGAAACCTGGCACATAGTACATGGTCAATGAAACTGATGTTGAATAAACAAAGAACAGAATGAGCTGAGTGTATGAGTTACCTTTATTCATGCCGACATTAATTTCCACAACTGCATACTCCTGTATAGATTCAACCTCCAAAGGATGCATCCCCAGCCGTGGGACTCTGCCTGACCGCCCGTGTCCCCTCTGCCCCCTCATGCCTCCATGGACAACACTTCAATCCAGTTTGGCCCTGTCTCAGCACTCAACAGCCTCACCAAGTGCTTCGTGAGTTCCCAAGTGTGTGCACAAGGCCGGCTCCCTCATCCCTGGCCTTCTGGGGTTTCCTCAGCTGGGGACACAGATGTTCATCTTTTGCTCCCCTCCCCCCTTCTAGCCCATCGACAGAGAAAGCAGCCCGGCCTTGGATGCACTTAGAGCAAGTCTTTTGTGGGGACAGGAAGGGGGTAGTATGTGTGTTCACATTAGTTGAGCATTTGGTGTATGTCAGGCAGTATTCTAAATCCATTAAAGGTGTTAAATCACTAATCCTCTCAAAAACTCTATGGCCTCTAGGTTATGATTCCGCCTTTATAAATGGTCAAACTGAGGCATAGCTGGTTAAGGAGCTTGGTCAAGGGCCCTGGTAGTCATTGGCACAGTTGGGATTTGGACCTGGGTTTCAAGTGTGCTGCTTGGAGTTTGGGGCAGATGATTCTTCTCTTGGGGAAAAGAAAGCTGTTTCCGGGCTTCCAGGAATATGCAGAGTCAGGACTCGGTAGCTAGAACTTAGCACCAGTTCTTAGCAACACCCTGAAATCGGGGTGAGACCCTGACAGCCTGAGATGGAAGAGTCTGGGGAATATGACATTTGGGGGGCAGAGAGGGATCCTGAGTTAGGGGTTTAACACAAGAGCAACATGCTGGGGGTCAAAGAAGGGAGTGGCTGGCCAGGGAGATTCCTGGAAGCCTGGGTCAGGGATGTCTGCTTCCTTCGGGTGCTGTGATTCCCTACACTGCGCTCTAGGCTTCTGCAGCATCAGTGCAGGTAGCAGCCTCCTCTTAGTGATCCTGTGGGAAATGGAGGAGGCTGGCCGGTTTCCTAGGCTTGGGTGACATGGCCAGAGAGAAGCTGGTGGCTGCAAGAGGCCAGGCCAGGCAGAAGAGATTGTGGAGGACCAAGGACTCAATCTGGACCTCAGGACATGTGGGGCTAGGGGAACACTTCCCAACACCAAGAGTCCTTGTGGCCATGATAACAGGGCTGGACATCCCCATCTCAGGGGTCCTGGCTGAGGGCAAGTTATTTGCATATATAAGGCAAAGGTGCCCTCAGGAAGCACAGGCCCAGGACAGGACATGGTTCATGGGAATTACGCCCTGTGTGTGCAAAGCCTTCTTCTTCCTCCCCTCTCCCCGTCGTCCCTCCCTCAGCAACTTCAGCGGGAGGAACAGAAATTGACTCTCCTCAGTTACAGCTCTGCTCCCATCCATCTCCACTGAGATATTTGCCTGGTGAATGAAAACACTTGTTTTCATCAGAAACTTGGGAGTTGAAACTGATGCTTCCATTTATCTCTCATCTAGAGCCTCACAGAGCTCCAAGGGGGCTGAGCTGAGCAGTGAAGTGGATGAGCCTGGCCCGTTAGGGGGCGATCTTGGATCAAGAAAATGATGCTGGGTAAAGGATCTAATCTTCCTCTCACCTGCCATTCCTGCCCCCAACTGTGACCATGATTTGTAGGATGGCATTCCCAGAGTCAGGGTAATCTGGGGCAGGAAGATGGATTTGATAAGACTTCCCTTGTTAATTTTTGGCACTCACTTTATTTATTTATTTATTTTTGATGCTATAAAATTTTATTTTATTTATTTATTTATTTTTATTATTATTATTATTTTTTCCAGTGGGTTTTGTCATACATTGATATGAATCAGCCATGGATTTACATGTATTCCCAATCCCGATCCCCCCTCCCACCTCCCTCTCCACCCGACTCACTTTGTTTTTATGGAGGGGATGGATCAGATGCTGCCATGTTCTATTAACATGGAAGAAAGCTGTTACCAAATATGATTGTTGGGGCAAAAGAAGATCAATATGTAAGAGTGTCACCCAAACAAGTCAGAGACTATGAGAAAATAATTTGCCAAATACATATCTGATAAAGGTCTGTATTCAGAACACACAAAGAACTTCCAAAAGTCAATACTAACAAAACAAAGTACCTGGTTTAAAAGATCACTTTTGAGCAGACACTGCAGCAAAGAAGAGATAGGGATAGCTGATGAGCACATGAAAAGATGCTTAATATTGTTAGTTATTAAAGAAACGCAAAATGAAGCCACAGTGAGATACCATTTCACCCACCCTAGGTTGGAAAAATAAAGCCAACAATACCAAGCACCAGAGAGGATAAGGAGCAACCAGAACTTGCCCATACCTCTGGTAGGGATGCAGATGAGTATAGACACTTTGGAGAACAGTTTGGCAGTTTCTTTTTTTTTTTTTTGGCAGTTTCTTAAAAAGCTCAAAATATGCCGCCACATGATCTGGTTATTTCACTCCAAAGTATTTCCCCAAGAGAGAAGAAAGCATGGTGGTGGTGGTTTAGTTGCTAAGTCATGTCCAACTCTTGTGACCCCATGGACTGTAGCCTGCCAGGCTCCTCTGTCCATGGGATTCTCCAGGCAAGAATGCTGGAGTGGGTTGCCGTTTCCTTCCCCAGGGGATCTTCCCAACCCAGGGATCAAACCTGTGTCTCCTGCATTGCAGGCAGATTTTTACCAAGTGAGCTACAAGTGAAGCCCAGAAGAAAGCATTCATCTGTACAAATGCTTGGGCACAAAAGTTTATAGTAGTTTTATTTGTAACAACTATGAACAAGCAGAAAAAAAGCAAGCAAATGTTCATCAGTAGGTGAATGAATAAACAAATTGTGGTCTACTCATACAATGAAATACTCTTCAGCAATAAAAAGTAATTAAATGTTGACATATACAACATCAGAGCTTCTCTGGTGGCTGAGACAGTAAAGAATCTGTCTACAATGCAGGAGACCCGGGTTTGATCTCTGGGTCAGAAAGATCCCCTGGAGAAGGAAATGGCTACCCACTCCAGTATTCTTGCCTGGCGAGTTCCATAGACAGGAGAGTCTGTTGGGCCACAGTCTATGGGGTCATATAGACTGAGAGACTAAGCATACACCCACATACAAATACAACATAGATGAATCTCAATATAACTCTACTGACTAAAAGAAGCCAGACAAGTGAGAACATATCCCATATGATTACACTAGACAAAATTCTAGAAAATGAAAATCAACTGATAGAAGTAGAAAGCAGATTGATTGTTGCCTAGAGTGATTGTGGAGATGAGAAATGTGAAGGAGAGATTATAGAAGAGCGGGGTCATTTGAGGGTGATGTGTATTGCTATGGGCTGAAGTTTGCCACACAGATTCCTATGTTGAAACCCTAACCACCAATGTAATGGTATTAGAAGGTGAGAGTCTTTGATAGTTGATTAGGTCATGATGGTGGAACCCTCATGAATGGTTAGTGCCTTAATAAAACAGGCCCCAGGTGGACAAGATGGTGAAGTAGGAAGACCCTGAGCTCACCTCTTTCCTTGGGCACACCAAAATTACAACTATTACAGAGAGATGACTGATGAAAAAGACCATAAGACTAGCGGAAAAGATCTTCTACAACTAAAGATATAAAGAAGGAACCACAATGAGCTAGGTAGGAGGGGCAAAGACAAGGCATAAACAAGACTCATATCAAGACCCACACTGGGGGGATAATTAGAATTCCGTTACAATTGCAGAGGCTCTCCCCAAGGAGTGAATGGTTCAAGTCCCACATTGGACTCTGAAGCCTGCCGATCCTGCCCACAGAATATTTGGCTTTAAGGTCAGCAGGTCCTACTTCATGGTGAGTCAGAGACTCCACACAGTCTCACACACCCCAGAACCCAGGGTAGAAGAGTAATTTGAAAGAAGTCTGGGTTAGACTTACCTGCTGATCTTGGATAGACTCCCAGAGAGGCAGGAGACTACTGAAGTTCACTCAAGGGACATAGATGCCGATGGCAGCTATTTTAGGGAGTTCATTCTTGCCACACTGGTGCTGGCAAGTGCCATTTTGGAATCCTCCATCTAGCTCATTAATGCTGGGAACTGGCCCCACCCACCAGCCTGTTGGCACTAATACTGAAATACCTCAGGTCAAGCAACTAGCTGGGCGGAGACATAGCTTCACCCACCAGCAGGCCTGATGGCTTAAGACCCCATGAGCCCACAGCTAATGTAGAACCTGGCCCTGTCCCACAGAGGGTCCAGGACCCAGCCCTACAAACCCAGTGCACTGGCATTAGCCCCAGAACCTCAGGGCCCTGCAGCCAAGGACCTTGGGACCCAGCTAAACTCTCCAGTGGACCTATGCTAGCTGTGGTGCCAGCCTCACCTACCGGTGCACAGGCATCAGCTCAAGGATACTCTGGGGCCTACTCCTGCATACCAGTGGGCCAACACACCAACTGTAGGACACCCAGGGTGTCTTACTAGTGAACCAGTGAACCAGTACTAGCCCCAGGACTCAGCTTCACCCACCAGAGGGTGACCACCAGCCCCAGGATATACCTGAGCCCAGGCCACACCCACCAGCAGGCGGCCACCAGATGCAGGATGACCGCCGTCCCACAACCAGCCTTGTCAAGACACCAGCAGCCTGGCATCAGCTCCGGGACCCCTGAACTCCTCAGCCGGGAGCCCCAGGATGCAACCCCACTCACCAGGGGGCCTTCACCAGCTTAGGGGTACCCTGGACGCCTACTCCCCCAGCCATCCATGTCCAGAAATGATTCAACCAACCAGTTGGCCAACACCAGCTCCTGGACACTCAGGAGGCCTGTAGCCAAGAATCCTGGGGCCTGGCTCCTTCCATCAGTGAGCCAGCAGTAGCCCTGTGAACCCCTGGACCCAAGCCCTACCCACCAACAGGCTGACATTAGCTCTGGACCCTCTGGGCCCTGGTCTCACCCAGGAACAGGTGAACACCAGCTCTGTGAAACCTTTGACCTCTCAACCAGACACACCAAGATCTAGCCCCACTTACCAGCCATCACCAGTTTTTAAATATCCCAGACCCCACAGCCAGCGATGTCAGAAACTAGCCTGATCATCAGCAGGCTGACACTGGATCTGGGAACCCTGGCCCGACTACTCACTCCAGAACCTAGCTCTCCCCACCAGCGGGCCAGCACTAGGCCCAGGACATCCTGTGCTTCCACAGCCAGGCACCCCATGACCTGGACCAACCAACCAGCAGCTGACAGCCTCCATGTAAGTCAGAGCCTGGCAACCAACTGGTTCATGGACCAGCCACATATATCATACCACCCACAGTCAGTCTTCTATAACAAAAGACCCTACTCAGTGCATACAGGGGTGACCTTGGAACGTATAGCTCTGGTGACCCAAGGGGAGTGCACTGCTGAGATGCATAGGACATCATCTACAAAAGGCTACTTCTCCATGGTTGGGAAACGTAACCAACCAATGGAATACATAGAAATAACAATAGAAAATTAGGCAAAATGAGGCAACAGAGAAATACATTCCAAACGAAGGAACAAGATAAAACACGAGAAGAACGAAAACATTCTCTCCCAGGCAAGAAGGGAGTGGGTAGCCATTCTCTTCTCCCAGGGATCTTCCTGGCCCAGGGGTCAAACCTAGGTCTCCTGCATTGCAGGCAGATTCTTTACCATCTGAACCACCAGCAAAGCCCTAAGTGAAGCAGAGATAGGCAACTCAAAAAGGAGTTCAAGGCAATGATTGTGAAGATGTTTAAAGAACTAAGGAGAAGATTGAATGAACAGGGTGAGAAGTTAGAAGTTTTTAACAGAGAATTAAGAAATATAAATAAGAACAGAATAGAGATGAAGAATGCAATAACTGAAATGAATAACACCTTAAAAGGATTCAACAGTAAGTTAGATAATACAGCAGGATGAATCAATGAGCTGGAATGCAGAGAAGTGGAAATCACTGAAGCTGAACAGAATAAAGAGAGAAAATGAGGACAATACAAGACACAACATCAAGCATACTAGCATTATAGGGGTCCCAGAAGAAGAAAAGTGAGAGAAAGAGGCAGAGAATATATTTGAGGATATAATAGCTGAAAATTTCTCTAACCCAAGAAAGGAAAAAGACATCCAGGTTCAGGAAGCAAAGAGGATCCCAAACAGGATCAACCCAAAGGGGACCATACCAAGACACGGTGTAATTAAAATGAAAAAAAAATTAATATAAAGACAGAATATTAAAAGTAGAAAGGTAAAAATAGCCAGTTATAGTCAAAAGAACTCCTATACGATATCAGCTACCTTTTCAGTGGAAATTCTACAGACCAGAAAGGCGTGGCATGATATAAAGTAATGAAAGGGGAAAAAAAAACCCTACAACCAAGAATACTCTACCCTGTAAGGCTTTCATTCAGATTTGATGGAAGTTTTACAGATAAGCAAAAGTTTTACAGATACGCAAAAGATAAAGAGTTCAGCACAACCAAACTAGCTTTATGAGAAATGTTAAAGGAACTCCTCTAAGAGAAAAAGAAAAGGCTATAACAAGGAACATGAAAAATGCAAAAGGAAAAATCTCATTGGTAAAGGCAAATATGCCATAAAGGGAATAAATCGTCTTCGCACCTGATGCGAAGTAGGAAGGTTAAGAGACAAAAGGAGAGGACTTCCCTGGTGGTCCAGTGGTTAAGAATCTGCCTTGGAATGTAGTGACAAAGGTTTGATCCCTGGTCAGGGAACAAAGATTCCCACATGTTGCAGAGCAACTAAGGCCACATGCTAAAACTAGAGAGCATTCATGCTGCAACTACTGAACCCAAGCATCACAACTAGAGAGTCCATGAGCCACAGTGAAAGATCCTGCATGAAACAACAAAGATCCTGCACATTGCAACTAAGACCCCATGCAGCTAAATAAATATTAAAAAAAAAAAAAAAAAAACAGAAGTAGTAAAACCATCCATATCCACAATAAGTAGTTAAGGGATACACAAAACAAAAAGATGTAAACTATAATGTCAGAAACAGTAAGTGTGTGGGAGTGGTGAGTAAAAATGAAGGGTGTTAAAATGCATTTGACAAACAAAAATCTAGAATAGGAACACAAAAAGAGAGAAAGGAATCCAAGCATAACAGTAAGGACTGTGATTAAATCACAAGGAAGGGAACAGAGGAAGAGAACAAAGAAGTAAAAAAACAACCTAAAACAGTTTACAAAATGGCAATGAAAACATACCTATTCATAATTAATTTAAATGCAAATGGGCTACAGACTCAAATTAACAAACAATTCTAAAATGTGTGTATGGAAACACAAAAGACCCTGAATGGTCAAACAATCTTCAGAAAGAAGAACAACGCTGGAAGTATCTCACTCCCTGATTTCAAACTGTACTACAAAGCTAACTCACTAAAACAGCATGCTGCTGGCCCCAAAACAGACACCCAGATCAATAGAACAGAATAAAGAGCCCAGAAATGAACACATATTTACATGGGCAATTAGTTTTTAACAAGAATATAAATGAGGAAAACATAAGTTCAACAAGCTGTGTTGGAAAAACTGAATAGCCACAGCAAAGGAATGAAATTGGACTATTCTCTTATATCATGTACAAAAATAAATTTAAAATGGATTACTGGATTGAATATAAGACCTAAAACCATTAAACTTCTAGAAGAAAACTTTAGGCAGTGAGCTATTTGACATTTGTCTTAGTAATATATTTTTGCAAATTTGTCCTTGGGCAAACAAAAGTAAAAATAATTAAATGGGACTATATCAAACTAAAAAGTTTCTGCACAGTGAAGGAAACTATCAACAAAAGGAAACGTCCACTTATGAAATGAGAGAAGAATTTGCAAACAATGTATCCAATAAAGGGTTAATGTTCAAAATATACAAAGAACTCACATAGTTCAAGATTAAAAAAAAAAAAAAAGAATAATCCAATTAAAAAATAGGCAGAGAAATAGACATTTTTTCCAAAGAAGATGTACAGGTGTCCGATAGGCACATGAAAAATATGCTCAACATCACTAATCATTACTATTTATAAATTTTGATGCAAATCAAAATCACAATGAGATATCACTTCACACCTGTTAAAATGTCTGTTATCAAGAAGATAACAGATAACAAGTGTTGGCAAGGATATGGATAAAAAAGGAACCCTCATGGACCATTGACTGGAATGTAAATTGGTGCAGCCACTATGGAAACTCAAGTCGGAATCAATCAACCTCAGATATGCAGATGACACCACCCTAATGGCAGAAAGTGAAGAGGAACTAAAGAGCCTCTTGATGAAGGTAAAAGAGGAGAATGACAAAGCAGGTTTAAAACTCATCATTCAAAAAGCTAAGACCATGGCATCTGGTCCCATCACTTCAGGGCAAATAGATAAGGAAAAATTAGAAACAGTAACAGATTTTATTTTCTTGGGCTCCAAAATCACTGTGGATGGTGACAGCAGCCATTAATTAAAAGACACTTGCTCTTTGGAAGAAAAGCTTTGACCAACCTAGATGGCATATTAAAAAACAGAAACATCACTTGCCAACAAAGGTCCATCTAGTTAAAGCTATGGTTTGTCCAGTAGTCAGGTATGAAAGTGAGAACTGGACCATAAAGAAGGCTGAGCACTGAAAAATTGATGCTTTTGAACTGCGGTGTTGGAGAAGACTCTTGAGAGTCCCTTGGACTGCAAGGAGATCAAACTGGTCAATCATAAAGGAAATCAGTCCTGAATATTCATTGGAAGGACTGATGCTGAAACTAAAGCTTTTGATACTTTGGCCACCTGATGCAAAGAGCTGATTCATTGAAAAAGATCCTGACACTGGGAAAGATTGAGGGCAGGAGGAGAAGGGGGTGACAGAGGATGAGACGGTTGGATGGCATCACTGACAATGGACACGAGTTTAAGCAAACTCTGGGAGATAGTGAAGGACAGGGAAGACTGGTGTGCTGCAGTCCATGGGGTCACAAAAAATTGGACACAACTGAGGAACTGAACAACAACAATTTTGGAAAACAGTAAGGAGATTCTTCAAAAAGTTAAAAATTGAGCTACCATATGGTCCAACAATCCCACTCCTGGATATTTATCTGAAGAAAGTGAGTGAAGTTCGCTCAGTCGTGTCCGACCCTTTGTGACCCCATGGACTATAGAGTCCATGGAATTCTCCAGGCCAAAACACTGGAGTGGGTTGTCATTCCCTTTTCCAGGGGATCTTCCCAACCCAGGGATTGAACCCAGGTCTCCTGCATTGCGGGTGGATTCTTTACCAGCTGAGCCACAAGGGAAGAAAACAAAAACACTAATTTGAAAAGATATACAGGCCACTATGCTCATTGCAGCATTATTTACAGCCAGGATATAAAAGCAACCTAAGTGCCTATTTGGAGAAGGGAATGGCAACCCACACCAGTATGCTTGCCTGGAGAATCTCATGGGCAGAGGAGCCCGGCAGACTACAGTCTGTGGGGTCGCAGAGTCAGACACGACTGAGTGACTAACACCACTACAGCTACTAAGCCTGTCAGCCTATGAACAGACAAAGAAGATGCGGTACATACATGCAGAATGGAATACCACTCGGTCACAAAAAGGGATGAAATCTTGCCATTTGCAATAGCACTGGTGGATCTATATGTGAAACCTAAAATATAAAACAAATGAACAAGCAGAAACAGTTTAGAAACAGGTAACAAACAGGTGATTGCTGGAGGAGAAAGGGGTTAGGGAGGAAATAATTAGGGGAGGAAGATTAAGAGGTACAGACTTCCAGTTGGAAAATAAACACCATGGATACGAAATATACAGTGTGGGGAATATATTTAATAACTATGCTGTATCTCTGTGTGGTGATGCGTAACTAGACTTACTGTGATCAGTTTCAAATGTATAGAATTACAAATGAATATGTTACATAACAGGAACAAGCATATTATTGTAGGTCAATTAAACCTCAAAAAGAAACAAAGCAAGCAAACTCATTGAAAAAGCGATCAGATTTATGGTTACCAGAGGCAGAGGATGAGAACTGGAAGATAGCAGTCAAAAGGTACAAACCTCCAGTTGTAAGATAAATAAATACTAGAGATGTAAGGTACAACATGATAAAGATAATTAATATTGCTGGATGTTATATGTGAAAGTTGTATAAAGAGAATAAAACCCAAGAGTCCTCACTACAAGGAAAAACTTTTTTTTTCTATTTCTTTAATTTTGTATCTATGCGATGATGGATGTTCACTAAGCTTATAGTAATAATCATTTCATGATGTATGTAAATCAAACCATTATGTATATCTTAAACTTATACAGTGCTATAAGTCAATTACATCTCAATAAAATTGGAAGAAAAAAAAAAGAGAGTCCCCAGAGAGCTCTTTCTCTCTTCTGCCAAGAGAGGAAACAGCAATGAAAGGATGGCATTTATGAACCAGGAGGTGGGGCCTCATGAGACACCAATCTGGCAGCATCTTTATATTGGTCTTTCCAGTCTCCAGAAGGTGAGAAATAATTGTTTGTTATTTAAAACACCTGTCTACAGTATTTTTGTTACAGCAGCCCCGGAAGGATTAAGACAGGCTGTTTATTATCTTGATTGTGGTGGTGATTTCATGGGTATATACATATGTCAAATTCATCAAAATTGATACATGAAATATGCACAGTTGATTGCATGTCAACTCTACTGCAATGAAGCTGTTTAAAAAAAAATTAAAATGTCACTACCTTGCAGTGTCTTGAGAGCTTTGAACGATGAATGCACAATGCTCTGTGGTACAATGTGTTGTTGGCCCCAATTCCTCCTTCCCTCTCTGCACCGGTACCCTTGCCTTGTAACTTTGCATCGCCCTTCCAGTGTGGATGGGCACCTGTCCCATCCCTTGACAGAAAGCATATGGCTCCCCCATATGGCTTGCTTCTGGCAGGCGCATGTCGGCAGATGTGAAGCTACCATGATAGGCTGTGTACCGAGGCTGCCTCTTGCATCTCTACCTTTGCTGTGAGAACATGCCCAGACTGACCTTCTAGAGGATGAGAGAGTAACGGAGCAGAGCCAAGTTTCTCTGGTCACCCTAGTCAAGGTCAGCCTGCCATGATCAGCCAACAACTGTGGACCCACCCCGTCCCCAGGCTTTTTTTGTGAATCATCCAAGATCAGCAGAGCTAGTCTAGCCAACCCATAGCTGATCCCAGAGAAGTGTGTAAAAATGTAGCAATAGCCAACGAGGTTCCACGATTGATGCTCGGCAGTCTCACTGTGGCAATAGATAACTGATTCAGGTCCTAAAAGAGGGAAGGGTCTGGGATTATCTAGGAAGGCTTCCTGGAGGAGGTAAAGCAAGTTGGGTTTAATGAACATGAACTGGCCAGGGGGATGATAAGGGGAGGGCAAAAGAAGAGAGATGAACAAAAGCCTGTAGGTCTGGCAGAACTCGGTGCAGGAAATTGAGACAATAACTCAGTGTGGCCAGAGCCAAGGGTGGTACAAGAAGGAAATGGGATAGAGAGAGGGGTCGGTCCACATTATGAAGTGCTTGAATGCCAGGCTAATGCATTTTTAGTAAATAGGGAGTCAAGGCAGGTCTTCAGTGAGGTTATGATTTTAAAACAATCTCACGGCTAGAGCTGGGGGCAGACTGGAGCCAGCTAAATGGGAAGCTAGGGCCACAGTGTAGATGAGCTGTTGAGCAAGGGTGGCCTGGATTCTGTCTGGGACAGAGATCCTATGAGCCAGTCAAGGAATGATGATCCCAGAGGGTATCTGTGTAGCTGGTGCTTCCTTTACAGTTTTTTCCCGTTTCAGGCTCACCTAAACCTCACCACAGAGCCCTTGACTTGGGCCAAACTCACATCTCACTGTAGGCAATTAAGCAAAATTTTCCATCAATTTTGAATGGTTTGCAGATGAATACGGAGAAGGCAATGGCAACTCACTCCAGTACTCTTGCCTGGAAAATCCCATGGATGGAGGGGCCTGGTGGGCTGTAGTCCGTGGGATCGCTAAGAGCCGGACACGACTTCACTTTCACTTTCACTTTTCTCTTTCATGCATTGGAGAAGGAAATGGCAATCCACTCCAATGTTCTTGTCTGGAGAATCCCAGGGACGGGGGAGCCTGGTGGGCTGCCATCTATGGGGTCGTACAGAGTCGGACACAACTGAAGCGACTTAGCAGCAGCAGCAGCAGATGAATAAGATCTGGGCAGTAGCTTTAAGGCTTCAGTGAAGAGTCTCACATGATGCTTGCAAGGTTACTGTATTCATGAGATCCCTTACTTGCCTTCTGTGTTATTGTGAGTTAATTACATGGTGCCTAAATGCATCCCTTGATAATCAGCCTATGTTTAATTAACATTGCGCATTGATTAAATGGGGATGTTGTGCTTGTGTGACATAAGGAAGAGTGTTTGCAGGAAGGTGTAATTGACATTGATGAGGGGTGTGGGCACTTTCACAGCTTCAGCTTCTGAACGGTCTCTCATTAACTCCCTCAAGATGAGCTTTACAGCCTGGAGCGGGGTTAAAAGTTACTGACCTGCTATCTTCTAGCTGTGTTTGTGGCTCCAGGCAATTTGCAAAACCTGCCTGGGTGGTGGTTTTCCTTTCTTTAAAATGGGGTAGTAATATCTCCTGGAGAAGGCAATGGCACCCCACTCTAGTAAATCTCCAGCACAGGCTAGTTCTTTGCTCTCAAAATGTACCACTCTGACCTGAAGGAAATTGTCCTCCTGGTCTGTCCCCACAGTAGCCTGTAGCCTCTGCAGACAAAGGGCCCCACTCAGTCCCTTGGGAAAAAAACGTGTACCCTTGTCCCTCTTCTGGGCTTGCTGTAGTGTAACGCCAGTCTGCCTTACAGTGAGTGCAAAAACAGTGCCTGGTGTCAAAATCCCTTTCCCGAAGACTTAGGTCCTCTACACACGGAAAATCTGCAAAGATTCATCATCGTCTAATATTTATGCAGGAGATCAGAATATTAGACAAGGTGAGCATATGGTGCTAAAAATGCAGAATAGATTTACTGTGTCTAAGACACAAAAAGCTACATTCCCATGGTGCCTTCCGGGTCTGAGAGGGAGACCCAGACCAAGGGAAAACCCACTCTCAGCCGATGGGAGATTCCCATGGGTTTTCTCCATTGGGAAAGGTTCACTCATGAAAATCTCAGCATTTAAAACCTGGAAATCATCAAAACCTAGACTCTCAGGTTACTGCATTTTAGAGTCTTTAATAAAATCTTAAAGTATAAAACCTAACGTCAGATGTCAGAATCACAGGATTTTAGGATTCCGTCGTCTTGCCCAGACACCCAACCAACAACCAACTCATTCACATACGTGAGAGTAAAGACTTCCAGACGAAGGGAGCAGCAAGTGCGAAGGGCCTGTGGCAGCCACGTGCTTTGTGTGTTTGAAGAATGGGAAAACCTGTAAGACTCTGAAATCTAGGGCACCTCAGGGATAAGGGGGAGGATGTTCCCTCAGGGGTAGGCAATTCAAGGGTAGGTTCTGTGCACACAGTGGGGGCTTAATAGAAGTCTAAATGTGCTCAGTTCAGGGCCCCACACGGCCAGAGGGAGACTGACAATGGGCACAGAGGAACAAAGGGATGGGGTGTGAGGGGGTTGATGGGAAGTCAGACTGGGATGAGGATGCAGGTAAAGGTCCTGGGTGCTCTCCTTGAAGAAGAGATGGGACTGCCAGAGAAGGGGGTGAACTGTACATGGAGGCCTCCGGGTGTGGCTTCAGATCACAAGGAGGTGGCTGTGGCCAGATAGATGGGAGTATGTTACACAGGCAAGAACTCTAGTCCAGGTTCTACTAGGGACCCCTGTGTAAGTTTGGGCCACAGGGTCACCAAGAGAGTAAAGAACTTGGCCTAATGTCAGGGCCTCGGCAGTGCTCAGGACTCATTCTTGCAACTTGCAAACAGACTCAAGAGTACTGTCAGTGTCCCATGGCTGCTTTTAAATGCCCCCTGGATGGGACAGGGGACATGCTGAGGGTGAGGGGGAACAGGACAGGGACAGAGGCCGAGAGAGGCAAGCGGATCACCCAGCAGTGTATACAGGTCTCTGCAGGATTCAGAGAATACAGACCAATGTCCACTAATGGCTGAGCACCTATGGTGTGCCAGGGGGTTTATACCTCCACTCACTCATTCAAAACTTTTCTTTGAGCACCTACTATGAGCCTGGCCTCAAGCTAAGACCTGGGAAGACAAGTGAATCAACAGATGTGTTCCCCCCTTCATGGGGTTCATGTTCAAGTGAAGAAGATGGGGTCAAAAACCCTCAAACAGACAACTACGTGAAATAGAGACATGGTGAGGTGTATGCCATGAAAAAAACCCAACAAGGGCTGAGATAGAACTCTCCTCCTCACTCAGTCTAACAAAGTATCTTGGATTTACAAGAAGGTCCTCTTTATGAGCCCATTTTAGAGCCAGGAAAGGCCTAGTGAGGCAGGGGCCACATGCCTGAGAAGTGGCAGGGCCAGGATCCAAGCCCCCTGATGGCAGACACAGCAAGCTGTGGCTTGTCCTCCCCACCTGCCCAATCCCTGGATGGGGGGCTCTCAGTAAGTGAGGGGGATACACTGCTGCTCTGGAGACCACAGAACAGGTACTTCCCTGGGCAGAAGGGGCTGTGAGGTCAGGGGGAGCCGTGTCCCAATTCTGCATCCTTCACTTGCTTGCTCTTTGGTTCTGAGTGTGTTCACTGACTTCCTTGCATCTCAGTTTCCTCCTCTGTAAAATGGGAATGATAACCTGTACCTTAAATGACTCTTATGAGGATCAAATGAGAATAAGACAGAGTGCCCAGCAGAGGCCTGTGCCCATGTGTTAAAATGCTTCTAGGCACACGGTTCAGTTCAGTCGCTCAGTCATGTCTGACTCTTTGCAGCCCCATGAACTGCAGCACGCCAGGCCCCTCTGTCCATGGTAGGCATTTAAAAAATTTGCCCCATTTATTTAGAGAGAGGCTTGTTTCCCCCTCTTTCATTGATCTCAGAAGTCTTTTTCTTAACCACGCATGCAGGTGGTGGAAAGAATACAACGACCAAAAGCCAGAGGAGGCTGAGGCTCTAACCCCTGGCTGAGTGGGCCCCCTGGGTTACTGAGTAACCCCATCTGTAAAACTGGAACATGATGCCCGCCGAAGGCTGTCGTGAGGGTTGCAAGTGGTGATGTAAGTTCACAGCCTGATGTGGAGCCGGTACGGAGCGGGCACTAAATACACCAGGTCGCATTATTTGGAGAAAGGACTTCTGCCTCTTTTTGAGCTCGGACTTCTCTGGCTTCTAAGGGTGTGGTTGGACAGGAAGAGCTGTGAGGCCAGAAAGCCGGAAGAGCCAGAGATTGGAGTCCCTCCTCTGCCTGCTTACTGCATACCTGGTGTGAATCTCTGCACCTCCCTGACCCTCTGTCTCTTTGTCAGTGATACAGAAAAAATTATGTCACTCCTAAATGAGAACCAGAGCTTCCCTGGTGGTTCAGTGGTAAAGAATCTGCCTGCCAACACAGGAGACATGGGTTTGAGCCCTGGGTTGGGACGATCCCCTGGAAGATCCCCTGGCAACCCAGTCGAGTCTTCTTGCCTGGAGAATACCATGGACAGAGGAGCCTGGTGGGCTACAGTTCATGGGGGTCGCAAAGAGTCAGACACGACTTAGTGATGTAAAAACAACAGCAGATGAGAACCATCCGCCGGGCCAGGTGAACCACATGAGACATCCCAGAGAAAAAGGCAGAGCGGAGAATTCTCTGTCAGGCTATGTGAGTGGCCAGATGGACACGCGGAGGAATAGCAGACACCCTTTAAGGATGCACTGAAGGCTGGAACACTTCATTTCTGAACATGTTTATGTAAATTAATTGGATCACCTGTTCTCAGCATCTTTTAATTGCAAAACCAATTAAGTCTCAAATGCTCAGCTTGTGGCCCAAGAAGGGAAGGCAGAGCCCGGGTTGGCAGAAAGCCACAAAGACTCTGCCTTTGTGATGGCCATGGTGGCCCCTCGGCAGTTCCAGTAGCCTCCACCTGGTGGCCGAGACCCCGTAGAATGGGCCTGGGAGGTGGCCGAGACTCCCAGAGAAGGCAGGCCTGTGGGAGTCCGGGGCTAGTGGCCTCCTAATGAGCAAGCTGAGTGGCATGGGTCAGACAAAGGTGTGGACATTCCTGGGTGGTGGCCAGGGTAACCCAGCATCAATGTCCCTCTTTACCCTGGCACCTGTCACTGTCTGACCTTTCTCCTCCTTGACAATAGGTCTACTGAGTTCGCTGCTCTGGGTCTGGGGCTGAGAAGACTGCCTGGCACACAGTAGGTGCTCAACATGAGCCAGTGAATGAATGAATGAACAGATGAATTTCAGCACAGTGAAAGGAGGGATTTTCACAGTGTCAAAGTGGTCCGTGGTGGGATGGGCAGCCTCAGGAGGTAGGGTGTGTTAAGGCTCCCAGAGGGAGGTAGATTGGAGCTTGGTTGGGGTAGATTTGTTCTGAAAACCTTTGCCTGGCCCCACGTGTTCACCTCTCCCTGTCTGCTCCTCCCTGAGATTCTGGGTTCCTCTTTCAGATCAACATGGTGATTTGGGGTCATCAAACATGAGCTCAGCGTGCTGCGGTCCATGGGGTTGTGAAGAGTCGGACACGACTGAGTGACTGAACAACAAAACATGAGATCAAGCTCAGTTTTAGTAACTAATTCAGGAAAAGCTTACTTCTTGGTGACTCAGTTTTTCTCATTCATAAGTGGCCCTTCAGTTGCCCTTCAGTACCCAAGGGGGATTGGTTGCAGGATTCCCCCATCCCCAGCAGACACCGAAATTTAAGGATGCTCAAGTCTTTATACAAGATTGTGTATTATTTGCATATAATCTACACATATCCTCCTGTACACTTTAAGTCATCTTTAGATTACTTATAATACCTAATACAATGCAAATGCTATGTAAATCATTGTAAATACCGTGTACGTCCTACATACATGGTTACTGGTGCACAGCAAATTCAAGGCTCGCTTTTTGGAAGTTTCCAGAATTAAAAACATTTTTTTTTTCAGTTAGTGCATGGTTGGTTGAATCCATGGATGCGGAACCTGCGGATATGGACGGTTGATTGTAACTCCTGAGGTACTAGGGGCTGTGGAGAATGGGGGTGGGGGAGGAAATGCACTCTGTAAAGGAAGAACACACACCCAGAGTAGATTGACATTCCTCCTGCTTCCAGATTCTGTGAATGCACCGTAGCCCAGGCTGACAGCCACGAGAGGGGAGTCTGGATGCACCGGATTCTGCTGGGAAAGAGTTCCAGGCAGCTCCTGTCGAGTAAGCAAAACAACGGCACTGCTTGAATGCAAGTTTCCAGGTCTGAGCTGCCTCAGGAGGGAGGTGTGGGCCACTGCGGGGCAGGAGTGAGGGGTGGGTGGAGGGAGCAATGGATTCCCTCTTCCTCCTTCCGGGCAGGCTCACTCCTCTGCTCTGCTCCGGTTGCTGCATCACATTTGGGAGAACATCCTGATCCATCAACATGAGCAGCCGACGAGATGTTCGCACACTCGCGTGCAAGCTCAGTCGCTCAGGTTTGTCTGACTCTTTGCGACCCCGTGGACTGTAGCCCTGCCCCGCCCCCCGCCCCGCAGGCTCCTTTGTCCATGGGATTTTCCCAGGTAAGAATTTAGAGTGGGTTGCCATTTCATCCTCCAAGGGATCTTCTTGACCCAGCAATCAAACCCGTGTCTCTAGGGTCTCCTGCATTGGCAGGAGGGTTTATTACTGTTGAGCTATCGGGGAAGCCCCTTGTACACTCATTGTGGGGAGGATAATTCAGGCGGCCTCATGAGATTCTTCATAGGTTGTGTGAATGTGGACATGGCCTGGGTGGAGAGCCCACCTGCTTTTGAGTTCCCATGAGGTCTGGGTTTGGCACAGGAGATGCAGGGAGCTTGAGGTGATGTGAAGATGGTGGGCATGTCTGGTGGAAATTCGTGCTCAGGGAAGTTATTCGATAAATCATCATGAATCAAGAAAAGAACTGTGGCTTCTGCATCCGAGGAGCTGTTGAGTGATAGTTCCCGGATCCTCCTGCCCTGGTGTTTGTCTTTCTCTTAAGGTGATGGATGCAAAAGCAGCTCCAACCAGCCTGGTGCGGGTTACCAGGCAACCACCAGCATCTGTCCCTACATCACTCCAACTGTGATGGCTTGGAACAGAGACACCTGGATAAACTCAAGAACTCTGAAGGGACTCACCCAGCCAGGTGGAGTCGTGGGGCTGCTCACAGGAGGACCTGGGCACATGGGGTCCCAGTAGAGCTCTGGGCACCATGCCCATGGTCCCAGAGCAACCTGGAAGTGCTCAGACCTTGGGGCATGCTGCTGCAAGGCTGAGCCTGCCCTACCAACAGACCAGAGGGAGGAGCTTGGGAGTCTATGAAGTCTAAAGTCTATGGAGCTGATCCAAGCCCCTTCACCACTCCTCTTGATTAGGCACATGAGTCACTGTGTGATAACAACACCAGCTTTTGAAAGGAGGAGTGACCTTTAATTACTCTTGCCTCCCTCCATGAAGTTCCTGGGACTTCTTTCACAGTGTCCTCACACCCTGCCTCCAGCCTGGTGCATGAAGCCAGTAGTAGAGAGTATAGAGGAGAGCTTTGGAGGCTGCCAGACCTGGGCTCAAGCTCTGCCTCCGCTGTGTGACCTTTGACCAGTTACTTAACCATTCTATGCCTCAGTTTCCTCATCTGTAAAATGAGGACTATAAGGGTTCTTACCACACAGGATGGTTAGGAGCTAATGGAAGTAAAACCAGGGGCCTAGCAAGAGCTCAGTAAAGAAATTAAAACCAGGGGCCTAGCAAGAGCTCAGTAAAGAAATTAAAACCAGGGACCTAGCAAGAACTCAGTAAAGAGCAGCCTTCATCCTCACCACCACCACCACCAGCACCATCATCATCATCATTGCCTTCTCTCTGCACACACTGAAATATTATGCTGGGACATCTCCATAGTCGACTCTTTTTCTTACCATTCTATCATCAGCATTTTCCCACATCACTGAAAATTCCTCAAAAGCATGATGTTAACAGCTTTGCAATTGTACCTCATTTAGATGCACAATAATTTACCCCACCATCCTCGCCTGCCAGGCACTTGGAGGATTTCAGGCTTTTTTCTTATGCACATCAGGCTGTGATGAACGTTCTGGGCCCCAAGTCCCTGACTACATCCTCAGGACAGATTCCTGCTGAGGAATCATGGTGTCCAGAGCAGCCGTGTTTCTCAGGTTCAGGGTTTTAATCACCCAATCACCTTCCTGAAAGTTGTCCTGATGGATGCCCCACCCCCTACCCCCAGCAACCCATGAGGGTGTCCATCCCCGCACACACAGCCCTGGCCTGTGCCTCCTGCTTCCCAGCTACACCATCATTGCATCACATTCCCAGGTGTCTTGAAGGCTCACAGTAGCCTGGGGGTGGGCAGCTTAGGTAGGAAGTCAGAGGAGCTGGTCCTGCCCCACCTGCCCTCACCTGCCAGGGGCGTGGTTCAGTCTCTCTCCTCTGGGTCTCCACTTACCCACCTATTGCAATAGCCCCCTGCTGTCTCCCCTCTCCAGCCCATCCAGTGCAGAGAATAGGGCCTGACTCCCTGTTCAGGTGTCCAGTGACTATTTATTGAAGCCTGAAATACCAAAGTGCACCTTACAAAGAACAAAGCGAACGCCATACTCGCATTTCTAAACTTTGCCAGAGTTCACGTCAATGAAAAGTGAGAAGGAGAAGGTCAGGGGAGGAAGCACAGTGGCCTGCGGGGCAGAGCAGGCTTGTGGGTGGGGCCAGTAACTCATGAGTGAGTGGCAGCCTGGAGCAGAGTATTAACGGTTTTAGAAGCAGGAAATGGGATCACAGTGTCCTTGTAGGCTCACTGTAAACTTGACGGGACTGCTCTGACCTGGGAACCCAAGCCTCCCTCTGCAGAGAAGCACCCCCAGCTCTCCCCACCTCCGGACTCCTGCACCCCTGTCCCCTCTGCCCAGGGTCTCCTCTCCCTTTCCTGCCCTGCAGCTTCAGGTCCCAAGCACAGCTGGGACATCATCATCTGTGCATTTACCTGCTTCTGTCCCTTTGCTGACAAAGGTCATCTAGTCAAAGCTATGGTTTTTCCAGTGGTCATGTACAGATGTGAGAGTTGGACCATAAAGAAAGCTGAGCACCGAAGAATTGATGCTTTTGAACTGTGGTGTTGGAGAAGACTCTTGAGAGCCCCTTGGACAGCAAAAAGACCCAACCAGTCCATCCTAAAGGAAATCAGTCCTGAATATTCACTGGAAGGACTGATGCTGAAGCTGAAGCTCCAATACTTCGGCCACCTGATGCAAATAACTGACTAACTGGAAAAGACCCTGATGCTGGGAAAGATAGAATGCAGAAGGAGAAGGGGACGGCAGAGGATGAGATGGTTGGATGGTATCACTGACTCAATGGACATGAGTTTGAGCAAGATCCGGGAGATGATAATGGACAGGGAAGCCTGGTGTGCTGCAGTCCATGGGGTCACAGAGTTACGACTGAGTGAGCAAACTGAACTGTCCCTGGTGTTATATCATAACCTCAAGGTGACAGGGCAGGGACAGGGCTACCACAGTCACGACTGTGTCTCAGGTACAGGGTGAGCACAGTGGACTGGACCTTGGTATGTTTTGTGAATTAATGGGGATGAGAGTGACTTAATTCAACTTTGAGGCAGTGGTGAAGGAGAGGGGGCTACTTAGGGTCTCCAGGGG
Organism: Dama dama; assembly: GCF_033118175.1. Lineage (NCBI taxonomy): Eukaryota > Metazoa > Chordata > Mammalia > Artiodactyla > Cervidae > Dama > Dama dama. The sequence goes on along the minus strand of NC_083688.1, from coordinate 12,462,906 downwards.
TTTTTCTATGATAGAAAACTCCAGGGAGGAGCAGGCTGGGGGTAAGGGGGCAGACAGTGAGCTCTGAGATCCCTGGGCCAGGTCAGCAGAAACAAGGCCTCCTGTAGCCTCCCCTTGTCCCTCCACCTTTATGGCCTTTGGCTATGACCTCACACCTTGCCTTGCCCTGTGGTCTGGGGAATGGAGCAGATCTTCCTATGAGGGCACTAATCCCATGCATAAGGGCTCTACCCTCTTGACCTAATTACCTCCCAACTGCCCCACCTCCAATTATCACCATGGAGATCTGAACATATTAATTTTGTTGTTGTTCAGTTGGTAAGTCATGTCCAGGTCTTTGCAACCCCATACACTGGAGCAAGCCAGGTTTCCCTATCCTTCACTATCTCCTGGGGTTTGCTCAAACTGACGTCCATTGAGTCAGTGATGCCATCTAACCGTCTCATCCTTTGTCGTCCCCTTCGCCTCCTGCTTTCAATATTTCCCAGCACCAGGGTCTTTACCACTGAGTCAGCTCTTCACATCAGGTGGCCAAAGTATTGGAACTTCAGCTTTAGCATCCTTCCAATGAATATTCAGGACTGATTTCCTTTAGGATTGACTGGTTGAGAGGACAGAAACATCAAGGCCATGACAATGACCATCCTCACTTTACAGATGAGAAGTTCAGAGAGCTGCAGGTAAAAGACAAAGCCGCTGCTTGTGAGTGTAAGATGCCTGCCATTTTACAGCATTGTTTATTGGTTGAGATGCTCTGAGCCCCCTCATTGATGTAATATTTTTTTTTTATCTGAAGCTTGGAAGGACACTCTTCAGTGTCTAGAGTTGGGCTGCCTTTAGAGGAAGCTGCTCTGCTTTCTGCTGTGACATCCCTCGCTCAGAGGCCCTTGCCCCAGGCACTCCCCTCTTCTCATCCACAGTCATTTGCTGAGCCAGTGCTGTGGACACCAGGCTGGAACAGCAAGCATCAGGCAATGGAAGAGCCATCTGCAGCCAGGGACAGAGGTGATCCATCACAGCTCCTCGATGCCTGACTTGGATGGGGGCAGGCTGCACAGAGGAAGGAGGAGGAGACAAGAGGCCTCCGGATGTGGAGGTGGAAACAGAATCCATCACAGACCCTCCTTCTGTGCTGCCTCGGATATGGGGTAACAACCAAGCCTATCTCCTCATCCATCTGCAGTGATCTGCTCCATAATAGTTATCCTGAAGATTCACTGGAGAATGGGTGTGGGTTCTAGACCCTCTGACCTGTAGTGTGACCCTATACAACAGCTGCTCCTTGGAGTGGTGGTGGGGGGGTGGTTTATTTACCCATCTGCACAGTGAGGAATTTGGGGCAGCTCAGGCGTCCCTAACCTTGGCTGCACACTTGAATGCCCTGGGGTAGGATGGAACTTTAAAAAAGACAGACACCTGGACTTCTTGCCCAGAGATCCAGACTCTGTCAGCCTGAGGCTATATGATAGCATGACTATAAGCCAAGACTCTGGAGTCCTGGGCTTGAATCTGCCTCTCATATGCTGTGTGGCTGGCCAAGTATCTGCACCTCTCTGGGCTTCTCATCTGTGCAATGAGGATGGTCATTTTTATGGACTGAATGTTTGTATCCTTCCAAAATTTATATGTTGAAATCTAACCTCCAAGGTGATGATATTTGGAGGTGGGGCCATTGGGAGGTAATTAGGTCCTGAGGGTGGAGCCCTCATGAATGGGATTAGTGTCCTCCTAAGAAGACCAGAGAGCTAGCTCACTCTGTCTTCTCCATGTGAGGATACCATACAAAGGCAGCTGTCTGCAACCCAGAAGAGGGCTCTTAACAGAACATGGCCATGCTGGCATCCAGCCAGGCTTGCACTTCCAGCCTCCAGAACTGCAAGAAGTAAATGTCTGTTGTTTATAAGCCACCCAGTCAGTGATACTTTATTATAGCAGCCTGAACAGACTAAGAGAGTTATGGGACCTAGTACACAGGTTGTGTGAGGAGATAATGGGACAATGAGCCCAAAGTACTCACCCAGAACTGGGCACACAATGGGGCCCCCAACACTGCTAGTGATTGCCTTTGAGTCTCTGGTCATGTGACGCCACTGAGCCTGAAGCCCCACCTCCCTGCCCCGCGCTCTCCGACTCCCAGTTCCTGAGTGTCTCCTCCCCTGGGGTTGCAGTGCCTCTCCCTGTTCTTCCCTCTTGATCAATCTCCCTTTTTCTTTCCCCACTTAACAAACAGCTTCACTTAAAAAGCCATCTGGGAGGATGGATGGCACAGGCACACTCTGCAGAATAAGTTTTCAGAGAGAAGAGCGGAGAAAATAAAGGCACAGCACCCCATTCCAGTCTTACTAGGCCCTTGGAGGAGAATTGCATCTCTGTGTTGTGCACCCCCTGCTCTGCACCCTCTCCACCCCTGCAACCACACAGCCTTCCCAACATGCTGGGCTCCACCTTCATTTGTCTTTAAGAAGTCCGGCTCCCAATGTCTCCGACCGATTCCCTCCCTCTGGATAAACTCCCCTCTCTTTCATGAAGGTGGGGGAGAGGCCACAGCTGAAGCTTTCCTAACCTGAGACTCTCCCCATCTGTGTGAGCCCCATCCCATCTCGGGCAGCTGCTCTCCCTCCCTCCAGGAGTCCCACGTGAAGGTTATCTTCTTCTCCAGTGCAGGTTTAGGGCCAAGGGGTGGATGCCCTGAGAAGCAGAGATGCGTCCACAGTTGGGATGGATAGGTGTGCCTGGGGAGGGTAATGAGCTTACATCACTGGAGGTATGCATGGAGGATGGGTGAGCACTTAGCAGAGAGGGCTTGAAGGAGGCAAACTAACGAGAGGCCAGGAACATGGGCTTTAGAAGCCAAGAGATCTAGGCTGAGTCTTGGTCATGTTGATTGCAAGGTGTCTGACCTTCAGCCATGACCTATACTCACCAAGCCTAGGTTTCTTCAGCTGGAAAATCAGGCAAATTTTCACATCCCAGGGTTGTTATGGAGACAAAAGGACATAATGTGTGCAAAGCACTGAGCACAGAGTGCATATTATCATTACCAGGAGGGGGAACTGGCCAGAATTTTGACACTTGAGCAATTTAAGATTCAAAACTAATGTGATATAAAAAACCTAAATCTCTGAGATTCTATAACTCAATTGCCCTAAGAGAATAAAACTTCACAATATCCTAAGGCTTCAAGACAGTGTGGTGGTGTTATTCTTCTCATCTGATGCTTGTAGAAACCTGAGGCTGTGTGATTCCCAGATTCACTCTGTAACCCCAGCAGCAGAGCCTGTCTCAGTACCAGGCAGGAGGTTTGAGGTCTGAGCCATCTCCAGGGCCCTCTTCCCTCTCTCCTTCCCTCTTCCTTCTTCCAGCCTTGAGTCTTGATTACCACCAGGCCTATGACTTCTATTCCACCCGCTTTGCCCAAATCCTGTAACTTTATCCCAGATACACCAGGTCCCTCAGTTCCAGCCCCAGGTTCTGTGTTTCCCACCTCCATACCTGTTCCCCTTCATCTTCCAGACCAATGTTGAAAATAGAATTTGATGAGTCTTGTTTGAGTCTTCCTCTACTCCCAGTGGAAATCAACATCCTGCTTCTGAGTGTTTCCAGAGCACTTGGTCTAAACAAGGGTCACTTCAGTTATCTGTTTGACTTCTTACTACCATGGGGAGGAGACTTGTCCCCTGACCCTGTGCTCAACCCACCTCTGGGGTCCCTCCAAGAGCCCTCCTCAATCTCCCAGAGCACTTCCCACCTCTCTGACCCTCCTCACTCTCTCCTGGTTCTTAAACACTGGGACCTTCTCTGGAATGAATTGTGCCCTCCACCCAACTCATATATTGAAACCCTAACTCCCAATGGGATGCTGTCAGGAGGTGGGACCTTTGAGGGATGATTAGATTCCATAAGGAGGAGCCCCCATGATGGGATTGATGTCTTTATAAGAAGATGCCAGAGAGCTAGCTCCATCTCTCCTCTAAGTGAGGACACAGTGAGAAGTCACTGTCTGCTGCCCAGCAAAGGGCTCTCCCCAGAACCCTGCCATACTGGCACCCCGATCTCAGACTTCCAGCTTCCAGAACTGTGAGGAGATTCATTTCTATTGGTTAAGCTCCCCTGTAGTCTGTAGCATTTTGTTCTGGCAGTCTGAATGGATAGAGACAGATTTTCGTACTGAGAAGAGATACTTCATAACAAATACCTAAAACTGTGGCAGCAGCTTTGGACCTGGGTAATGGGGAGAGGCTAGAAGGGTATTGAGTGTGTACTAGAAATATGGACATTAACAGGAATTCCGGTGAGGACTTAGGAAGAAAGAGGAATGTGTTACTAGAAATTGGAGCAGAGGCAAAATGGCAAAGAACTTGGCTGAACTGTGTTCTGGTGTTTTGTGGAAGACAGAAGCTGCAAGTGACGAAATCATGTATTCAGCTGAGGAAATTTCTAAGCAAAGTGTTGAAGGAGCAGCTTGGTGTCTCCTGATTGCTTTGAGTGAAATGAGAAAGGAGAGAGATGAATTGAAGAGGGAGTTGTTCAGCCAAAAGGAGCCAGAACTTAAAGATTTGGAGTATTCTCAGCCTCTCCATATTGCAAAAAAAAAAAAAGAGAGAGAGAGCGAGAAACTTATTCTGCAGAGAACACAAAATGTGTGGTTGAACAGTCATCTGATAAAGAGCTCACGGGTGTGACTCAGGGACTGAAACAGCCATCTCTGCAGAAGCCTGGCATGGAGGTGGAACCGCACCAGTGGAGACACTACCAGCTGCAATAACGGGACAGAGAAGGTGAGATGGGATGAAGGAAGACTGTCAGATTCCTTGGATTCTATGGGACTGGCCCATAGAGCTATTCAGATGTGAACAGGCTCTACCTTCAAGGAGGACCCCCCCAAAGGCAATTCAAGAATCATCAAGGCTGCCACGCGCAGTGCAGCCATAGTGCGCAGGCTCAGAGGCAGGGCTGTTGCTTCTGCCTGGGTTTGAGAGAGTGGGACGGGACCCATGCAGAGAGCTGAGTGTCTGGTGCCCTGTCCAACAAAGGAATGGGGCCACCCTGCTGAGCCAGAGAGTGACACTGCCACCCCAAAGGACCTGGAGGGCAGAGCGTTGGACCAAAGAGCTCTTGACATCTGTCTTGCTGGGTTTTGGACTCTTGGGACCTGTCACTCTTTCCTTCTTTTCTAGTTCTGCCCTGTGGAATGGGAATGTCAAGTCTAGGCCTATCTCATCACTGTATTTTGGAAGCACTTATCTCTTCTTAATCCTAAAGGAAATCAACCCTGAATATTCATTGAAAGGACTGATGCTAAAGCTGAAGCTCCAATACTTTGGCCACCTGATGCGACGAACTGACTCATTGGGAAAGACCCTGATGCTGGGAAAGATTGAAGGCAAAAGGAGAAGGGGACAACAGAGGATGAGACGGTTGAGTGGCATCACTGACTCAATGGACATGACTTTGAACAAACTCCTGGAGAGAGTGAAAGACAGGGAACCCTGGCATGCTGCAATCCATGGGGATCATAAAGCATTGAACACAACTTAGGGACTGAACACCACCACCAAATCTCTTCTCACAGGTTCACAGCTGGAGAGGAATATTGACTCAAGATGAATCATACCTTGAGTCCCATCCATGTGTGATTTAGGCAATATTTAGATTAGGCTTCCGACTTTAGAGTTATTGCTGGAAGGAGTTAAGAGGTGGGAGCTGTTGGGGTGGAATAATGTGGTTTACATTCAAAGTGAAAGTGAAGTCACTCAGTTGTGTCTGACTCTTTGTGACCCTGTGGACTATAGCCTACCAGGCTCCTCCATCCATGGGGTTTTCCAGGCAAGAGTACTGGAGTGGGTTGCCATTTCCTTTCTCCAGGGTACCTTCTCGACACGGTAATCAAACCCAGGTCTCCCACATTGCAGGCAGATGCTTTACTATCTGAACCACCAGGGAAGTCAAGAGTGGAAAGCTCTGGGCTGAATTGTGCCCCCTCCACTTACATGCGGATGTGATGTGATAAATGATAGGTAATGACATTTGGAGATGGGATCTTTGGGAGCTAATTCGGGTTAGGTGAGATCATGAGAGTGGGGCCTTTACAATGGGATCGGTGCCTTTTTAAGAAACACCAGACACCAGAATGAGCTTTCTCTCTCTCTGCCTCATGACCACACAGCAAGCAGACAGAGCTCTGCAAGCCAAGAAGAGAGCTCTCATTAGAACCCCACCATGCTGGCATCCTGATCTCAGACATCCCGGCCTCCAGGTCAGGGAGAAAATTGATTGCTGCTGTTCAAGCCCCCCAGCTGTGGCGTTTTGCTGTGGCAGCCTGAGCTAAGACCGTGCCCGGCTCCCTGCATCACCCTCCTCTCTCCTGGCTCTCCCTCAATGAGCTCAGCCATGCCTGCTGGCCATCTGCTGTGCATGTGCCAGCAGCCCCCCTCACGATGTGCTGTCGCCACCCCACCCCTCAACTACCATCCGTATCAAGAATCTCTGATGTACCATATGTCCTCACGCTGGACACATGGTGCTGAGCTAGACAGGGTGTCCCACTTACTGGACCTTCTCCTCTGGGGTCTCCTGTGGCCTCTGTCCTCTGAGGGGCCCACAACCTCCTACCCCTTAATATGTTCAAAGTTTCAGCCTTCATCTTCTCTCCAAACCTGGTCCTCCCCACTGTTCCCATCTCAGTGTTGCCCCTGCAGCCTCCACTGACCCACATCAGAAACAAGGGGGGCATTTCTGACTCTTCTGACACCTCAGGGACCATTGAGTCCTGCCAAGTTTAACTCCTGTAACTTCCAGAGTTCCCAGTCCTTCACATCCATTGTCCCTGCCCCATCTCAGACCCTGGGCATCTCTGACCAGACTTCTCCCCCATCGCACCAGTGGCCATCTGGTCTCTTATCCCCTCCACTTCTCCATCCTGTGACCCTGAGACGTGAGTAGGGGGTCCATCCTGGGGTCCCATTCCTCGAGGGGACCCTGTTCCTGCCTCCTCCAGCTGTGCTTCTCCCCTCAGGGATGAGGGGGGACAAAGGACAAGCTCCAGTCCCCCAACCCCAGAACTCCCTTCCTGATTGACCTGAACCTGCTTCCAGGGCTTGTGTGGCATTTGGACCCTCTTCCTGGGTCTGCTCCCTGGATGGTGACCTGCAAGGCCAGCATGCACCCCCTAAGCCCCAGAGTGCAGCTCTGGGTGGGAAGGTGCAGACAGAGCCTGCAGGTTGGAGTGTTGCATATTGTGTGTGAGACCATGGACCAGCTGAGCCAAGGAAGGGAAGGTAAGGGCTAGCCCAGATTGGGTCAGGTGTCAGGGGTCAGGGGCCTGCTGTCTCTGCTGTCTATATTCTAGGACTTGGAAATCTGTGGAGGTAGAAGGAAAAATTTATTTGATTTGACTTAGATATTTAGCCCACTGGTCTGTGGGCCTCACCTATTCTCATGCCCTGGGCTACATATGTTGGGGGTGACCTGTGCCCACACCCTGGCTGCCAGACAGTGATGGTCCTAAACCCAGGACAGGCACGCTGATTCCAAGCCCAGTGTTTCTCATGGCCTTCACAGGCCTAGGGATGGGAAGAGGTTCCATGAACTGGGACAGCCTTGTTGTGCCATGAAGACAAGGGCTCAGTGTCCACATGACATGTCCAGCCTGAAGTCTGCCGTCTGGGGGAGGCACCAGAGGCTTGGCCAGTGTCAGGGGCTGTGCCTGTCGGGAAGAAGCATCCTCAGGAAGTCGGTGCTGATTCTGGGGAACTCTGTGTGCCCTGCACCCTCAAGACCTCAGCTTGCCCATCCAAAAAAGGAGCAGGCTGAGCCCAAGGCCTCTGGGGACCTTTGTAAGTCCAGAGTCCTGGGTGTCCCCTCCTTCCATGCCCCCTGGCAGCCTGTGTCCAGTCCTGGCAGCTGTGGCCTCTGACCCCAAAGGCTCACTCTCAGCCTTTGCTTCTCTCACCTCTGCTGGCAGGACCTGGGGGCAGATGCAGCTGTCCCAGGGGCCCAGGTGACCTGCTCCAGAGTCCCGAAATGGGGGGGGGCACCTCCACCTGTGCAGTGGGGACGGTGATGGAACCCCAACTGGGCTCAGTGGACCCGACTCTAGAGGCTGGAGCCTGGCTGAGGGCCTCTGCTTCAGGGCCTATCTTCTCCAGCCACCTGTTTCCATGGCAACCAGAGCCCTTTGGATGAGCTGGGTCCCCTGGTCACTCCACCCCACCCCTGGGGAGAGAAGGTGCCTTTATCCTGGGTGAACAGCTGGGAGGCCATCACAGTTAGGTCCCAGTGGGTGTCGTGCTGTGAAATCCACGACCAGGTGAGGGGATGACTAGAATCCAGGCGTCCTTCACCCCCACTCGTTTTTGAAACAAATCAGGGATGCTGACGTTTCTGCTTTTTTCTCTGCCTGTGAAGCTGAATGCACTGTCCTCCGCTGAGATGTCAGAGCAGGACTCCCAGGCAGGGCCCAGGTTTAATCGTGTGCACCAGGGTCCCGGGAGGCTGGAGGGGTGATGGAGCCTAGGAGGAAACCTCCCGGCAGGAGTTCTGATACCTGAGGTGGCAGCTGGCAGAGGCCTGGTCCTCCCTGGGCTCAGCCCACTTCCATTCTGGGCTGACCCTGCCCTGGTTCCTGTCCACTGGTTCCTACTGATCCCTCCAAGGGGGGTGGTAGGTTCCCAACATGGTCCTGATGGGGCTCCAGCTTTGAGGGCAGCAGACAGGGATTTGAATCCAGTTTCCAGCTCCAGGCCTTGCACAAGTCTTTTCCCTTCCTTCCAGCCTCAGTTTTGTCATCTGTAGAGTGGGGATGATGATGCCAGCTAGCAACATGGTCATGGTATCAACAGGATACCCAGGGGCCCTGACCTGTGATCAGTTCTTCTGCAGAAAGGAGCTCCGCCCTTGGGCACCAGACCTGGGAGACGAGGCACTTCAGTGACTGAGGAGAGTCAGGGCATCTCAGGAGCGGCTGCACGGACAGAGCTCCCACAGTGTACCAGGCCCTGCGCTAAGAGCTGCCCAGCCTCACCCTCAGCACTCCCAGCATCCTTGTGTGTATGTGAGGACCCGGTGCTCAGAGAGGGCCAGCGCCTGTCTCCAAGATGCACAGGATGGGCAGAGGCAGGAACTAGCTCACATCTACCCTAAAGCTCAGCCCTTTAGGAAGAGCCTGTGTGCCTTGCTCCCAGCGCCTTCCTGGTTTAGCCTTTATCCTCCCCAAATCCCCAGGCTGGCTGATGCTGGCTTGGGCTTGGAACGTGCCTCCTTCCTCTGGACTGTTCATTTCTCTGCGGGTTGCTTCCCAGGCCAGCTCTCAGACCGGAGGACATCTGTACTGAGGGCTGTTGACATAGATACTTTTTAGATTCAGAGAAGAGCTCCTCTGAAAGCCGAGGAAACACCTGATGGAAAAATAAGAACTACTGCAGCTTTGGGAGCTGAAAAGGCAGCAGCAGGAGCGATTTCGCCTTGCACTTGGCAGGAGAGTGGGGCAGGGTCGGGGGAGGGAACAGAGCCAGCCTTTCATGGGTGGAGAGAGGCCTCCCCAGGCAGGTGGGATTTGAGGGCCATCTGGGAGGTCCTTCCTGGCCTTGAAGGATGGCAAGTGATGGGGCAAGGCCACCAGCGGGCTGCGGGACTCACACACTTTTGGCAGCAGGCCTCTCCTGTTCCCACCTTTTACCCACAACCAGCAGCACTGCTGATGTCACCACCCCTCTGCAGAACTGTCCACAGCTCTGCCCTTCATTGTTCCTGCCTCCCCTGCCTCCTCTTGCCCATGTTCAGCCAGTGTCCTGCTCTATCGCTGGGACCTGCTGTGTGAGGCTGGATGTCAGCAGGCCCCCCGCGGGCACAGCCTGTCTCCCTCTGAACCCCTCTGTCCCCTCCAGCCTGCTCTGTCCTCCCAATCAGCACAACATCAGCGATGGAGCCAACTGCCCTCGATGCTCCCAGCTCAGCACCCCTCATGACAAGCAGGCACTGAGTCCTCCTGGGGTCTCCATGTCCCAGGCCCTCTGGCCTCTCCACTGACAGCCCAGACCTGTCAGCTCACTCCAGGGGCAGCACGGCCTCCTTTCTCCTCCCAGCCTTGGTCTTCTTCTATGTGGACAGAAGATCTTCCTAATTCAGACCTGTTATTTCCCTCCTTCAATGCCCTGGGTGATTCCTTGCTACTCTTAGGATCATACCAGTATTACACCCATAATACCGATGCCCCTTGACATGACTTCTAAGGCCATTCAGTCAGTCATTCAACAAACACCTATTGTGTCACGGTTATGAGCCGCACACCTCTAGGGATGCTGCAATGATAAAATGGCCACAGATTACTGCCCTCATGAAGCTCACACTTCTAGTAGTTGGAGACAGATGAGAAACAGTCGGCATATGCACAGTATGTAACATGGAGATGGGCAGGAATTAAGAATAATGAAGCAGGGCAAGGAGGAAGTTGGGGCTAGGGCTCGGAGACACAGAGTTGGGTGGGGAGGCCTCAGTAAGAAGGTACATTTGAATAGCAGCCTAGAAGGATATGAAGGGATGAGCCTTGTGGAGATCGGGGGAAGGGCATTCAGAAACAGTAAGTGCAAAGGCCCTGGGGTAAGAACAAACCTGGCATGTTTGAGGACCAGCCAGGAAGCACCTTGCCTTTCAGCTGGTGGGGCCTCTGTGATGGTTAACTTTATGTGTCAACTTGTCTGGGCTAAGGGCTGCCCAAATAGGAGGTAAAACATTATTTCTGGGTGTCTGTGAGGGTGGTCTCTGGAGGAAACTAACATTTGAATCAGCAGACTCAGTAAATCACCCTCAGCAATGTGGGTGGGTATCACCCAATAACCTATTAAGGATCAACTAGAATAACAAGTCAGAGGAAGGAAAAATTCCACCTCTGCTAGATCTGGGACATCTGTCAGTGAGACTGGTTCTCTGGCCTTCAGACTAAGGCTGGGACACCACCAACCCTTGATTCTCAGCCCAAGTTTGGACTAGAACTATACCATTGGCTTTCCTGGGCCTCCAGCTTGCAGATGGCACATCTTGGGGCTTAGGTTCTATAATCGCATGAGGCAATCCCTCTCTATTTCTCTCTGTATCCTATTGATTCTGTTTTTCTGGAGAACCCTGACCATGCAGCCTCTTTGTCCTGGCTCCCCTCCTGCCACCATCCTCACCCTACACTCACCTCCCACTGTAACCAAAACATCACTGATTCACTGTCACTCAGTCTGTGGCCTGCACTGCCCCTTCTGCAGAGATGCTTTTCCATGCACTCCCTTACACTCTTCATTCTACAAGCCCTCCCTGAAGCTCCTCCACCCTCACCCATACAAGGCCACAGCTTTCTCTGTGTTCTCAGGTCTCCCTCTGTCGGGCAGGCCTTGGAACCTCCAAGTCATGGCTGTTCCTCAAGTGTGCCAGGCACAATCTCACCCCAGGGCCTTTGCATATGCTGCATCTTCTCCAAGCTTTTGCATGACTCGTGTCCTCACTTCCTCCAGGTCCTTACTCAGATGTCACCTCCTTAGAGAGGTCCCCAGTTCCTCCACCCTTCTCCACCTCTTTCCGCTGCTCTCTTTTCCTTCACAGTATATATCATGACCTAGCAGAGATGAGACCCTCTTGCTGGTTATCCTTGGTCTCCCCAGCAGACTGTGGCTCCAGGGGGCAGTGATTTATCTAGCCTGTGATGTTCACAATTGTATACCTAGTGGCTAGAACAGTGCCTGACCTCAGAGATTGATCTACTTGGGGAATGAAAAATGAATGAATGGAGGTTGTTAATCACATGAAGCCAGAAGAAGTCTTCCGGGACCCTTCTCCCCATGTCCAGCCACTCCGTGGGCTCAGCGGGGCCAAGATCCCAGCTCTGTACCCTAACACCAGCATGGGGCCAAGCGCATTAAAACATCAGCGAGTGCTTCTGCCTGAGTGAGGGAGCTGATGGATGGATAGACAGGGTGTCGCTGAGAGCCCAGGGTTTAAAAATAAACCGGCTCTCAGCTCTCCCATGTGTCATTTCTAACTTCCCATAAAAGCCCTTGGCAGAGCGGATTTCAGTCACTCGAGGGGGATATTCAGGTTCAAGAAATAGAAAGCTTATACATAAATACTTGTAAATAAAAAAGCTTATAAACACATTAAATGAACCCAATGGACAGAACCCCTTTCCTGCCCTGGGAAGGCGGACACGGTGCAAGGAAAGAGGATGATTTGGGAGCTTCGTGTTTCCGCTGAGTGGTACCCGGGGCAGCTGAGGGCAGGGCCCTAGGAAGATCTAGGGTCTTCTGCTGGGGGTGCCCCAGAGCCGGTGGCCCCATCCACAAGGGCTCTGGGCCTCCCCTCCACCCACGGGGAGGGTGTGAGAAGCCTGCAGCCAGTGCCCCGGCCTTGTCTTGGCACCATGGGAGAGGGAGAATAAGGGGAAGCCTCCCACGACCTCCCTCCAGCTGGGGCCCCACCTCGCATGGCCCCCCAGCCCCCATCAGCCTCTTGGGGTGGGCAGGGGCTCTTTCTGCCATGTAGCCCTAGCCCTCAGCTGGGGTGCTCTTGGGGCAGAAGGGTGAGGATACTCTCCTTGTTCCTTCTTCCCCCACTGTCCTCTCTCCCCAGGAGGCACGCACTGCCATCCCCAATGGAGGGGTGTCTCTGGCGGGGCTGTGCCCTGCTCTCCTCCGGACACCCAGCTGCCTCCCACCCCTTTCTCCACGAGGCCACACACACCACACGCCGAACTGGGCCCACCCACTAGCCTGCTCCTCATCCACATTATCACTCAGGAAATGGCAGCTCCATTCCCCAGCTCCTCAGCCAGAAACCTGGGTGTCTTTGTGACGAATCCCTTGCCTCCACCCCCACCATCCCCAAGGTGAGCTGGTTCACCCTCCAAAACTCCTCCCGGACCCGGCCCTGTGTCCATCCCCTCCTCACTGCTCTAGTCCAGGTCATCATTGACGCCTGCCTGGACCTTCACCTCGTCTGTGGACCCCCTGTTCCATCTCCAGCCTCTACAAGGAGCCAGAAGAGCTTCTTAAATCCCCAAACACATCAGGCCCCTCCCTTACTACAAACCCTTCAGTGATGCTCAGGGAACCTTGAGTTATCCCCACCCTGCCATCAATGCAGGTGAGCCCTGCAGGGTCTGGCTGCTCCCTTCTCCCCGCCTCAGGCTTCTTCCTCATCACACTCTGCCCCAGTGCCCCTCCTTCTCTCCTATGACACCCTCCTTCCCACCCCAGGACCTTTGCACATGCTGTTCCCACTCTGTAGATTACCCTGTCTCCACCCCCACTCTTTAGGCAACCAGCTCTTTCCGGTCTCAACTGAACTGTTGGCTCCCAAGACTCCCATCTGAGTCAGTCCCCTGCATGATCCTCCCATGTTGCCTCATGTGCATAACGTGCTTGACCTTGTCCCAAGGTGCATCTGTCTGTGTGACTTTTCCTTGAAGGGCCATGTCCCCCTCCTAATGGTGAGCCCCAGGAGTTGAGGCACCCTGACTGGTATGTTTCTTTGTCATTCCTAAAGCCAATACAAACTCCTATCACTTGGCAGGTGCTCAGCAAATGACCTGGATAATGGGACCCTAAGAAAGGAAAGGGTATAAGAAATAAGTAGCCCATGTTCCTTACAAGAACAGAAATAATTTAAAGTGCTGTTAATTGTTGTATGGAGGGAGGTGGACTTTTTACTTTACTTTTTTTTTTTTTTTTGTAACTCACACTGCTTAATCAGAGCTGGTAATTACAACTCTTGTCTCTGGTTTGTGCCTCCTCAACTTGGGCCCCGAGGGCAGGAACCATTTCATATTTAAGCAGAATTAGTTCTGCGATGCTTTCATGGGAGCTGGAGCGTGCTAGAGTGTGGAGTGTAATTCTCAGTGATGCTAATTAGATCACGAAAACAGCCTGGCCTCAGGGCAGGGCTTCTGGGGGTGGAGGGGAAGGGTCTCCCTCTAACAAGCCTGAGAAGCCAGACCCACCTGCTCTACTAATCCCCTCACATGTCCCCAAGCCCTGGTTCCCAGGGGAAATGAGGTCAGAGTCCTTTCCAGGATGCCTCTCAGACCTCCCCTAGGGGGCAGGACAGCAGTTGATACCCAGGGCAAAGGGGGTTCCTGCCACCCTCTTCCCACGTTCATCTCAGGGGCCTCCTGGAACCTCTTTCAGGTGTCTGGTGGGACTGTGATGGTCAGGCTGGGCTGCTTCTAAACACACAACTTCCTCCTCGTTCCTGCTAAGGATGGGATGGGATCTTTCCAGGGCACAACTGCTAAGTCGGGAGGTCAGTGCCACCATGAGGCCCTGCCGGCCACTCTCAACCACTCTCTTCCCAACTTCCTACCAGTCTCTCTCCATGTCCCTCTCTTTTCCACAGCTCTCCTGCTGCCTCTGTGGCTGATCCATCTCAGTCCACATGGAGTTTTCCTCCATCTCACCCCACATTGGACCAACTAACCCATTGTGACCAGTGTTCCTCACAGATTGGTTCTCATTCTCACCACTGTCTACACTCTTGGGACAGTCTTACCCACAATGGGGCATCAGCTACCACCTCCAATGCTAAGGATCCCAGACCTCCATCTCCAGGGTAGTAGACAAAGATATGGGGCTGGCTTTGTCACTGGCGGCTCAGATGGTAAAAGCATCTGCCTGCAACACTGGAGATCCAGGTTTGTTCCCTGGGTCGGGAAGATCCCCTGGAGAAGGAAATGGCAAACCCATTCCAGTATTCTTGCCTGGAAAATTCCATGGATGGAGGAGCCTGATGTAGGCTACAGTCCATGGGGTTGCAAAGAGTCAGACATGACTGAGCAACTTCGCTTTCTGTCACTTATGCACAGCAGGTTGCATCACCTCCCTGAGCCTTGGTTTTCTCACCTATTGAAGGGGGAAGATGACATCTTCCTCACTCAAAGGTCCTCTGTGATCAAATAGGTCAGGACTGACTGGTCAAAAGCCCAGGTTACAGTAGGTGCCCCCCCCCCCCCCCCACACACACACACACACTATCTCTTTTTTACCTTTGAGATTTCCCTGAGCCAGTTCTCCTTCATGGAACTTTCAGCTGATCCTTCTGTGGGTCCCCCAGAGGAAGGAAGGGGGTGCTCTTTCAGGTGGGGAGGTCAGGGGAGACTTTTCTAAGGAGGTGACACTTGATTAGAGACACGGCAAAGTCAGGGAGTGAAGCCCAGGAATATCTGTGCAAAGAGCTTTAACAGCCGGTGCAAAGGCCCTGTGGTGGGCATGTATTTGGAACGTCCCAGGGGTATCCAGTAGCTGGTGTGTCTGGAGTGGAGTAAGTGATGAGGAGCATGGTGGGAAATGGGGTTGGGGAGAGGTGGGCGGGTCTAGGCCCAGAAGGGTCTGGTGGACACTCACAGGTGGGGATGTGATGGTGGGAAATGTCACTCCCCCGGGGGTCAGCAGGGATCCTATGTGACCGTAATGTGACAGTGGGGCTTCCAAATTCAAGTCTAATCAGCCAAGCCGCTGCTGGAATGTCCATCTTCCTGTGGAGGGTGTGGAGACTGTCCAGAATGCTTTCTCTGCTGTCCACACTCTTTCCTCCACACCATCCCGACCGGCTGGGAGAGAGGATGAAAGACACCGTTGCTGGGAGAGGAGCATCAGAGGACCCATCTGTGCCAGCCCCACCCCTAGGCCTCTGCTGGAGATGTGATGTGTAGAGACCAGAGCAAATGCTCACCCTACACCTGTCTCACAATACAGCCTCAGGAACATTGCATTCTGGTAACATCTCTGTGGGAAGAAAAAGCTTGGTGCTCTGTGGAAGAGTCCCTGAGATGCAGCATAGGAAATGTCCAGGAGAAGAGGGGACCAGAGAGAGCCCATCACAACCTACAGACTATCCTGCCTGCTCTTTCTTCTTGTTGGCTCTGCTGAAACCACCATCCACCCCTCCCTCCTTAGTCTCTTCCTCCTCCTCCAGCTTCTCTCTTTCTCCTTTCGTCCTTCTCTTTATCCTTTCTTGCAACAAACAATAACTGATTTTTCTCTGTGTGTGACCCTGCGGTGTGACATCCAGCCTCAGTGGGATCCCAGACAGAGGATAATTCCAGCATCCTCTCACTGGCAATGTGACGCTGCAGAGGGGCCAAGGAGCTGCAGGTTCTGCCTGGAGTTGGGGGGAAGGGGAGGGGAGAGGGGAGCATTTTCTCCACGAGCCTCTCTGTTCCGGGCAAAGTGCCAGGGCCTAAAAGCTCTTAAGGGCCTGTGAGAACGTTTAAGGCCCAGGAAAACAATTTATTTGGCTTCAAAACATAAAGGGAAGGCTGCAAAGTTGAAACTGATAAATACTTAATCAAATGTCTACAAAATGTAATATTTTCAACTGCTCACCTTTTCCTCCAACTTAGCTTCTGCATAGTTACATATAATTTGTATTTGGTAGGGGATGTGGGGGCATTTTAAGATGTTTGCTCTGATGGGGGAAGGAGTTTCTAAAAGGGAGTGTCTGGGTTTGGGAGAGTCTTATAAGTGTGTGTGTGTGTGTGTGTGTGTGTGTGTGTGTGTGTGTGTGTGTGTGTAGGGTGGGGAGCAGGGACATGGGGTGGTGGAGAGTGGAGACTTCACAGAGGAGGAATCGTGTGGCTGGAAGGGTGAAGGGTCTTTTAACCAGCATTCTTGAGCAGGTGGGACAGCATGCACACTGGAGCAGGCCTGGCAGAGCCTGGGGAGTCTGAGGAATAGGGACAATTGACCGAACCAAACCTGCAGTATGAGGTGAGGGTGGGGGCAGGGATGGGGCAGCTGGGGCACACGTGTTATTTTCCTCTTGAAGCCTCTCTGCATCCTCACACCTGCTTCCCCATCATTAAGGACCAGCTCTGTCTTCATCCTCACAGAGGCCAAACCAGCATGGAGGTTCAAAGCCTGGCTTGGTCTTTCCACCAACTGCTTTGGCCTGGTCCTATGGACCCCACTTCTGCTCATGGGCTGTTCTCCCTGGTTTAGTCGTGTGTGTGTGTGTGTGTGTGTGTGTGTGTGTTAGTCGTGTGTGTGTGTGTGTGTGTGTGTGTTCTCAGTGGTGTCCAACTCTTTGCAATCCCATGGACTGTAGCCCGCCAGGCTCCTCTGTCCATGGGGTTTCCCAGGCAAGAATACTGGAGTGGGTTGCCATGCCCTCCTCCAGGGGATCTTCTTGACCCAGGGACTGAACCCTCGTCTCTTGCATCTTCGGCATTGGCAGGTGGATTCTTTACCATTGCCCCACCTGGGAAGCTTGGTTTAGTCACGAGGAAGCAAAATGTGGAGGACAGGGAGAGAAAAAGTAACACAGACACAGAAAGCAGACTCCAAGCTCCATTCTTGGGTCACTTCTGGAACCAAGTCCGTTTGCTCTTCTTTCTCCCCAGCCCTGTAGCTCAGGTGGTAAATAATCCACCTGCAATGTGGGAGACTTGGGTTCGATCCCTGGGTTGGGAAGATCCCCTGGAGGAGGGCATGGCAACCCACTTCAGTATTCTTGCCTGGAGAATCCCCATGGACGGAGGAACATGGCAGGCTGCAGTGCATGGGGTTGCACAGAGTCGGACATGACTAAGTGACTAAGTACACAGCACAATCCTCGGCTCAGTGTTTCAATGGAGTCTTCCCTCATGTCCATTTAAGGGAAAGTCGTGCTGCCGCAAGCCCATTTGAGGATGACGCCCAATCTCTGTCCAGCCGGAGAAAACCCCTAGCTAGCTGGTGACGGGAGCCTGAAGACTCCTGTCTTGCTGGGTCCTCAGAGGGAAACTTGGGGTTTCCTGGGGCTGGAACTTTCTGGCAGTGGATCCCACCTTCAGTGTAGACCTGCCAGTGCCACCAGCAGCCGCTAGGGGCAGCAGAGGGGCCGTGGTTCTCCAGAAATGCTAAAGCTTGCCGGGCTCAAGAGAGGCAACCACCTTGGTGGAGGGTGGGGGGTGGGGAGGGGTCACCTCAAACTTGCCCCTCCAGCCCCAGATGACGCAAGAGCCCATCATTAACAAATTAGGGCTTTAGGTTAAATGCTGTTTTCTCCTGGCTCCATAGGTTTTCTTCCAAAATGTGAATTCTCTCTGACCTCTGGGGAAGTGAGTGGCTGCTTTCTTTTTGGGAAGCAGAATCTCAGAGCCATTACGTTGGAAGCTGGAGGGTGGGGTGGGCAGGGTCGCTGTGGAAGTAGAGAAAGTGGACATTGGAGGCAGGGTGCTCCACAGGGCTGAGCAACATCAGACAGGTGATTTAACCCCTCTGGGCCACTTTCCAACCTTGTCTGTCTCATGGGATGCATAAAAATGAGCTCAGTCACTACATATAGAGTGTTTGAGATAGTTTCTGGCAGACAGAAAGCTCACAGTAGGTGTTAGCAACTATAATAATAACCATGTTAGTTTTCAGTCATGTCTGACTCTTTACGATGCCATGGACTGTAGCCCACCAGGCTCCTCTGGCCATGGAATTCCCCAGGCAAGAATACTGGATTGGGTTGCCATTTCCTTTTCCAGGGGATAAGAATACTGGAATGGGTAGCCATTCCCTTCCCCAGGGGATCTTCCCAACCCAGGGATTAAACCCGGGTCTCCTGCATTGCAGGCTGATTCTTCACCATCTGAGCCACCAGGGAAGCCTCTATAATAATAATAGTAATTATGATAATTGTTTGTATTATTGTTATTATTGGTTTATATTAGGTCAGTAGTGCCTGCAGGTGCAGGGTGAGCAGGAAACCCTCAAAGCCCTTTCTGGTGTGGTCCCTCCCTCCAACCTAATACCTCCTGCACCCTGCTGCTCCCCTAAGTATTTTCAATTACTTCCCATGTTTTCTGACATCTATGCCTTTGGACATGCCATTCCCCCTGCCTGGAAAACTCTTCAATCATTTTTTCCAGGCCAACTCTTACTCTACCTGGATGAATCAGCTCAGACGCCACCTCCTCTGTGAAGCCAGCTTAGAGCTCCCCTCTCCCACGCTTCCTGGAAGACCCCTGGGTTTCCAGCACCTTCTCTAGGCTCCTGCAGTAACTGACACATTCCAGGTCCTACCTCCAGTCGCCCAGCACCAGCACGTTTCCCACATTCACCAAGGCAGGGACTTCCTCTGCTGTCTTTCCATCTCTGTGTCCCTGGTCCCAGAACTCCACTTGGCACAGCTTGGGTGTCCATGAGTGATTATTGAACAAATAAACAAGTACACAGCGCCAGGGTCTCCTGGGTCCCCAGTGACTCACCCCCACTCACCCTGTGCAAGCCTCGAGTTCCCCATCTGCCAACAAAGGTCTGTCTTAGTCAAAGCTTTGGTTTTTCCAGTAGTCATGTATGGATGTGAGAGTTGGACTATAAAGAAAGTTGAGCGCCGAAGAATTGATGCTTTTGGACTGTGGTGTTGGAGAAGACTCTTGAGACTCCCTTGGACTGCAAGGAGATCCAACCAGTCCATCCTAGAGGAGATCAGTCCTGAATATTCATTGGAAGGACTGATGTTGAAGCTGAAGCTCCAATGCTTTGGCCATCTGATGCAAAGAGCTGACTCATTTGAAAAGACCCTGATGCTGGGAAAGACTGAAGACAGGAGGAGAAGGGGATAACAGAGGATGAGATGGTTGGATGGCATCACCGACTCAATGGGCATGAGTTCGAATAAGCTCTGGGAGCTGGTGATGGGTGGGGAAGCCTGGCGTGCTGCAGTTCATGGGGTCACCAAGAGTCGGACACGACTGCAGACTCTACTGAGCTGAGCCCCTGTGGGGCCCTCCCTCCAGGAGAGCAGAGAACACTGGCATCCTCAGGATGGCGGCACTCCGGGCCACGGGCTGTGAAAGGGGAAGGAATTCTGCTATGAAAGCACGTTAGTTCTGGCGTCTGGTCTTTGGGGAGAAGAGTTTGCTTGGTGTTTAGGGTTGTTAGGGGAGACAGAGGCGGCGCTGATATTGATGTCAGGGTCGACCCAGAGTAGCCAGACCCGAGGCTGCGGGCGGCAGAGGGGGCACTGGGAGGGAGCCAGGTGGGCGGGCACCTCTGTGTCTTCTGCAGGAGGCAGAGAAGGACCCGCGTCTTCCGGGTGTGGGAGACCCCGCGGCGGTCCCGGCTCTGACCTGAAGGTGGCGCTGCCGATCCTCGCAAGGACAGCTCAGCCGGGATGCAGCCCTGTGCCCGGAGGTGGTGAGGGTCTGGAGAGAATGGAGCACGCGGATGGGGAAAGCTGGGCGAGGAAGGAGGAAAGGCAAAGAGATTCGAGAAGTGGGGATAGAAAGGGGACTGGAGAGCACAGAGAGAGAGAGAGAGAGAGAGAGAGAGAGAAAAGCAGGGGCATCAGAGAAGGGAGGAGGGAAAAAGCTAGGGCGGGAAGGGGAAGAGGGGGAGAAGGAGGTTTCTTCCCATCCATGACTTGGACAAGCCGGATCCTCTTGGAATCCGCCCCCCACACCAATGCCTACAGAGGGGTCGCTTCCTCCCTGACCCCTCCCCCCATCCCTGCGTGGCTCCCAGGACCCTCAGGGTGAAGCCCAGCCTGCACAGCCCAGGTACCTCAGTAGTTCTGACTGCTTTGCCTTGAGAGCCTTTGCCTCCTGTGCGTCCTGTGCGTCCTCTGCGATCTGATCCCAGAGGAGTCCTGTCCAGTCTTTCCCCACCTTCCCATCCCTCATTCCACACTCACACCCCAGCCCCAGTCACCGGGCACTGCCTGCCACTCGCAAGGCTCCCGGCTCTCCCTCTCTGCCAGACCTCTGCAGGTGCCAAGTTGCGACGCCAGGGATAACCTTCTCCCCATCTACCCCACTCCCAACCCCATCCCCCCGCTGGCTCCTTGCTTCTTCTCTAGGTCTCAGCATGGGCACCACTTCCTCCCAGAAGTCCTCCCTGACTTTGGTCCAGGATCAGGGCCTTCCCCGGGGCTCCCCGTCCCATGCAGCCTCTCCTCCATCTCAGAACTGATCACTCTGGGCTGTGATGGAGTCATCTGTTTTCTTAGCCAGACCAGGAGCTTCTCCAAGGGCAGGGGCATGGCCTCAGCCCCCTCAGTGTCCCCCTTGTGGCCAGCCTGGGGGCTGAACAGGCACAGGTGGGCCACAGACTATGTCAGTGAGATGAGTGAATAATCAGATGAAGGGGTAACTGCGGGAGAAAAGGCAGAGAGAGACATGGAGGGAGAAAACAAAACAGGGAAGAGATGGACTAGGAGAGAGAGCGCTGAGCAGGGCACCCTGGCCCCGACGTGAAGGGGGCTCTCTTTCCTGAAATCAGCCGGCTGCCTGGCTCTGGACCCCCCTGAGCATCCAGCAGTGCTTCCTTATTTTGGGGTACGAGTAACAGAACACACTTAGCCGCAGGGAAAGGGTCTCTCAGGTGTTCAAGGCAAAGCAGTCAGAACTACTGAGGTACCTGGACCCAGACCAGGGACGGGCACCATCGAGAAGGCACCTCGCTCTCGACATCTCTCTCCATGGGACTTCATCCTCCATCCTTCTCTGTGTCCCGCACACTTGGACTTTGTCCATCATCAGCTCAAACAACCAGCAGACCCAACTAGCTCCTTTTAGCTTCAGTCTCACATTTATAGAAGAGACACTGCCCAGCTGGGGCAGGGGTCTGCCCTGATCCTGTCCCCACGGGGTTGCTTGGAACAGGTCAGAGTCAGAGGGCACGAACAGGGCCACTGGGGGCAGTGCAAAGCACACGGGGACATGGGGGCAGGGAATGGCAGGGGCAGCCTCACCAGGGTGCGGTGGGTGCGGGATCTGCTCCTTGTCAAGCACTCTGAGGGGTCATTTCACGTCTTGGTCAAACACCACCTGACCAGCCCTTGTATTCCCATTTTACAGATGGGCGGCTCACTGCCTTTGCTCTCTCCATTCCCTGAGCTTCCAGGCTCTGTTCCTTCCTATGCCACCATCCTATTGGGTTTCTTTGGTCCAGCCTCTTTCTTCCTGGGACATCAGTTTTCTCCTCTGATAAACTGGGGAGGCAGAGAGAGCCAGAAGGTCCCTTTCAGCCCTGACACTTGGGGGGTCCCTTTGCTCCACTTGGAGGCAGCCAGTGACCTCAGCAATGCTGGTGATCCATGCCCTTCTCTCCCAATGATTCGTTTGTTGTTCGGGGCCCTTGGAGAAACCCCTGGGTAAATATTAATAATGCAGGTCTGCCTTCATGTCTGAGAGAGAGGATGAATCATTTCCTGCTTGCCTCCTGGGCTCAGGATTGTTGCTGAAAATATGCTGGCTCTTTGGAGCAGCTATAAAGAGATCTGGGTTGATGGGGTCTTGTAGCTGAGGCAGAGCCATGAAATAGCCGCCCCCGCTGGCTGCCTTGAGGCCTGACCCCTACTGTCCCAAAGGCATGTCTGCACCGAGAGGCTTAGCGTCCAGGCTGGATCTTGCCACATCCTTGCTGTGAGGCTCGCTCTGCCGCCTCTGCACATGTCTACACAGCAGGGCTGGAAGAGGCAGGCTTACAGAGAGCTTGGTTCTCACCCCACTGAACCCTCCAAGTGCTCATCTTCCCTGGACCCATGCTGGCCACATGTAGATTCAACTCTGTGTCCCTATCCTGAGTATATCCTTCAAGGGCCGGGCCCCCCAGGTTACAGTCAGTATCTCCCAAGCCTCATCCTCTGAGAACATCCGTCCAACTCATGGTGACCCCCCTGCCCAGCCCTCTTCACCTACACAGTTTTTTCCAGGTTATTTACAGTTGCTGACTGACCTGCCTCCTCTGGTGAAACTCGAAGAGACAGGCAGAAAACCCATCCAAGGTGGACTAGGTAGATTCTCTGTGAGAAATCTGGGGTGGGAACTGAGGGAATCTGTCTCCGTCTGGGCTGTTCTCACAAATGCAGGTGTTAGCACTCGGGAGCTGAGGCGATCGGCTTCCGTCTGGCAGAGGCAGCAAGAGAGGATGCTGGCCTCTCCTTGGAGCTGTCTCCTTCCGAGGTTGTGCAGCCTCCCCGTCCTTGGGTTCTAGTAGATGTCATGGTGTCAGTGTCAGAGCCACCCCCCTTGTCTGCTTAAGCCAGTATGAGCTGATCCTTCTACATACTACCAGAATCCTGACGATCCAGGCACACCCTATGTGTGCCAGGCAATGCTCAGCTATTTGACCTCATTATGTCTCTTAGCCCTCTTATTATATCTGCCAGGTGGGCATCTCCAGCCTCCCATTTTGCAGGAAAGTGACATGGAGGGAGCTCAGACCACAGGTCTAGTCACCAGTCTGATTTTCCCAAGCCCTCGTTGCCTCTTCTCCCACCAGACCTTGTATGATACAAAGGGATTGTGAGCCAGGGGTCCGGATGGACTTACTGGGGCCACTCCTTCCAGAACCCACTAACTCAGGGCCTGGGAGAGTGGTCACTAACTCAGGGCCCTGGGCTGACCCATCCTGGAGCTGGGAGGTGGGAGAACTGAGGGGGGCCCTCTGCCCATAGCTCTACGAACAGGCCAGGGCTCCTGCAGTTGACTCTCTGCTCTGAGTCATTTGCCTGGTCGGGGGTAATTGACATCTCAGAGTCATCCTTTAGTCTCAGGCCCATAGATGATTGCCGGGTGACTGCAGCCCCTGCCCAGACCAGGGACCCAACTGACCTTCCATTTTGGTCTCATAGCTGAGCTAGTGGGTTATTTGCAGGGCCAGGGCACCCACTCAGATCTGACATCCCCTCCCTGTTGGTTCTCCAGCCACCGAGAGTAATTGGCCACCTACTGCTGCCCTCGGGGGAGGGTGACCCTAGCACTTGGAGAGATAGTTATTTATAACGAGGGGCGCAGGGGGCAGGGGGTGTCCCTGCAGCCTGTCCTGCTGACACCATTAGACCATGAGCAGCGTTGATCTCCACACGTCCAAAAACCACCTTCAAAGTCAAGGGCAGAAGCAAACGAGGACCCTGGAGACCATTGTCCCCAGCCCCTTCATTAAACTGCTGAGGGAATGACATTCCAGGGAGGGTAGGGATGAGCCAGAGTCACATGCTGAGGCTGAGACCCAGACAGCGTGTTATTAAGTGGATAGAAGATTCCATAGAAATCACAGGCCAGACAAGACACGGCGCCCTGGGATTCAAGGCTAATCAGGCAGACATGGTCCGCTCCCCGGGGAAATTTACAGTCTATGATGGGAGCCCGTACTGCATGCATGCTCAGTCATGTCTGACTCTTTGTGGCCGCATGGACTGTAGCCCACCAGGCTCCTCTGTTCTTGGGATTTTCCAGGCAAGAATACTGGAGTCAATAGCCATTTCCTCCTCCAGGGGATCTTCCCGACTCAGGGATCGAATCTGTGTATCTTGCATTGGCAGGCAGATTCTTTACAGCTGAACCACCTGGGAAGCCCCGTCTCGTGGGAGAGAAGCTGCTAACTCTGTGTGAACCTTGGAGTGTGTACCACCGGGGCTGAGGATCTCGGAGGCAGGGACGACGTCCCAGGAAAAAGACAGGGAGACAGGGACAGAGAGAATGAGCAGAAGGGGTGAGCTAGGCTGTGGGGGTGTCTGCACACACCCAGGGTGGGGGGAAGGGAGCGTGTGTTGGGTGAGCATCACGGAGCAGCAGGAGTTTGGTGAAGAGGGCCAGAGGGGGAGGCAGCCAGAGCCCAGGGGTGGAGGGGGGCGTGGGAGGAGCCTGACTCACTCTACTTGGAACTGTTAGACTGCAGCGCCCCACCCCTTCTGGGTGTGGCTCTTTCTGCAAGTGGATCCTGCCTACACCAGAGAAAGCACCCAATGTTGGGGTGGTTTGCCGTTTGTCCAGCTCTCTTCACCTGTTTCTTTCATCTTGTCTTGAGCACTGTCCCCCTGTGCAGGTGAGGAAACGGAGGCTCAGTTCAGGGTCCAGTCTAAGGCCTCCTGACTGGTGAGGGGAGAAAACAGGATGGAGTCTAACTTGTCTCATTCCCAAATTGTATTACCCCATCTTTCACTAGACTGCCAAGAAGGATATTAAGTAGGGGGAACTAGGGAGGGTTTCTCCCAGGACATGAGTTTTAATCTGGTTTTGGAAAGAAGAAAGCAATAGGAATCAGATAACAGTAAGGTTGTGGGGAGGAGAGTCCAGATGTGGGACCTGAGCTGGGAGAGGTTCTAGGACCTGGGGTGGGAGAGGTACAGTCAGCTCGTCAGTGGGAACAAGAGTGGCTGCATTTACTTGAGCACCTACTATGTGCCTGGGCTTTGCAAGCACCTGAGATGTGTCTTGGAAGAAAAGTTATGATCAACCTAGACAGCCTATTAAAAAGCAGAGACAATGCCAGCAAAGGTCCGTCTAGTCAAAGCTATGGTTTTTCCAGTGGTCATGTGTGGATGTGAGAGTTGGACTATAAAAGCTGAGCACCGAAGAATTGATGCTTTTGAACTATGGTGTTGAAGAAGACTCTTCAGAGCCTGTTGGACAGCAGGGAGATCCAACCAGTCTATCCTAGAGGAAATCAGTCCTGAATATTCATTGGAAGGACTGATGCTGAAGCTGAAACTCCAATACTTTGGCCACCTGATGCAAAGAACTGACTCATTGGAAAAGACCCTGATGCTGGGGAAGATTGAAGGCAGGAGGAGAAGGGGATGACAGAGGATGAGATGGTTGGATGGCATCATCGACTCAATGGACATGAATTTGAGTAAACTCCGGGAGTTGGTGATGGATAGGGAGGCCTGGCATGCTGCTGTCTGTGGGGTCACAGAGAGTTGGACACGACTGAGCGACTGAACTGAACTGAGATGTGTCAGTTCATTTATCCCATAGATGGCCTTTGTTGTGGGCACTGTGACAGCTGGTCAGTGGGATCAGACCAGGGCTCTCTGAATAGAAACCAAGAGTCCACCTGCCACAACCCAGATGGACCTACTGCTGCCAGAATGTCTCCCAGGCTATGTGACCCCTGACAAGTTGCTGACCTTCTCTGTACCTCTGTTTCTTCATCTGTAAAACAGGGATGCTAATACCCATGAAGCACAAAGACATTTTTGTTAATCAGAATGCTTCTTAGGAAGACTACAAAAGAGTCTGAAAAAAGAGATCTATGTGATGACACCAATACCCTGAGGGTATGGAGCCAGCTGGTGTCAAGACTTTCTAGAAGGAGAGGATAAAAGCTGTCTGCAAGAGATGCGGAGGCCTGTTTCTTCTAGAGAAGAGGGTGTGGGGCACTAGAGGAGAGCAGGCAGGAAGGCAGTGACTCTGTGCCTACAAATTTGCAATAAGGCTAATAAATTCAGAAATGCTTGGTGTAGGTGGATATTTTAGAAACCACTGATGCAGCTGAGCTTTGCACTTTGAAATAACCCAAAATGAAATACAGTCAGTGAGGCAGATGGAAGAGCCCAATTGCAGGAGGAGGGGTTCTGGGGTCTAGGACCACCAGTGGTCATAGGCTGTCAAGAGCTCAAGCCATTTACACTAGGTTCTTCCAAGAGACAAGGGCACCCTAGCTGGCACCTGGTTTCCTGACCTTGATAGTCATATCCACCTGCTTGTCATCCTCCTAACCCCCACAAAGTCATGTTCTGCTTCATCAAAGGTGGAGCCTCCCCTGGATTCCATCCTCTGCTTCCTGGAGTCTCCAGTCTCACTCCTCCATGCTGTCATCAGGTTTGCAAAGCGAATTCTCACCTCCATGTGAAAAGCAAAGCAGGGCAGGTCAGACAAAATCAAGAAGAAACGAGAAGACCTCTCTTAGCCTCAGCCCCTGCCACACCACCAGCTGTCTGCCGGCCCCTCCTCCCTCCCCTCCACCTTGAGCAGGAGGACCTCAGGATGCTCTTCACCTCCTGCCCTGGCACCTTTCACGCCTC
This sequence comes from Dama dama, assembly GCF_033118175.1. Lineage (NCBI taxonomy): Eukaryota > Metazoa > Chordata > Mammalia > Artiodactyla > Cervidae > Dama > Dama dama. The sequence continues at coordinate 12,436,152 of NC_083688.1, read as the reverse complement.
AGCCACTGCTTCCTGATTTGTCAAGGTCATGCTGGTGACTGCTTCTCTGCTGGAGGTGTATGTCACGAGGGGCCATGCCCCCTCCTTCTGGAAACGCTCTGACTCTGTGGGACTGCCTGCTTCCCTCCCATCTGCCTGGCTGGCTGTCTCAGTCTCCTGTGCAAAACCCTCAGGGTTCAGGCCTGGCTTTCCCTGGTTGGAAGGCATGCTTTTCCTGTGCAAAGCTCATCAATTGCAGTGGATATTTTTAACAACTTCATTGAAATATAATTGACATATGATAAATTAAACATATTAACTGTGATATATTTAAAGACATAATTAAAGGGAAATTTTGATAAGTTTTGACATACGTATACATTCATGAAACCATCACTGCAATCAAAATAATGAAAATATCCATCATTCCCCTAAATTTTCCTCCAGCTCCTTAGTCATCTCCCCAGAAAGCCCCATTCATCTCCCCAGGCAGTCACTGATCTGCTTTCTGTCACTATAGGTTAATTTATATTTTCTGGAATAAATCAATGAAATCAAACAAGATGCATTCTTTTTTTGCCTTGTTTCTTTCACTTAGCATAATTCATTTTATTTTATTTTGCTTGACTTACAATACTGTGTTAGTTTCAGGTATGCAGCAAAGAGATTCTGTTTTATATTAATATATTTATATATATATTCCAGATTATTTTCCAACACAGGTTATTAAAAGATATTGAGTAAATTTTCCTAAATTCATTTATTTGTGTGTGTATGTATCAAGAATTTACTCATTTTTGTAATGGACTACTATTCTACCACACATATATACAATTTGTCCATTTTCCTGTTGATGGATATTTGGGTTGTTCCCACTTTTGTGATATCACAAATAAAACTGCTAAGAACATTCTTAAACATGTCTTTATATGGACATATGTTTCACTTCTCTTTGGTAAGTATCTAGAAGAGGAATTACTTAGAGTATATGTAAGTATTACTTTTTAACAAACAGCCTAACTTTTTCCCAAAGTGACTATAACGTTTTATAGTTCTACCAGCAGTGTATGAGCATTCCAGTTCCTCCACACCCTCACCAACACTTGGTATCATCAATTTTTAAATTTTTATGTGAGCAGTGTAAGGATCTCAGTGTTGTACTGAAATGCATTTCTTTAATTACTAATTATATTGAATATTTTTATGTGCTTACTTGCTGCCTGTTTATGTTGTTTGGTTAAACGTCTGTTCAAACCTTTTGTCCATGTCTTTGAGTTGTTTATTTTCTTATTTTTGAGTTACCAAAGTTCTTTAAATATTCTGTACACAACTCCTTTATCATATTTGCAAATATTTTCTCCAGTCCATGGCCTGTCTTTTCATTCTCTTGACAGCATTTATTGAAAAGCAGAAGTTTTAAATTTCTACAAAGTTCAATTTATCAGTTTGTTCTTTTATATGTTTTGGTTTTGGTGTCCAATCTAAGAAGTCTTTGCTTAACCCCAGATTACAAAGATTTTTTCCTATAATTTTCCCTAAAAGTGTAGAGTTTTAGGTTTTACATTTAGGTTTATAATTCAGGTGAAATAAATTTTAAATATGGATCAAATTTCAAAAATCAGCCTATAGACTTCCAATTATTCCAGCACCATTTGTTGAAAATATTGTCCTTTCTCTACTGAATTGCCTTTTTACCTTTGTCAAAAATCAGATGTCCATATATGTATGAATTTCCTTCTGGATTCTATTCTCTTCCATTGACCTATTCATCCATCTTGATATCCATAGCACACTGTCTTTATTATCATAGCTTTATAATAAGTCCTGAAATCAGGTGGTGTTAGTTCTCCTTCTTTGTCCTTTTTCTTTAAACTTACTTGGCTAGTCTAGGTCTATATATAGTCTAGGAGATATATATATCTCCACTTTTTTTTTTAGATTCTCCCCCCATACAGGCCATTACAGAGTACTGAGTAGAGCTCCCCTTGCTACAGTAGGTCCTTATTAGTTATGTTTTCTATATAGTAGTGTGTGTAGAGGGGGGTAAATTGGGGGATTGGGACTGACATATATATTATTTTATTAACCTCAGAGCATCAGCCTTCAGTTCTATGTTTTTTTCTTTTTCTATTTTCAATTCACTAATATCAGCTCTCACCTTTCTTACTTCCTCTTTTCTGCTTACTTTGGGTTTAAATTTCTATTTTTCTCTGTATCTTAAGGTGGGATCTAACATAATTTATTTGAAACCTCTATTCTAATGTAGGCATTTAGTGTTATGCATTTCCCCCTAATTACTGCTTTAGTTACATCCCACAAATACAGATACATGTTTATTTTCATTTAGGTCAAAATTACCTTCTTGGGGTCCTTTCAGCTCCCATAGTCCCTGAGTCACTGTGGGATGTGGGTGGAGCTGAGGGTAACTGGCCATGGCGCTGCGGCCCAGCACTTACTTTCTAGTGGGCTGAGTCTGAGGACCTCAGTTTTTACCACCCATCATGTGAATAGCTCCCAATGGCCTTTACAGCTTCTCTATCCTTTGATTAGACTCAATTTAAACCCTTTATTTCCTGAGTGAAAGACCAGATTTCATACCCCCGCCCCCGCTGCCAGAGCTAGGTACATCCCATGTGGTCAGGGCCAAGGTGGGCCCAGAACCCCTGCTCCTGGTGCCCTTTAGTGTCCGAATTACAGCTTACCCAGTGCAGTCACCCATAACAGTCACCGTGTTAATCTCATGCACATTATCTCATTTAATTTTTGTAACAGCCTTGTGGAGTAGGTGTGGGTCTTGTGGCCATTACAGAGATGTTTAAATCAAATCTCTGGCTCCAGGTTGCACCTGGAGAAAGTGAAGAAGTGTGGGCTCAAGTCTGGGTCTGTCTGACCCAAGGTCACCACCCACTCCGGCTCTAGGCAGTTCATCTCTCACTTTCCCTGACTCAGGACGTTATAGGCACATCCCTGGGGATGTTAGGAGCAGAGAAGCAGAAGAGAAAGACCAGGAGGAGAAGGGGCAAGGCTGGCTGGAGCAGGGAGAGAGAAGGAGGGAGATGCTCTCTAATTATGAAGAAGTCTTTTGACCTTTTCATGTTCATTCAGCTAAGTAAAAAGGGGTTGAACTTTGCTGCACTGCCTTGAAGTATAAATGCAGATTAATGAGGAAAATCTGCTTTGCTAAGCTTGGAGATCAAATTGCTAAACATGGAGATCAAATTGAGCATGGTATTAAGTCTGATAATGCCAACTCTCAGGGCCAGAGCCAGCACTACAACACGAGTCTGTGTGTGCTCACAAATGTGTGTTCAGATCCTACTAAGAGCAGAGGTCTTGCTGTGTTAGAGATGAACCCAGGGAAGAGGCAAGGGGACTCAGATGGGAGTGTCTGTAGCCCACCCTCCTTTCTCTGGCTTAAGACCAGACAACTTGTGATCTTGTAAGTGTGTGAGTGTTCATTGCTCTTTGTGACCCCATGGACTCTTTGGGACCCCATGGACTGTATAGGCTGCCTGGCTCCTCTGTCCATGGAATTCTCCAGGCAAGAATACTGGAGTGGGTAGCCATTCCCTTCTCCATATGACCTTGTAAGTTTCAGCAAAGCTTATGATAGAGGTTTTCAGGGACTGGTCCCAGAGGACCTTCAGAGACCCTGAAGAGCAGAACTCAGGCATCTAATATGAGCATGGGTAGAGAGGCAACTGAGATGCAAAAAGGGAGAGTGGTGAACAAGAGAAGCTGACTTCCTGTTCAAATTCCAGCAGCTCAGAAACCTTGAGCAGATTTCCTGCTCAATCTGTCTTAGAAACCAGAGACAGATTTCCTGTCTCTGAGCCTCAGTTTCCACACCTGTATAATGGGGCTCACCTCTCCTGCTTTGAAGAGGGATGGTGAGGATTAAGTGACATAATACATATAAAGGGCTTGGCATCTGGTTCATCTCCTCAGTTATTCAATAAATACTTATGGATGCGTCCCAGGTAAACATCAGACAGGAAGCAGATATGAACTGCCACTGGTCATGGACTCATTAACATCCATGAAGGAGGCTAAAGCCAGGGAAAGTCACCTAGGAGCTAGTGGATCAGTGGCCCGAAAATTGAGCAGCCCCTACCCCTGACCTGCTGTGCAGTTTTAGGCAGTTCATTCAGCCTCTCTGAGCTTCAGATTCCTTATCTGTGTAAAGGATGAGGGTCACAGCCTGAGAGAGTTGAGTATCTGAGAGTATGCTTAGCCAGGATGTTATGTCCTTCAGAGCCTATGGTTCTAGAAGCTTCAGTACCATGGATCTATCAACACAGGTGGGAGTTATCAGAGGACAGGAGCAGTGATGAGAATTCTGCCCAGCATGGAACCCCAAGTCACTCCCTCCACTGAAGGTCCCCCTGCAGGGAAGGCATTGGACTCCATGAGATAGAAAGCATGGTGCTTGCTCTGTGCAGGCAGCCTTACAGAACTGGGAAGACCACTTGAACTCAAATCAGGGCTGTGTGACTTTGGGCAAGGCACTTTCCCTCTCTGAGCCTCAGTTTCCTCATCTGTAACATGGGAATAGCCTAGAAAGCATATTAAAAAGCAGAGACATTACTTTGCCAACAAAGGTCCATCTAGTCAAAGCTATGGTTTTGCTAGTGGTCATGTATGAATGTGAGAACTGGACCATAAAGAAAGTAGAGCGCCAAAGAATTGATGCTTTTGAACTGGTGTTGGAGAAGACTGTTGAGAGTCCCTTGGACTGAAAGGAGATCCAACCAGTCCATCCTAGAGGAGATCAGTCCTGAATATTCATTGAAAGGACTGATGCTGAAGCTGAAAGTCCAATACTTTGGCCACCTGATGTGAAGAACTGAGTCACTGGAAAAGGCCCTGATGCTGGGAAAGATTGAAGGCAGGAGGAGAAGGGGATGACAGAGGATGAGATGTTTGGATGGCATCACCGACTCAATGGACGTGAGTTTGAGTAAACTCCGGGAGTTGGTGATGGACAGGGAGGCCTGGCGTGCTGCAGTCTGTGGGGTTCCAAAGAGTTGGACATGACTAAGCGACTGAATTCAACTGAACTGAATAGTATACTTCACTGGGCTGATAAAGTATGTGAAAACTCAGAGTCTGGTCTGCCCGAGGCCTTGGTTATGCATTTGTATCCTTCCTAGGAGAGCCAGAAGTTTCTCCATCCTTCAAGACCCCATCCTCAGGGACCCAGGACAGCTTGGGGCTATAGAGACATTCTCAGGAACTTTTGTGATGTCACCTCGCTCTTTCAGTGTGAAGTAACCTTCTCTTGACAACCTGTTATCACCCCTCTGCTGATAATTCTCACACCCCTCACACCCTAAGGGACTCTGCCTGACACCAGGCCCTCCTAGAGTGCTCACATGGATACCTGCTCTTAGCTCCAGGTGCTTTGCTAGTTTGTCAGTGATGCCCCCAGAAGCTTTGCAAGGTGGATCTGACCCCCACTTATAGATGGGAGGGGGCCCAGAGAGGGTTCCAGAGTCAGGGTTGAGGCCACTCCTGTCTGGGTTCAGAGACTGCATCCTTCCTGTGTCCACTGTCTTCCCACCTGCTGTCTATGGGCTCTGTCCCCCATGGATTGCGAGTGTCATCACTGACTCCAGGTACCTCTGGCAGTTTGCTCTGGGCGCTAAATCCTTCCATCCTCACTGCACCCACTGGGGTGGAGCTGTCAGAACCTAAAGATGAGGTGTCAGCCACACTGATCACCAGTGCCACTTTGGCTGCCTCGCTCTGACACCCGTGCTCCTGATTCAGTAATGCACCTGCCAGGTCCTCTGCCCAGAGCAGACTTCACCTGCCCTATGCCATTTCCAGTGGGAAAAACACACTCTGGGTTCAGGGACCAAGTCAAGTATCTGGTCTAGGGAATCTATCGTGGTCTCCCCACCCAGGAGTCCCCATGTGTCTTACCCCAACTGTCTTTGGTTGAATCCCTTGACTCTGTGAAGGGGGTACGTAAACTCCAAGCTGCCTCAATGTCAGGTGGCATGAGGACAACTCATCTCCCCAGATACTGCCTAATGAAAAATGTGTCAGGGTTCCTTCTGTAAAGACACTGCAAAGCCCTGACCCCCTCCCACTCTCTGCCACTGCTCCCTGCTTTATTTTCTTCACAGCCCTTCATCAACAGGTGCCATATATTCAGATGTTTATTGCTTTTTTTTTTTTCCCCTGCATGAGAATGTCAGATCCCCTGGGGCAGGGAACTAAGCCTGTCCTGTCCACCACTGGCTCCCTTGCCTTGAAGAATGCCTACACATACTAGATGCTCAGATGTGCTTGTTGAGTGAGGGAATTAACAATGAATGGGGGTCGTTAATGCCAGGGCGTCTGGAGTGAGGAGATCTGGGTTAAGCCTCTGTTCTTCTCCCAAGCTCCTGAGTGTCCTGAGCAGGTGGGGTCTCCTCTGTGGGCTTTTGCCTTCTCATCTCTGTGGTGGAGGCATCAACAAGAGCTCCTGCCTCTTGAGATGTGGTTGCACTAGCATGAGACAAGGCCTCCAGAGCGCTGAGCACGGCTCCTGGTGTGGAGTGAGCTCTCAAGAGACACTGTTCTCTCTGCAGCCGCACACAAGCTTCCTCAGAGGCTTTGGGCTGCAGAACTTGGGGCAGGCAGCTCCGTTCAGAGCCTCTGTTTCCTTATATGTCAAATGGAAATCCTAACACCTGTCCTGACCTAGGAAGTGATGATGATGGTTGCTAAACTGATGAACAGCTCCCTTTGTGCTTAGCTCTAGCTTTATACAAATTAGTACGTTTCATCTTCATTTCACCCCTAGGAGAGAGGTGCTAATCTTGTCCCCATTTTGCTCTCGAGAAACTGAGGCACATGTCAGGGAAGTGACTGGCCCTGGGTCATCAGAGAGTAAGTGGTGTGCCCAGCACACCATGGGCACACAATATGGCTCTTGGGTGTGTGAGTGTCTGCCCTCTGCCCAGCTCAGCCTTCAATCTGCAGCCGCGCCAGGCTAATCTCTTAGCTGCCTTGAGCCTCACCGCCCCCCACCCCCAACTTGAGGCAGGTGATCTCTTCTCCAGTGTTAACTGTTCAGTTGTTCCACTGTTTTTGAGAAGTGACCATGTTGGTCCAGGAGGGTGTGCAGAAGAAGGAGATGGATGAAAGGAGCGTGAAGATGATGCGAAAGTGGGAATACTGTTTTAATCAATAACAGAGAAGAGCAGGAGGAAAACAAGCCGTTGTTTTTGTAAGTATTTATTTATTGGGACTCTAATGGATTTTCAAGTCTTTGCAAGACTTGTGGTGGAGTGCAATCGGGATGCGGCTTTGTGGACACGACTGCCAGTGGGGAAGGAGATGGGGAAGAGTCGCGGTGGATGCTCAGCCCACACTGGCTCCACTCAGAGCCTGGCAGGCCTGGGGGGTGAGACCAGGGGCTCTATAGGAAATGGACACCTCTGGGCAGCTGACGAGTGCCAGGAAGTGGGCAGAAAACAGAGAACAAGAAAGGCCAGACCCTGTCTTATGAACACACATGGGGGCAGCAGAAGGGGCTATACCAGAAGCACCTTAGAATGGGTCCACTGACCAGTCACCATACTCACGCTATTATGTAAATGTTCCTGGGGTTGCTGGTCTTCTGGAGTAACTTGTTCCACTGTCACTAATAGGAGGGCGTCACAAAGCCGGGAGGTCTGTGCCTGCCTTCAGCTCCAGGATCTGTGTGCCTAGGTAGCAAAGAGCTTCTTCCAAGTTAGTGTCTTGCTGGTTGGGAAGTCAGGCAGCTCCAAGACCCGCAGTGCCCAGTATTCAGGTGACCCTTCCAAGGGCATGGACACGTTCACCTGCAGGGAGAGGAGAGAGCAGGGGGCAGTGAGGACATGGGGACAGCAGAGGGTGGGAGTGAGGCTGAGAAGAGAAACCCAGGAAGACACTGGTCTTACTCCACGAGCCAATCAGGACAGGCCGTGTGTGTGAGACAAGAGTTAGAGACAGAGAATGCTTCCCTGAACTCCCAGACAACACACACACACACACGTACACACGCACAAATGCATACATGCACACATTGTACAATACACACATATGCACATGCACATGCGCGCCCACGTGGACACGTAGGCATACATTCACTCACTGGTGTGCACACGCCCTGAAACAAACACAGCACCTTTCTCCACGGAACGTGTCGCATCCCAATTCCACATTTGCTGGTAGGACTATTAGATCATCGCGTTCCCTCCGCTAGACAGCGCGCAGCTTTGGGAAACCTGGAGTGCCTTCCCAACATCAGGCCCAGGGCCCAGCACATAGCTGTTGCTCGTGAAACAGGTGTTTGTTGACTGAACAAATGAAAGAAGGAGGGAGCAAACCAACTGGCAAGTGGCAAGGACGGGCGTTGGTTTGGGCAGCTGGCACAACGTTGACACTGGTGAAAGAGAGGGCTGTGGACGTGGCGGGGGAGTTTCTGAGCCACTTCCCAGAGAAGCCCGTAATCTCACTGTTGAGATCAAAGGCCGTACTTGACCCTGAAGCATCTTGTTTGTTCTACTTTTTAAACAAAAATCAGCACGGGCTTTAGGACCTGGAACTCGGAGAGTGAAGGCTGGGAAAAGCCGTCTCCATGAGGGTGGATACACGCAGGGGCGCCAGTTTTTTAAGCAGCTCTCCTCACGATCACCCCTCCAGCTTAGGTGAGGAGTTTCCAGTGAGCCTATAAGGAACGGGCATTTATTGAGTGCTTGCTATATGTCAAATCCAGCCCCGCACATAGATTAACCTGTTTAACCTTCACATCAGCCCTTCCAGGAAAGCCCTCTCCCCATTCCCAATGGGAGTCTGAGGCACAGAGAGGTATGGCCACTTTTCCAAGCCTCACAGCTGCTGATTGGAGATGGTGAAGCCTGGGCTCCAGAATGTCTCCAGGATGGCTTAACATCTTTCTGTTTGGGTGATACAGGGTGTCTCTTCAAGCCTGGGATCCCTCATCTGGAAAGTAGAGACACGGGAGGATCCCCAGAAGGATTGACTGCTGTGAGCACAGAGGAAGAAAATGAAGGCATTCAGCAGGTGCTCAATGAATGGTCTTCTTCTACACACAGGCCTTCTGGTGACCTTCGAGGATGGCTGAGACCAGCCCAAGCCAGAGAGAACCTGAATATAGTACTGGAAGGCCGAAAGTCCCTTCTACAGATGAGGAAACTGAGGCCTTGGAGGGAAGTGACTGGTCCAGTTGCTGGGCTTGGAAGTGTTACATCTTCTCATTCACGGGGACAGAGTTTCTTCCTCACCCACAGCTGTGGTTCAGACATTGCTTCTGAGTTTAAAAATAGTAATAATAGTCAAAATAAAGGGATGAGCAAGAAACTCACTCCCAGCTGAACTCTGGGGCCAGGGCTGGTGCTCACCTGCTTGTCCTGAGTGCAAGGAGAGGAGAAAGGCTTTTTTGTAAGGGGATAAAGCCTGAGGGCAGGGCCTGTAGGTGGCCTGAGTGTGGTCTTTCTAGAGCAGAGCCATGAGTCTGGCTTCCCACTCAGCGCTCCTCACCGCCAAGCACGTGCCTTCTCCTTGGACTTCTCGGCCCTTCCCAGCAGCATCCAGCCCTGAAGATCACACCCTTCTCCTGGTCTGCTTCACTCTCCATCAGGGTTAGGGCACTTCACTGAAAATGCATTTCTAGAGCCCAGCCACCCGGAGGACTAATTCTATAAAAACTTATCCACAGAAGGACTAATGTACCAAATAATAATTTACCAAAAACTATTAGTGCCTATATCTTTGGTGCCTGTATCCACACTATGTGCTCATTCATCTACTCAGCAGCTATTTACTGAGCACCTACTGTGTGCCAGGGCAGTGTAGCAGGTGTGAAGCTTCTGGAAGTTAATGGTGAGAAAATTCAGTGTCCCTGCCAAGGTGTGGATGGTGGCAAAAGGCAGCAAAAACAGCCAAGGGAGAGAAGGAAGATTGCGCCGAGACTGTTGGCCAATCTCTTGTGACCTGGGCTGGCCTGGCAGAGCTGTTGGCTGCCCCATGGTTCCTCCCCTCACACGCTGTCAGAGCATCATGCTGGCCTTGGACACGGCCCTGCATTCACTGCTGGAACCCTCTGTCTGTGCTCACCAGACCCAGATTCGGGACCCTCGCACAACCAGAAAGGGGCAAGCCCTCCTTTGGGTTCTTCCAGCTCAGTGGTTGTGGCCAGAGAGGTGCAGAGCCCTGTCCCCTGCCTTCCTCATAAGACTATGATCTTCAGATCATAGGATTTTGCACCCTGCTTCTCCCACCAGGGAGCATCTATTACTTTAAACAAACAAAAATAGACATAGCTAAAGCAAACTGGAAAAATCAATAAGTAATAAAAGTTAATGTACAAGCAAATACATTGCTTCCATCACAGATCCCATAAGAGGGTGTCCAGAAATCAGCCCAGCTCTGCACCTGGAGAGTCATGAATCCTGGCGGGGTGGATGGGGGTGGTCTTGAGTGGGGGTGGGGTGGGGCAAGCTCAGGGGCTCCACCCACATCATCCCTGACCCAGCATTTCCCTGAAACCTGAGATAGCAGCAGAAGGGGCTGGAGTCAGATGTCACGTGCCTCGAGCAAGTCACGCTGTGTGTTCATTCCTCTCCAAACAACTGCGTATTTTACTATGGCAGCGAAGCCTGGTGGAACCTATCTGGTTTACAAGCCACCTCTGTGATGGCTGTGCATCCTAGGGGAAGTTACTTAACCTCTCTGTGCCCGAGTTTTCTCACCCGGCATGTGATAACAACATTAAATATGGCACAGTGTTTTGGTGAGGATTATGTTAGATAGTCCGTGCAAAGTGATTTCATCAATTCCTGGCACATGAAGTTCTTGATAAATGTTAGCAGTTGTTAGCATTGTATTGGTCATTCTCTGAACCAGATACTACCCCAGCCTTGTGGAATGTACCTACCAGCTAGGGTCTGTTAACTCCATTGAATGGATGAAGAAACCACGCTTCACCAGTTAAGGGACTCGCCCAAGGCCACCCAGCTGGTCACTGACAGAAAAAGCATCCGTCTGGATCCATTACTACTGAGTTCAGCTGCATGTAGCAGAGATTCTGGCCAAAAGTAGCTTAGTTTCCTGCCCAAAGTGAGGTCCGGAGGGCAGTTGCTGGCTCTGGGTGCTATGGAAGCACAGGGGAGGCCCTACTCAGAGTAGGCGGCCAGGGCCTCCCTGGGAGGGGTCGTTCCTGTGGAAATCAGGAGGCCCAGGGCCAGGTGGTCAGTGAAGGGGGAGGGAAGAGTTTGTTCAAAGGCCCAGGAGAGAACAAGTGACCAAGACATGTTAGCAGGATGGAAAGTGGGTCTGTGTGGTCCAGGCAGGCCAGGGAGTTGGGGGTGGGGGTGACCAAAGACTGGGAAGAAGGGGGAGGCAGTGGGGGCCGCATCCTGATGGATCCTCACATGGACAAACTTGACCTTGACCCTGAGTGCAGTGGGAGCCCTCAGGGACAAGAAGCCCTGGAGAGATTCTGCAGGATGTGCATTTCAGAAAGATCATAATGCTGCTTAGGGGGTGGAGCGGGGAGAGGTGTAAGAGAGAAAGGGGCAGAGGGGGTGTGGGGAGGGGAGGGTATGGGAGGGGTAGTGAGAGAAGTGGGGTGGGAAAAGGTGGTGGGGAGGGTGGGATAGGGGTGAGGGGTGATAGGGAAGGGTGATGGGGAGGGGTGATGGGGAGTGTGGGGTGATGGGGAGGGTGGGGGAGAAAGGTGATGGGGAGGATGGGGTGGGGGTGAGGGGTGATGGGGAAGGGTGATGGGGAGGGGTGATGGGGAAGGTGGGGTAATGGGGAGGGGTGATAGGGAAGGGTGATGGGGAGGGGTGATGAGGAGTGTGGAGTGGGGGTGAGGGTTGATGGGGAGGGGTGATGGGGAGGGTGGGGTAATGGGGAGGGGTGATAGGGAAGGGTGATGGGGAGGGTGGGGTGGGGGTGAGGGGTGATGGGGAAGGGTGATGGGGAGGGTGGGGTGATGGGTAAGGGTGATGGGGAGGGTGGGGTGGGGGTGAGGGGTGATGGGGAAGGGTGATGGGGAGGGTGGGGTGATGGGTAGGGGTGATGGGGAGGGTGGGGTGGGGGTGAGGGGTGATGGGGAGGGTGGGGTGTGGGAGGGATGATGGGGGTGGAGGGAGCTGATGAAGAGGGTCGGGGGGTGAAGGGTGATAGGTGATGGGGAGGATGGGGTGGGGGTGAGGGGTGATGGGGAAGGGTGATGGGGAGGGTGGGATGTGGGAAGGATGATGGGGGTGGAAGGAGCTGATGAAGAGGGTGGGGTGAGGGGAAGTGGTAGAGAAGGTGGACTGCAGGCAGATGGAGCCTGAACCAGTTAGGAGGCCTTTGTGGTCCACGATTTCCTAGATGAAGGTCACAGGGATTAACAGAAAGCCTTCCCTGGGAGAACCCTGGAAGGAGGCAGAGGAGAGAGGACTTGATGATCACAGAGATAGGGCAGAAGGGGTCGTGGGTCTTGATGACCAGATCTGCAGCCCGTGAGGCACCCTGTGACTGGGATAAACACGGGATAAACACAGGAGGAGCACGTAGAGACCAGTTCCCCTGAGGCTGCTCATCTCGAATGGCCTGTCTGCTTCTCACTGGTCTCGGTGTGACTTGCACACAGGCTCCTAGACCTGTCAGTAGGGTCCACTGGAGAGCTTCCAAGCTCATCCCCCCCGGCCCTCCCAGGAGCCTCGGGCATCCTCAGGTGACATCCACAAGTCAGGCCTCATCTCCAGGCTCCTGTTGGAGCCAGGTCACAAGGGGTCAAGGAAAGCCCTTTTGCTTCCCGCCCCCCACCCAGAGTAAGCAGACTCTTCCCAGGCCCACTGCCGGGCTGTTTCCTGGGAGTTCCTGCAGACACAGTCCTCTGGGAGGGGTGGGGGCACAGGCCTGACTCCCAGGGAAGTTCTGGGTGCTTGGATGCCAAGACCCTACTCTCCCCTCCCATCCCTGATGACAGTCTGTCTCAGGCCTCTGCTTTCTACCCGGAGTTGGAGGTGGGGGCTTTCCTGGGGCCGTGATCCTCTCCAGATGTGTGCTTCCTCTTCCTGGATATTTAGAGCCTGGGGCCTGGAGCTGTCCAAAGTGTGAACAGAGGAGGCACGTCCTGAACCCGAGCGGGAGGGGAGGGCATGAGGCCCCGAGAGAGATGCAGTCACTGACTGCTGGTCGTTTAACCCTCCAATTCCTCTGGCTTTCGTATCACTTCCTCCAAATCTGTTTATCAGAGTCTGATAACCATTTGAAAAGCTACCAGAGAGATGGACCCGTGGGAGAATGACATCAGCTGACACTCACAGGGCTGTAAACTGAGCACATCACATTCATCACCTCGTCCCAGGCTCATCACAGCCGTGCCAGCTAGGGGCTGTCACTGTCCCCAGTGTACGGAAGACGAAGACGAGATACCAAGAGGCTAAGTCACTTGCCCATTGTCACAGTACAACCTCTCCAGCCCCCCATCCCTCACAGCTCCCTCCCCGCAGCTGCTGCAGAGGCCCTTCCTTATTATGCCAGAGGCCCCGAGAGGGCAAGCAACTCTTCCATGACCACATAGGGCATTAGTGGTTGAGCCTGTCAGGGGTTCCTCCAACCTTCAGGACACTCTGGCCACCTTCTCCTTGGGCACCAGGAGGGAGGTGACCCAGAGAAGTGAGGAAGCCAGATACAGGGAGGCCCAGACAACTCTGGAGGGTGCCATGAAGATGGGCAGTGCCCACGGCGGCCAGCAAGCTGTCCAGGGAGCCCGGACTCCCTTCTTCCTCCCACCCACACACTGCAGAGAAATATAGGCTTTGAAAATGAAAGCACACTTCAAGTAAACAGATTAGCAGTGGTCTTGTGTTAGTGCCTTATTAATTAAGTGTCCTAAATACATTGAAACCTGGGCATTTAATTTAGATTTATAGGGATAATTTAAATTTATAAGACCAGCCATTATGCATTAAGTACAGAAAATGCCAATTGATTTTCACAGGCGATATTTATTGAAGTGTTAAAAAAGAAAAACTATGTAAAATTTAATTACCCTGGTGTTGAGCGTAAGTGCTGGCAGGGAGTTTAGGGTGATGGTGGGGGGAGGTGTGTCTTACTTCAGGAGCTGTTCTCTTATTTTCTGGATGGCAATTTCATCTTCCCCTTGCTAGTTATTGAAATAGAAGTAGGCATCACACCACAAATAAGAAATGCGTATTATGTGTCATGATGCAAGATGCTGTCTGGGCTGCTTCTATACCGACTTCAGGATGAAGTCCAGAGCTTGTCCCAGCTGGGTTCTTGTCCCAACAGGCATGGCCTGACCTGTGACCTTGGGCACTCACCTCACCTCTGTGTGTTTGTCCCCAGAGCTCAGGACCAGGAGGGGCGGGAGCTGGTGGTCTGGTTGCCCCTGTTGGCTCTGACATCGGATGACCTTAAAGATTGGTCCCCCATCCAGAGGAGGCATTGGTTGTCATGTCCTAATACTCTCATCTTTCTCTCTGTCTCTCTCCTTACACATCTGGCAGTCTTAGTAGCTCCACTTTGATGATTCTGAAGTGTTAGTGTTAGGGTCAGGTTGAAAATATAAACAGGTAAAAATATGTGCCTTTTCAAAAAATCATTGTGCATCTGCTAGTGGCAGGTGGTCAGGGTGATGGGCAGATTCCTCCCAGGTGAAGTCAGGCCAGGCCACAGGGTTCTGTGCTGAAGTGAGGCAGGTGGGCCCATGGAATGCAGGAGCTATGGACCCTGAAGGCAAGGCCAGGGTTGGTCGTGCAGAAGCCAACACACACACTAGGTGTTTCAAATGGAGGGATTTAATAAAAGGAACCAGTTATGAGAAGGTTGGAAGATCAGAAGGAACCAAAGGGAAGTAAAGATAACCTAGAGATTAGTTCCCACAAGGTGGTATAGCCAGAGCCCAGGAGCACTTGCTGTGATTCTGGTGGAGACATAGCCACTGGGGCCACCCTTGACCTCTGTTGCCAGACCCACCAAAGTCCACTAGAGCCCACTCCCACTCACTGCTATGGCTGACAGAGCCCATGACTGCTGCTGGGCACCAAGAGCCACTTCTGTACAGTGAGTGCTCCTGGGTGAGTGTCTGTTGGGCCTTAATATCCTCACATTATACGCTGTTCTTGGACAGAAAGGAAATCCAACCAGTCCATCCTAAAGGAAATCAACCCTGAATATCCACTGGAAGGACCGATGCTGAAGCTGAAGCTCCAATACTTTGGCCACCTGATGCGAAGAGCTGACTCAGTGGTAAAGACACTGGTGCTGGGAAAGATTGAAGGCAGGAGGAGAAGGGAATGACAGAGGATGAGATGGTTGGATGGCATCACCAACTCAATGGACATGAGTTTGAGTAAGCTGTGGGAGTTGGTGATGGACAGGGAGGCCTGGCATGCTGCAGTCCATGGGGTCGCAAAGAGTTGGACACAACTGAGCGACTGAATTGAACTGAACTGGTACACTGTTCTGGGAGATCCATCCACACACATCTTCCCCCAAATCCTCTGGCTCCCATCCTTCCATTTGGTTCTCTGCAAAACCCTGATCATTTAGCCAAACTGTTAGCCATTTCCTGTGAATTGGGTAGACCTTTGCCCCTGGCCATTTCCCCATCCCAGCTCAATAGATGGGGATACACTGCTTGAAGAGCATCAACAGCTGTCCCCTGAGAGGTCTCCTCTTGCTTTCTGTCCTCAGGATCATCAGTGTGACTGCAAGAGGCCCCTTCTGCTGCTGCCAGCATATTTGGTGCAAGGGGGTGAATTGTTCCGTCTCCACTGGGAAACTCAGAATGAGACCTTATTTGGTAAAAGGGTCTTTGCAGGTGTAATTGAGGTAAGGATCTTAAGATGACATCATCTTGGATTACGATGGGCCTGAAATCCAATGATGAATGTCCTTTTAAGAGGCAGAAAAGAAGATACAGGGACCCACAGGGTGCAGAAGGCCATGTGGAGATGGAGGCAGCTGGGAGAGGCCAGGAAGCTTCTCCCCCAGAAAGAGTAGGGCTCCCAAGTGTCTGGTAATTTGTTACAACCGCCACAGGAAATGAACATGGCCAGCAATGGAGAATGTTGCATGAGGCCAGTGGGGTATGTTGAGAGAAGGTGGCCATACAGCTGGAGAGGGTGCTGTGAGTCCTCTCCAAATCTGTTTCCAGGAAAAGCTTAAGCCAAAGTTGCACAGGCCACTCTCACCAGATGCTGGATGGATGCTGAGGCCAGCTCCATAATCCAGTGCTCGGTGATGGCACTAGTGGTTAAGAACCTGCCTCCCAGGGCAAGAAATGTAAGAGATGTGGGTTTGATCCCTGGATTGGGAAGATCTCCTGGAGGAGGGCATGGCAACCCATTCTAGTATTCTTGCCTGGAAAATTCCATGGACAGAGGAGCCTGGCGAGCTGCGGTTGATAGTGTCGCAGAGTCGGACAGATGCTACTGAAGCGGCTTTAGCACAACACACAGCACGGTAACACCCAAGGCAAGGCAGGCCACTGGCTTTCAGTCACTTGGCAGCCCAGTGCTCAGCGTTCGTTCCCTCTCTTCCAGGGCCCAGTAAAAGAGCTATTTTCAAGTGGGGGACTGTTACCTGCAGGAGAAGATATGGCTTTGGACTGAACACCTGGGTAGCAGTGCTGAGTGGCCTAGTCGGGCCTGCTGCTGAGCATCCCAGCTTGCGGAGTCGAGGACCACTGGAAACTCCGGGTCCTGAGGCCTGGGTGTCAGGGCAGCTGGTCCTGGAGACCGGAAGGGGTGCTGGTCAGAAAGGGCCAGCCCAGCCGCTGGTGTGACAAAGGCCACTTTCGGGCAGGCATGTCATCCCAGGCTACCACAGGGGATGATTCCAGTGACTGAACGCCCCTGCTGCCAGGAAGAACCAAGAGCATCTTAGCCCCGGCAGTGAGGTCCTCCTTCACCGTGCTCAAGCCTCATCCAGGCAGACAGCCCAGCCCCAAACCCATCAGCGATGGCTTGTTTCTTGCTGTCACTGCTGATATCAAATGCTGCCTCACTCCGGGCTCATTTAGGGGGGAAAAAAAAGACAGAGACTCCACTAGGAATTGCAAACACAGAGAATTCAATGCAGGGAGCTGATTATAAAGTGTTGAAAGGGCTGAAAGAATGAACCAGAAAGATGAGGGTATCTAGGGCTGGAGGAGACAAAAGGGAAGGGGAGGTGCTTCCATGCTGGGGACTGCAGTGCCTGCTGACTCCCGGGCATGCTGCTGCTGCTACGTTGTCACTGCTGACCCCACAGATTCCAGAGCACCCCCAAGCCCTCCGCCGCTGCCACTGACTACTGTTGCTGCTGCCAGTGCAGGAAGGGGATTCAAAGAGCTTCTCCCCCTCCTCCTTTCCTTCCTCCGCTGGTACCTTCCAGGGTCTGAGGATAACCGGAGGCCAGCAGGCAAGAAGGGGGTCTGGGGAATAGACTTAGGCAAACTCCAGCATCATACGACCTGGTTAATGAAGCAGAGTACACAGCGAATGGATCAAGGAGCAAGTGACCTGCACAACAGAGCCCAGAGCTTGGACTTTGGTGCTGGTCAAGTCTGACACTGCCCCTGGGCACATCGCTTCATTTCTTAGAGCGTTAATTTACCCGCAGGTAAATGGGGATAATGTCCCCTTCTCGCTTCCCCCACCCCCCGACACGGGGTCCTTGTATAAGGATTAAATAAATATGTGCAGGTGTCCAGAAGAGGGCCTGGCACAGAGATGCCCACCCTCCATGGGGCGTGATGTCATCTGGCCTCATGCTTAACTTACTCTTTCACCTTAAGCAAGTCCATTTTCTCTTCTGTTCTGTGAGTGAGGTTGGGCTACAGCCTCCCTCCAGCCCCTCGAGCTATACAGTTGTGAATCACTCCTTAAATGACACGGACAGGCTGGGACCAGCAGGAGGGACGGAGGGAAGGGGAGACTTGGGGAGGCTCTGGCTACGTCAGAATGTTCGGAGCTGTGTGCTTCACTGGAGAATACGTTCACTCATCAAACGGCTCACACTTCAGCCTCCTTAATGCTTCCCATCGCTCCCTGCTAATGCTGCCCCCGGCTACGCAGACCTGGTCTCTGTTCTCTTTGATGAGCCGCCTCTCAGCACTGCTTAATCGACAAGAAATTGCCAGGAGCAGCATTTTTCTGCACCCTGTGGTCCGGAAGGAAAGGGAGCCTCCAATTAAATCCTTCACGAAGATTAGATTTGTAAGCTCCGGGGCCTGAATGTCTGAGCTTTGAGGATCTTCCTGTTTGGGCAGGAGTTAGGAGTTTAAACCTGTTGGAACTCAGGTTCAGGAGTGCTGGAGATGCTGCAGGAGCCAGGGTCTTTGGGAAGCACTGTAGCTTTGTTGTTAAAGCATTTACGTCCAACAGAGAGGGGTCTGAGATCTGCGCTGCCATCTGCTAATTTACGCCAGTTGCTGAAGATTTCGGAGACTCGATTTCTTCACCGATAGAAGGGAAACAGGAACGTCTTCTGTAACTGGCAGATGTGCTGTTTTGGCCCACGCAGCATCCCTTTCCTCCTCTAATTTCAGCAGCCATTGCTCCCACCACTTTCCTTCAGAAGGAAACTAAGCCTCTGTTCTCACCAGGCCTTGAGTTTCTGGCAGATTTATCCATCAGTGACTCTATCCCACTTTCCTACTTAGAAATAGATGCAAACCTAGACTGAATGAATCACAGCCCCCTGTTCCCCTGGGAAATAATGATTGGTCCAAAGAAAAACGTGACCAAAATCACGCCTATCAGAATCCTCGACCAGGGCTTTATATATGGCTATCCCTCTGGAGTCACTGCAAGTCGTTATGACTCTACTTTGCCTTCTCACCTTGCCACTTCATGAATAAGTCCATACCAAAGAGAAAGATGCTCCTACATAGAAGAAAAACAGAGAAGTTGAGATAGGTAGAATAAGATACGGAATTGGAGCCCCTGGATTCAGCTGTGTCTGAAGCTGTTCCCTGCTAACTGCTCCAGTCCTACAGACTACTGAATTCCTTCTTTGGCTAAAGCAGCCTGATTCTTTTGGTTAAAAGTGTTGAAGACCCAATTCAAGCTGGGAAGTCAGTAGCTCAGTCAATGCTGGCTTTTACTCCAACAGGAGTCACTGTATGTCTTCTTGTTGTTCAGTCACCCTGTCATGTCTGACTCTTTGTGACCCCATGGACTGCAGCATGCCAGGCCTCTCTGTCCCTCGCCATCTCCTAAAGTTTACCCAAGTTCATGTCTACTGCATTGGTGATGCCATGCAGCCATCTCATCCCCTGACATCCCCTTCTCCTTCTGTCCTCAATCTTTCCCAGCATCAGGGACTTTTCTAATGAGCTGTTCATATCAGATGGCCAAAATACTAGAGTTTTTGCATGTCTTCCCCTTGTGATTATCACCATGATTGCAGATGCCTGGGGAGTGGCTTCTTCTGCTGGACTGAGAGGTCCTTGGGACAAATGCAAGTTGTTATGTGTCCAGCATTTACTCCCATCTCAGGGCCTGAACAAAAAGTGTGTGAGTGTGTGGCATGTGAACGCTGACCCAGGTCTTCCTCCTCCTTCATGTCCATCATCCTGCTCAGGCCCCTCCTCCTTGATGTCTCCTTAAGCATCTCTGTATCCATGGTTACTTGAGCATTTCTGTCTCCCCTCCAACATCATCCTCTGGACTGGGAGTTCTGCATTTATTCATAGTTCATGTTTACTTATTTGTATACTTTGGCCACCTGCTGCAAAGAACCGACTCATTTGAAAAGACCCTGATGCTGGGAATGACTGAAGGCGGGAGGAGAAGGCGACGACAGAGGATGAGATGGTTGGATGGCATCACCGACTCAATGGACATGCATTTGAGTAAGCTCTGGGAGTTGGTGGTGGACAGCGAGGCCTGGTGTGTTGCAGTCCATGGGGTTGCAAAGAGATGGACACAACCATGCGCTGAACTGAACTGAACTGAATATATCATAACACAGATATTTATTGAGCACTTCTTACTAAGCATCTAGAGTCACTGCTCTGGGCACCAGGAATACAAAAATGAACAAGATAGACTCAATGCTGCCCTCCTGGCATTTACATTCTAGTGAGGGAAACTGATGAAAAACAGAGGTGTGCTCCATATTGCAAGGTCCTGGGAAACAGCCTGCAGGGGAGGGGAAGGGAGGTGGCAGATCAGAGAGGAGCTGGTCAGTAAAGGTGTCTTCATCTTTGTCACCACTTGTTCCCCACCACAACTGCCTGCTCCTTGCAAAAGCCCGGGGCTAAGTGATGTTGAGGGGATGAGTGAAGTAAGGAGCAAAGTATAAGCAGGTTGGCCAGTTGCTTTCTGAGGCTTGGCCATGGGAAGCAGAGCCCCAGGGAAGTGGAGTTGAGGATGCAGGAACTGGAGAGACAGCGGAAGCCTAGAGCAGCTACCCAGGTGGGACAGGGCTCCAGTACTAAGTGAGGAAGCAGGAGACCAGTCTATGTTCCAGGCAGAGCCCAGGAAAATTGGCAACTGGCAGTCAGAGTTGGCTTAGAATCTTGAGGACACCTCTCTCAGGAACTGGCGTGGTCCCTGCCCCTGTCCCTGGAGACCCAAGAGCTGCAGACACAAAGTCAGATCCAAGAAGAAGCAGGGAGAAATACCCCAAACTTTCTGGTCTCCCACCCCTCATCTGTTAGCAGTACTTCCCAAAGGCTGAACCCAACAGAAGCCCGATGGTCCACACGGGTCAGCCTCACTGGTACAGAGCTGACCAGAGGGAACTGGAGGATGACTGGGGTGTGGATAAAAGCCAGCCAGAGAGGCTTAGAAAAATATTCTTCTAAAAACTGATGGTGTTACTTCAGAGAACTCTCAAGAGTCTTTTTCTTTTTGTATCAATGGCATTTTTCACAAATATTGTGAATCATCTATTTTATTAAGCAGTTTTAAAGGGAAATCAGATGACTTCATGCTCAGGGGCAGAAACAAGGTAACCTGGACCTCATGAACCACCTCCTCCCTTGGAAATTGGGTCTTCCGGTCACAGCTGACACTCAGCAGGTACAAACAGGCTGCAGTGAAAGAGCAAGGTCCAGGAGCCGAGAGAGCCAAGTTCAAGGTCTACCTCAGCTCTTACCTGCAGTGTGAGCGCAGACAAGTTCCTCCTGCTCCGGGCGTCAGCTTCCCCAGTCTCCACCAGTCATCATTAGCGGGGTGCTCAGCTCATATGCACCAGGAGCCCTCTGCGAAGGAAGAAGTCACCAGCACCTGAAGCTGAGACTTTTTCGATTATGGGAGATGGATGACTGAACGAATTTACATGGAGGAAAATAATGCAGACAAATGTCTCCTGCAAAACACCTGGGAGCATTTCCAAGATGATGAAAATGCAATGATGAGGGCTTATAATTAACGCCTGTTGGGATGGGAGAGAAAATCAAGGGCCAGGTGTTGGCACAGCAGTTTGGGAGGCGGAGGAAAGGCTCTGGGAGGAGGGACGAGGAGCCTGGCAGCTGCAAGTGGGGAAGAGCCAGGCCAGGTTGCTGGGTCACACTCGTTCCTACTTCAGAGCGTGACCTTGAACAAGCCCCTTTGCCTCTCAGGGCCACAGTGTCCCCAGAGACAAAATGAAGGTGCTGAACAGATCATCTCTGTGGCCCCAGGCACCTCTGTCTCCACATCAATCAGGGATTCTATCAGGAGGGGGAAAACTGAAGAATAAAAGTTTCCAAGGACTTTAGGGCTGGGTACACATTCCTTGTGAGGTTGGGAGAACAGGTCTGCAGACTTAATTTAAGGCTTGCCCAATTCCTTCCTGGCTCTGTAACTCCCGACTAGCTCCTTTCCTTCTCTGTGCCTTGGTTTACTTCCCTGGAGAAAGGTGATCATAGCAGTGACATTTTGAGGTTGAAATCTACCTTCTTCCTATTTGTTTTCTAATTGTTCTTCCTTTGTGTATCTTCTCCCTTTTCTTTGCCTTCTTTCAGATTGACTATCATTTATGATTCTACTCTGTCTTCTGTGTTGTCTTGTTAGCTGTTTAACTCTTTGTTTTGTTGTTTTAGTGATTGCTATTTGCTATTTTAGTGATTGCTGAACCTAACACAGTCTACCTACATGACATTATGCCATTTTACATACAGTTTAAGAACCTTACAGAAGTAAGGCTTTTCTACAGTCATACCATCGTTGTCATGCATTTTACTTATACATATATTATAATCCCCACACTAAATTTTTCTTATTATTTAAAGGGTCAATATTCTCATGTATGTGTGTATATGAGAATACAATAGCTGGTTTATGAGTTGTACGTGAGTACAGTAGCTGGTTTACCTACATAGCTGAGTCGTACTCCGTAGAATGGGTGTACCACCACTTGTCTATCCATTCATCTGTTCAAAGACATCTTGGTACTTTTCAGTTTGGAGCAGTTATGAATAGAGCATCACTAACTCAACAGACATGAGTTTGAGCAAGCTCTGGGAGATGATGAAGGACCGGGAAGCCTGGCGTGCTGCAGTGCGTGGGGTGGCAAAGAGTCAGACACGACAGAGTGACTGAACCACAATGAATAGAGCAGATATAAATATTTGTGTACAGATTTCTGTGTGAACACACATTTTCAATTCACTTGTGTGCATATCAAGAAAGGTGATTTCTAGGTTATATGGAAAATGTACTTTTTACAAGCAACTCAAAGGCCCTTTTGTATATAATTTTTATGTAACTTTTTATTTATATTTGTTCTGTGATAACTTTCATAAGAGTTGGCCAATTTTTGCTAGAATTCAAAAAACTAAGATCATGGCATCTGATCCCCTCACTTCATGGCAAATAGATGGGGAAAAAGTGGAAACCGCGGCAGATGTTATCTTCTTGGGCTCCAAAATCATTGTGGATGGTGACTGCAACCACTAAATTAGTAGGCATTTGATCCTTGAAAGAAAAGCTATGACAAACCTAGACAGCATATTAAAAAACAGAGACATTATTTTGCCGACAAAGGTTCATCTAGTCAAAGCTATGGTTTTTCCAGTAATCATGTACAGATGTGAGACTTGGACCAGAAAGAAGGCTGAGTGTCAAAGAACAGATATTTTTGAACTGTGGTGCTGGAGAGGACTCTTGAGAATCCCTTGGACAGCAAGCAGATCAAATATTGAGGAAATCAATCCTCAGTATTCATTGGAAGGACTAATGCTAAAGCTAGAGCTCCAATACTTTGGCCACCTGATTGAACAGCTGATTTATTGGAAAAGACCCTGATGCTGGGGAAGATTGAGGATAGGAAGAGGTGGGGGTGACAGAGGATGAGATGGCTGGATGGCATCACCTACTCAATGGACATAATTTTGGGCAAACTCTGGGAGATAGCAAAAGACAGGGAAGTGTGGCATGCTGCAGTCCATGGGGTGAAAAAGAGTGGGACACTCCTTAGTGACTGAAAAACAACAATAACAGAATGTAAGGATAACAAGTGCTAAAATGTAACATTAAATTTGATTTGAGATTTCACCATGGCTCTATGAGACAAAATGCTAGCTGTTGCAAATTTGAATCTTATTTTACATTTCCCATGTTTCTATTTGTCCTGCTAAATCTTTCTTGTAGCTTTTTTAAAATATGGAATAGCTTTTTGTTAATTATTATTTTGGGGCAGTGCTGGGTCTTCATTGTATGTGTTGCGGTATGTGGCTTTAGTTGCCCTGCGTCATGTGGTTCCTTAGTTCCCCCAGCAAGGATTGAGCCCATGTCACTGCATGGGAAGGTGGATTCTCAACCATTGGACCACCAGGGAAGTCCCTGGAGTAAACTTACAATTGTTCTGATGTTGTGTGAAAGTCACTCAGTCGTGTCGACTCTACGCAACCCCATGAACCATACAGTCCGTGGAGTTCTCCAGGCCAGAATACTGGACTGGGTAGCCTTTCCCTTCTCCAGTGGATCTTCCTCAACCCAGGAATCGAGCCAGGTCTCCTGCATTGTTGGCGGATTCTTTACCAACTGAGCTGTCAGGGGGTTCTTGTCTGCTAATTCTGAAGTCCATCAGTTCTGGGTTGGTTGATTTTTATTTTTTCCTCATTACAGGTCATGTTGTCCTATCTCTTTGCATTCCTGATAATTTTGGAGGGTATCAGACATTGTGAATTTTACTTTGTTGCATGCTGAATATTTTTGTTTTTCCATGAATATTCATGAGCTTTGTTCTGGAATGTAGTTAAATTATTTAAAAATGGTTTTATCCATTTGGTTCTTGCTTTTAAGATTTGTTAGGCAGATCAGAGCATCATTTTACTTAGGGCTAGTTTTTCCCAATGCTGAGGCAAGAGCCTTCTGAGTATTCCACTCAGTTCCTTGTGAATTATGAAGTTTCCCAAGCTGACTGGTTGGAGCAGGTATCATTCCCAGTCTTGTGTGAGTACCAGGGATTATTTCCTAGTCTAGTCTTCTCAGATAGTTCTTTCCCCACATACATGTCCTGATCACTACTTGGCTGAAGGATCCTTCTCAGATACCTGGGGCTCTCCATGTGCAGCTCTCCCCTCTTCTTTACTCTGTCTTGGGAGCTCTCCCCAGACTCAGCCCATCTTCTCAACCCAGAGAGTCCTCTAGGCTCTATCTGGATTCCCCAGCCCTTACGTCTTGGAAGCTCTCTCAAGACTTAAACTGGGCAACACAGGGCTCACTTTATTTGTTTTCTATCTCCCAGGGATTGCTATCTTTCACTGCATAATGTCAAATGACTTATAAACCAACCATTGTTTCATATTTTGTGTGTGTGTGTTTTAGTTGTTTCAGGCAGGAGAGTAATTCAGTTCCTATTACTCCATCCTGAATATAAGCAGAAGTCTAGAGAAATGTGCATTTTTCTTATGTACTTCAGTTCTGAATCTAGGAAGATACTATTATAATGCCCACTTTGCAGATGAGGAAACTGAGGCTGACTTAAGTTTAAGTAACATTAGTTTAGTTCAGTCACTCAGTCATGCCTGACTCTTTGCGACCCCTTAGACGTAACACACCAGGCTTCCCTGTCCATCACCAACTCCTGGAGCTTGCTCAAACTCATGTCCATCAAGTCGGTGTTGCCATTCAATCATCTCATCCTCTGTCATCCCCTTCTCCTCCTGCCTTCAATCTTTCCCAGCATCAGGGTCTTTTCCGATGAGTCAGTTCTTTAAGTGACACGCTCCAAATCAAACAGCCTGAATGTTAAATGTGAGTCACAGACCCAAGACTAAGCCCCTTTCCTAGCTGTGAACTTCCCTTCTGCCATCACTCAGATCTCTACTCAAGGACAACACATTGGAAGAGACAGAATAAAGGGGCAAAGTAGGTGATTAAACCATTAATCCCACTAGGGGATGGTAAGTAGAAAAAATATGGGAGATCCCTGTAAGTTAATGATTACTCAAGAAAGCAAGTTTGCTTAACCACAAAAGCAAGCAGGCTTGCTTAGCAACAAAACCAGTCAATAGAAACACAAGATATGCCCCAGAATAAAAACAAACAAACAAAAGACAATGGTGGCATAAGACCCACACCCTGCCAGTGAGCTCAGTAAGTTAGGGAGTACCCTCTGTATACATAAAAAACAATAATATGCGGACCTAACTTGACCATGTAGGGACAAAAAAACTCCCCTGCTCGACCTGGAGGAGGAGCTGATGATGGAAACCTACTGAAAAATGACAAAGAAGGTCCTCTCCCCTCCCCACTTTTCCTTTGATTATAAAACTGTAGCCCAGTAAGTGCTCAGGGCATCGCATGCTCTCACTCGCCCACTTGTAAACCTCACAAGAATTTATTAGAAGAATGTCCTAGTCTAATAAATCACTTCTTATCGCTTTGCCTCTTACTGAATTCTTTTCTATGCTGAGACCTAAAGGAGTGGAGCTCTTCAGAACCCCCTCCCCCCAGAAATGGCACCTCACAGTTTCAGCATGACCAGTTACTTAAGGAATTTTGTTTTGGATGGAGTGTTCTGCAGAGGTTTTGGACAAACCCTGAACAGGCCAGACTTTTATGACTGCCTTTTCCGAGCACAGAGGCTGGAGGGTCAGAGTGACCTGCTCACTTGTGCTGAGGTATTGCTTCACAGTCCCTCTGTGAGGGGACATTGCCCTGACACATCCTGGTGAGAGAGGCAAAGCGGGTGTGAGGGTGAGAAGTGGGTTTGCACACACGGCCAATTCAGGAGCAAGACGAACGTGAAAGGAGATTTTTGTGAAAACAAAGTGTGTATTAACCGAATCCTTGTTCTCACCCCAGCAGAGACCAGAAGGTGCACACAGGTGTGGGCCTTGCAATGCACAGGGGCTCCTGCAGAAAAGTATGGGCAGGGGCTACGTGGGGGCTGCAGGAGAGACCCAGTCCAGGTGACATGTGTGAGCAGAGAAGAAACACCTGCTCCTGGGACCTCGCAGTTCCCACCTGGGGGGCAGCTCCAGAGACCCCAGGGGCCATGGGTCCACCACCAAGTGACCTGTGTGAATAAGCCCAGCACAGACGCTGGACTTGGGCAGCAGCCAGGCAATGTCCTTACCCTCCTTTTCCACCAGAGGGGTTCATCATTGACCTTCCATGAGGTGGGAACCAGTTCTGTTTGTTTGGCCGCTGGGTGGTGGCCTTTTCCCTTTGAGGTGTAAGGGATGGGTGGTGGTGGTGGGTGAGGATCTGGGGCCACCCCTCTGCCTTCAGAAACCCTCTCTGGGTCATGACATGCTTGCACCCCAACTCCTCCTTTATGGGTCCATTTATTAAACGTTGCTCATCCTGACTCCTCACAGGGCGTATCTGTGAATCAGTCCAGTCGTTGCCCTTTAGAACTCCCAGATGGGGGCAGGAGCAGTCAGAGAAACAGCTGGCCCCAGCGTGAGGAGGACATTCCAGAACCAGCCCACATCATGGGGCATATGCTGTGTGCCAGCAGGGGCTGTGAGCTTTCCACGCAGCACTTCCTGTCACCCTCCCAGCAACACAGGAGAGGCAGAGGACACCCTTCTCCTGGTCTGTAACATAAAACTGTTTCCTTTATCTAAATGGTTAGACTTTTTACCAAGTACACACATGAGAATACAACACGTACATGGGAACGTGTGCATGCATGAACACGTTTGTCATGAACAAAAGAGAAGAAAAGGAGTGTGTTGCGCTAATGGATATTAACAGTCCCTTCTGGCTCTGACTGTCTCTGGATCGCTGATTCTGGACTTCATAGAAGTGGACAAAAGGATGCTGAGAAGTGAGGCTATTGGGGGAGACAGTGGGGGTGCCCATTGAAAGAGGTAGAAGCTGCATTGAGTACATTGTCTTCAGCCCCCACCTTGGTCCTTATCCTTTGCTCAACTTCTGATAAGGCTTTTTGGCCCCTCAGATTGTGCTTGATACAAAGACACTCCTCTTGCCTCCTTCATCACACTTCAGACCCACGGGCATTGTTTGGGGTCTTTGAATAGACTGTGATTTTTATCCTCAGGCACTTTCCATATGCGGTTCCCTTTGCCAACAATGTGTTTTGTCTTTCAAGACACTTTCAGTTCCAGAAACATAAATCCGACTCCAATAGGTTTAAACAAAACAGAGCACAAAATGAGGCATCTCCTGGCTCATTCATCTCAAATGTCCAAGGGTTGATATCTTTAAGCGCAGCTGAGTCCAGTAGCTCAAGTGATATCATTTTATAATCTCATTTTGTCATCTCTCCCCTCCTCCCCAGCCCTCCCTATCCTCTCACCCTTCCCACACACAACTTCTGTCCCTCTGCTTCTCTCTAATGCCATCTCTCTCCGTATCCCCCCTCATCCCCAGCTAATTAAATGATACCGTGCTCTGCGTTTCATTTGCATTTGACTCAGGGGCCATGGAGGGCCTGAAGCTGCATGTTCATTAAACGGCTCTGAGTAGAAGGATGTAATGAAGCGGTTTTATTACAACCATCATCTCGGCCCATCCTGGGAGGTGATTATGTATTCATTGGAAAGGAAGAGAGCCATAGAACTCAGCTGCAACTGCTGGGGGTTGGAGGGGTGAAGGAGGATTGGGGAGAGGGAGGACTCCTGTCTCTCAGGATCAGGAAACGGTCTGAACTGCATGGGGCCCAGAGTTCTGGTCCGAAGGGGTGAGGTAGGAAGGGAGGTGAGGCTGGGTCCGGGTGGCCTCTGATACTGCACTGCCACCAATACTGTGAATGGCAGGAATCCTCATTGGCTTTAGCTAGAGCTGTCTTTGAGATTCCTAATCTCGGCCCCCAAACTCCTGGGGGTACTTATCATGAAGGGACCCTGAATTTACCTGGGTACTAAGACTGCCTGTCGATGGAATAATCAGCGTATAACACAGCTCCATTGTGTTATATGAGTGCTGTTGGGATTACAGTGGCAGGGAAAGTTATCTGGAAGCATTTCCACATTCCTAGTACCCTCGGTCCATAGCACCTCCTCTGTCTCTGGGATCTAATAGTGGTGGTTGGGGGCAGAAATTGAGCAATAGCAGCCACCATCTCTTGAGCACCTACTGTGTACTGGGCACTGAGCTTAGTGACATCTCTGGATTCAGTTCAGTTCAGTTCAGTTCAGTCGCTCAGTTGTGTCCGACCCTTTGTGACCCCGTGGACGGCAGCACACCAGGCCTTCCTGTTCATCACCAACTCCTGGAGTTTACTCAAATTCATGTCCATCAAGTCGGCGATGCCATCCAACCATCTCATCCTCTGTCATCCCCTTCTCCTCCCGCCCTCAATCTTTCCCAGCACCAGGGTCTTTTCCAATGAGTTGGTTCTTCGCATTAGGTGGCCAAAGTACTGGAGTTTCAGCTTCAACATCAGTCCTTCCAATGAATATTCAGGACTGATTTCCTTTAGGATGGAATGGTTGGATCTCCTTGCAATTCAAGGGACTCTCAGGAGTCTTCTCCAACACCACAGTCAAAAGCATCAATTCTTTGGTGCTCAGTTTCTTTATGGTCCAACTCTCACATCCATACATGACAACTGGAAAACCATAGTCTTGACTAGACAGACCTTTGTTAACAAAGTAATGTCTCTGTTTTTTAATATGTTGTCTAGGTTGGTCATAACTCTCCTTCCAAGGAGTAAGTGTCTTTTAATTTCTGGCTGCTGTCACCATCTGCAGTGATTTTGGAGCCAAAAATAAATAAATAAATAAATTCTCTCACTGTTTCCACTGTTTGCCCATCTATTTGCCATGAAGTGATGGGACCAGATGCCATGATCTTAGTTTTCTGAATGTTGAGTTTTAAGCCAACTTTTTCACTCTCCTCTTTCACTTTCATCAAGAGGCTTTTTAGTCCTTGGATTATTTCGTTTAATCCTTACAACACCTTCTGGAGGTCGGTGCTATATTATCCCCATTTTATGGGAGAAGAAACAGGCTCAGAGAATTAAGTGCTGCTTCCAAAGAGCCGGGATGTGATGCATTGAGGACTTGATCTCAGGTCTACCCGACACCATGGCCTCACCACTGCTTTCCACCCTTCCCACTCAAATGGACAGCTCATAGCTTGCACGTGTCCCACACTTTTAAAAATGTTAAATAGTCTTGTACTCAACAAAGATGGTGATAAATGGTGGCTTCTGGAGACCCCTTCCTGTCCAGGGCTAATTTGGAATAGGCTATAAGTCATCTGAGTGGACCAAGGCAAAGGCTGAGTATCTACCTATGATTGAGGGTGGGGGCATTTGGTGGTTGAAACCCTCTTGTGGGGCCTGGTAGTCATGGGATAAACCACCAGGGCTGAGGAGGCTCCTGGCTGGGAAACAGGAGATGTGGGTCTGAGACATGGCTCTGCCTCTGATTCACTGAGTCAACAAATCCAATAAATGTTAACTGAGCACCTACTGTGTGTCAGGCAGTGTTTCTGGCACTGGGGATACAGCAGTGGGCACAGCCATTCTTACCATCAAGCATGTGGGCAATCCAGGGTAGGGTGGACAGATGGGGTGCTGTTTACCCATCTGTACAGAGCAGTCTGGGGTGGGGAGTCCAGGACAGCAGCACAGCCTCAAGGGTCTTCAGGGGCAAGCAGGCATTGCAAGTGACTCACACAGGCTGGAGGAACCATGGACACCCAAGGCCGTGTCTTGGTTCCTGCTGTCTGTTACTGAGACAATGTCTGCTTTCTGATTCAAAAAAAATAAAACAAAAAATGCCTACGGAACTCTAGATTTTTGCATGAAGTCTTCAGATTTTACATATTAGCAAATTGATGAAAGGACAAAAATATTATGTTACTAAAACCCCATCTGTTTGTGTGGGTCTGGTCTGCAGCCCTTCATTTTTCAGAGATGGTTCCTCCATGACAGATAAGAAGGTCCGCAGAAATCTCAGTTCCCAGAGGGAGGAACCAGTTGTGAGCCCTCTCCACCTGCGCAGGGGCTCTCACTTGGCAGTCAGAGTGAAAGTTTCCAAGAAGACATGGGTCAGCCTGGGGACAGGAGGTCCCCGGAGCCCCTTCGTGATGTCCATACGGCTGTGAGGATGGGACTTTCCCTGCACAGAGAGAGGCATCCTTGAACTTGTCAATGGGAGAGAACTGAGATGGCTCTGGTCCCCTGTCACAGGTTTAGGGGAGAAATGCTTGCATGTGTGTGCGTGTGTGCATGTGTCAAACAGAGACAGAGAAATAGAGATGGTCAGGATTTAGAACAGAAGGAGGGCAGGGCAGATCCCAGTGGAAACCACAGGACCTTGAACAGACCAGAGGGGACACGAAGACAGCCCGTGCAGGTCTAGAGGGACCATTAAAAGAAAAGACTAGACAGTGACCATTGTAACAGGAACAGCAAACAACCACAAAGAAGCTACTTTTACTAACGCTTTCTGTGAGCCCAGCTCTGTTCTAAGCACTTTAGGTGTATTATCTCATTTAATCCTCACAACAGCTTTGTGATGGGGGCAATATTATTCCCTGTTTTCCAGATGGAAATCCAGATGCTTTGAGGCTAATGTGTCAAGACCACAGGACTTGTATATGGGCAAGGAGAGCTCTGAACCGTTATGGCCTGGCTTCCAAATACACACTTTACTAAAACTTGGTTCATGGAACTTTGATAGAGTCACATGTCTTTGTTGAGGACCTACTGTGTGTTGGGGACTGTGCAGGGCCCTTCCTCACAGTACTTAATACATACCACCAACTGAGAGAGAGCTCCACTCCCACTTCATAGGTGAGAAGCCCAAGATCTGGGAGATGGAAGGGCTGCTGGGGTTGCCAAGGCCAGCCCAGATCTTGGTGGTCCCTCTGGGTCCGCATAGGCCTGACTCCAGAGCCCCCTCCTCCAGACCCTGTACCCTGCTGGCTGACTTCCTGCAGGGACTGTTCTTAGACTCAGACTCTCACCCTGATAGTTTGAAGAGGCCTGGACACACCTTCAGGAGGCTGTGAATTCAGGCTGAAGTCTCTGGGTCCAGAGTAGAAGATTCCCACTCCCTTTCCCCATGGGAGTCTAGATGGACCCAGGTCACCTGAGTTAAGTAGGCCAGCCACCCAGCCAGTCCCTCCTTGCTTTATTAGAATCCAGGCAGATTAAAGAGTTCTGTTGACTCCTTGGATCAGAGCACAACTTTGGCCCTAGAGGCCACTTCCTCTGCCAGGGGCCCTTTGTAGACAAGATGTGCTAACTCACCAGCAGGAAACCAGCCTCACTGCTAACCATCCCTGCCTGGGCGCGTGAGCCATCTGTGCCCAGTGTCCTGGCATGCAGCTGGCCCCGTCCTGCCCATGGGACCTCATCATTCTCCTTCCTAAGCCACAGGAACCTGGAACCTATGAGACCAACGGGGTCTGCTCTCCCAAAGGACAGAGATGAGTGCAGGAGGGTGCTTAGAGGAATGTTAGTGGGGAAACACGGAAGAGGTGATCTGGTGAGGAAAGGGAAACCTCAAATAGGCCAGAGGGCAGAATTCAACTTTCCTGAGCACCTACTACGTGCTCGGTATTTATACACACAACCTTGTCTAAGCCTCATCATCTTGGAGAGCAGACTATGCTCCGTAATCACCAGCTCCATTTTGTGATTATGCCCATTTTGCAGATGAGGAAATTGAGGTCTGCTGAAGGTCACTTAGTTTGGCAGTGGTGAGGCAGGGACTCAGACCCAGGCTCTTGGTGACCCTTCTTCCAACCACACTGTCTAGGTTTGTTTCCCACTGCATGGGAGTCCCTGTGGCTACTCCACCTCTGTTGCCCCCACCCTGAAGCTACCAGGAGGGTCCTTGGGAAAGAGAAGCCTCAATAAATCTCAGCCTTCAACCAGGAGCAGCTGAGACCATCCCTTGGGAGGAGCCAGCATTTCCCAGCAGAGTAAATCACCGGCCTCTTAGTTACTGCAGGTGCAGATACCACCCTCCTTCCCGAGGAAGTTGGTAAATCAAACCTTAGACCTAGATTTGCAGTCTGCTGTGGGTTGAGTGAGGCAGGAAGCAGAAGGAGGGAGGCTGGGAGAAGAGCAGCACCCCAAACCAGGCCATGGGGGCTTCATGGGGGGAGGGGCACAGCGTGGGGCTGAGGGATCACAGCTCCCTCCTGGGCCCCCAGGGGTGGTCCTGATGCTCCTGGGCCCTGCCAGCCCTGACCTTCTGTGGGTCCCTGATCTGGTGTCTGGGTATCTGGGGGCAGCTTGAGCAAAGGGTCTGGGGCTCAGGGATGGAGGCTGGAGAGGGGGCTTGGGAGGGGGCAGCAGCTCTGAGCTGAGCTCTGGGTGGAGTGTGATTGATGTGAAGAGGAGGCTGATGGTCACAGAAGATAGGCCAAGGGTGGGGGATCCAGCAGGGCTCTGGGCCAGGAGAGCCCAGAGGAAAGCAGAGGGGCAGGACTCAGCACCCTGGGCTGGGAGTCAGGGCCTGGCTCAGTTCTGGTGCTGCTGACTGGCTGTGTGACCTTGGGCAAGTCACTTGGCCTCTCTGGGCCTCAGCAGCCTCATCTGCAAAGTGAAGGTGACTATTCCTGCCCTGGATGTGGGGCTGTTGGGAGAACTCAAGGAGCAAAAAGGCAGTCAGGAATAAATCACAGCAAGATCCTCTATGACCCACCTCCTAGAATATTGGAAATAAAAGCAAAACTAAACAAATGGGACCTAATGAAACTTAAAAGCTTTTGCACAACAAAGGAAACTATAAGTAAGGTGAAAAGACAGCCCTCAGATTGGGAGAAAATAATAGCAAATGAAGCAACAGACAAAGGATTAATCTCAAAAATATACAAGCAACTCTTGAAGCTCAATTCCAGAAAAATAAATGACCCAATCAAAAAATGGGCCAAAGAACTAAACAGACATTTCTCCAAAGAAGACATACGGATGGCTAACAAACATATGAAAAGATGCTCAACATCACTCATTATCAGAGAAATGCAAATCAAAACCACAATGAGGTACCATTACACGCCAGTCAGGATGGCTGCTATCCAAAAGTCTACAAGCAATAAATGCTGGAGAGGGTGTGGAGAAAAGGGAACCCTCTTACACTGTTGGTGGGAATGCAAACTAGTACAGCCACTATGGAGAACAGTGTGGAGATTCCTTAAAAAACTGGAAATAGAACTGCCATATGACCCAGCAATCCCACTTCTGGGCATACACACTGAGGAAACCAGATCTGAAAGAGACATGTGCACCCCAATGTTCATCGCAGCACTGTTTATAATAGCCAGGACATGGAAGCAACCTAGATGCCCATCAGCAGATGAATGGATAAGGAAGCTGTGGTACATATACACCATGGAATATTACTCAGCCATTAAAAAGAATTCATTTGAACCAGTTCTAATGAGATGGATGAAACTGGAGCCCATTATACAGAGTGAAGTAAGCCAGAAAGATAAAGAACATTACAGCATACTAACACATATATATGGAATTTAGAAAGATGGTAATGACAACCCTATATGCAAAACAGAAAAAGAGACACAGAAGTACAGAACAGACTTTTGAACTGTGTGGGAGAAGGTGAGGGTGGGATGTTTCGAAAGAACAGCATGTATATTATCTATGGTGAAACAGGTCACTAGCCCAGGTGGGATGCATGAGACAAGTGCTCGGGCCTGGTGCACTGGGAAGACCCAGAGGAATCGGGTGGAGAGGGAGGTGGGAGGGGGATCGGGATGGGGAATACATGTAAATCTATTGCTGATTCATGTCAATGTATGACAAAACCCACTGAAAAAATAAATAAATAAATAAATTTAAAAAAAAAAAGGCAGTCAGGAGAGACTATCTTGAACACAAGGCATGGGGTGGGGCCTGGGTCTGGGTCACTTTCCTCTGTTTCTAGCCTCCTGGTGATCACCTTGGAGGTGGCCACTCTGGCTCCCTCCATCCTGGGAGATGGGAGGCCCGGAACCCAACTTCACTTAGCCAGAGAATTCCTGTGTCATCGTGGACCAGTCCCTGTCCCTCTTTGGGCTCATGTCACCGTTGGCTGGGGCTGGATGACATGCAATATTCCCTCTGCCTCCATGCTGGACTCTGTCCTCTTTCTTCTTGCCCTGTCCCTTACTCAGTGGTGTACTGGTAGATATTTCACCATTGGCTCTCCAAGAATCAAAGCCCTAATTTGTGGTGCTGGCCAGTCTCTGTGATGTGAATACTCCCACCACAGTCAATGTCAAGTTATTGACAAGCCATCACTCAATGGGAGGTTTGGAAGGGGTATAGAACAGCACACGGATATATAGTGTTTCTGTTCCATAGATGGAACTAATCCCAAGAGTATGCAATAGTACAGTACTACGCAGTAATTAGGGATTGAGGGCCTTTGAGTGTTTATTAACTTTAGTTTTAATATAATCCATTTCATTGTGAGTTAATAAAATTTAACTGTTCATTGTGGCTGTATTTAACAACTGGCTGACAAAATTCCTGAAATTCTAACCATTGGTTCTGTGAGCTGCTTTGGGTTGGTTCTGACACACCTCTGTCCCTACGCTTATCATCCTATCATCCTTGTTTCTTGATTCCACGATCAGAGAAACAAAGCTTTGCCTAATTTCAAGGACCTGTAAGAATCCAAAGCAGCATTCCTGGAGGCCAGGTAGTCAGCCCCCACATCATTTGATCACCTCTCTGAATGCAGTACCTGACACATTTGATTTGTTTTTCCATATCTTTATCATCAGAAATGATGATTATATCACTTTATTCAACTGAGTTAATCATGGGGTAGGTGAGTAGGGAGAATCCCTAGGGCTTTGTCTGGGTACCAGGAGCAGTTAACCCTTTAGTCCTCACTGAAGCCACCGGAGGCGGTACATCAGGCTCTGGGGGTCTCTCATTGGAAGACCCTGTTCGGAACTTCTCTGAAGGTCATTGACCCAGGCCTGTTGGACTTCCGGCAGCCTTGCTCTTGCTATGGGGAGTTTGAGAGGAGAGAACTCATTTCATGGATAAAGTTTGAAGCTGGAAAGGACTTTCTCATTTTGCTAATGGAGAAACCGAGGCTCAGAGATGGGCAGGGTCTTACTCAAGATGACCTACTCCATTAGCAAAGATTCAGAGGGAGACACCTGGCTCTCCAGCCCCTACTGGGACCACCCCTCCCCATGTCCCAGGTGCATCAGGGGTAACAGTCCTCAGCTGAGGGAAAGCATGGAGATTAGCCAGGATTTGGGAACAGAACTTTTGAAGGCATGATGTTGGGGAGCCCTGACTGCCACAGAGTCTGGGCCACCAGATCCTGGTGTTCTAAGGGACAGTCCCCCTAACCCATTTCCATCAGCCCCAAGTGGCTGTTCAATCTCCCCAAGCTGGCCTCCAAGGCTGCCTCTTTCAGGAAGCTCCCCATGGTTCACCCCTGAGCCTGCATCTCAGTCTTCTCTCCAGTGCTCATGGGCTCTGTGGCCAGGCCCCTAGTCCTGCCTCCACCAACCCTGTAGAGGCTCCAGACAAGTCTCTTTCCCTCCCCAGGCCTCAGTTTATACATCTGAAAAATGGGCATGATCATCTCTGCCTGATGCACCTCATGGGGTATGGTGAAGAAGAGATGAAAGGGCAGTTGGGTAGGAACCGCTCTGAGGTGCCAGGAATCATCTGTGGATGCTGGTTGCTGTAAGCTCTAGTATGACTGAAGGTCTTGCTCTGGCCGCTGGTCCTGTGGGCAGACGTGGGTTGAGACTGTGTGGATCAAGCCTCAGGTAGGTCTGATAAGCATCCTGGCTCTGGCACAAGAGCTGTGAGCCCTTGCTGAGTCATGTCCAGCACCTCTGGGAGTCCAGTCTTCACCCATGCGGTAGGGAGCCCTTTGCCCACCACTCAGGGCAGGTGAGGGGGGAATGGAAGGAATGAGGCAGGGGTGGAGGGTCAGGGTCTCAGGGTGAGCCTGGTGGCCCTCATCCATCATCGTGTTGACAGAACTGGGGGTGGCATGGTGCCTGTCCAGAGAGAGCCAGGTCATCCTTGCCCCCACAGTCATCTTTCCCTGGCCCACCCCACCCCGTCTGGGCATCTGTGCCCACCCAGGCTGCCTCTCAGCTCGTCTCCCTGAGCCCCCGACATCCTCCTGTGTTTTACAGCGCTCTCCTCCAGTCTCCTCCACATTTTGTCAAAACACCAACTTTGATTTCTGACGGGCAGGAAATAATCTGGAGGATGACTGACAGCCACCAAATGCTGTCAGGATGCGGTGGAGGCAGGAGGGAGGGCGTGAGGAGCTGGAGGAGCTCCAGCAGGGTGCTGGAGGAGCAGGAGCACACGTGGGCCCAGGGACAGGGCTCGATGGGGCCACGTCTTTCCACTGCATCGGGCTTGGGCCCCTGGGCGGATGGAGAGGGGCAAGTCCCCGGGGCAGAGGTGAGGTGACCGCCTTGCAGTCTGATGGCACCTTGGTCCCCAGAGCTGCCACGGCCCTGATAACAGTACCGGGGGGCCTGTGTACTGAGCACTTCCTTTGTCCCTTTACATGCACCTCCCCTATTCATCCTGTACCAATGGTTTGAGGGAGGCTCTCTTTTCGTTCTGTGTTACAAGTATGGAGGGGCTTTCCTGGTAGCTCAGCTGGTAAAGAACCCTCCTGCAATGCAGGAGACCTGGGTTTGATCCCTGGGTTGGGAAGATTCCCTGGAGCAGGGCATGGCAACCCACTCCAGTATTCTTGCCTGGAGAATCCCCATGGACAGAGGACCCTGGTGGGCTACAGTCCACGAGACAGCGAAGAGTCGGACACGACAGAGTGATTAAACACAGCACAGGGATGGAAATGAAGACTCAGAGAGGTTTGGAAACGTATCTAAAGACAGAGCTAGAGAAGGATAAAAGTAACTACGTTGTCGAACTCCTAAGCGAACCTCCAGGGAACCAAGATGCTAAAAAGTGAAGAATCTCTTAAATAGGAAGGAGGTTCTGGAAGTGCAGAGGAGACCATGATCCCAAAGCCCAGGGTTATATCTTGTGTATACTTATGGAGATATGCCTGGGGCACTAGGAAGGAATATTAATGAGGAATTCCAATAAGCATGAGGAATAAATACCCCAGCTTCTGTGCAAGGTTGTGCCTAGAATGGGTCCTTCAGAGGGTTCCCAGTAAGACCGAGCCCCAATTACTCACATCCTTCCTGTCTCATCCCCTTCTCACTTGTGATCTATAGGAACCCTTCCTAAGCTCTTGTCTGGGGATCTGCTTTCCAATGAACCCAGTCAGGGACACATGATCAAATCCCTTCAAAGGACGTGGGGTCCAAGCTTGCCTCTTAGACTCATCAAAGGAAACCCAGGTTGTGGGCTCTGTGAGCCTGGGAAAGGGCAGGAGAAGCTTGTGGGCAGCAGAGCCAGAGCTCTGGGGCAACACAGCAGAGAGTTTCCCAGGAGCAGCTGGAGGGAAGGCCAGATGGTCAGCTGGTCTGCCCTGCAGGTTGGTCTGAAGGGGCCTAGTGGAAGTTGAAATGGGCTGAATCGCCAAGGCAGCTGAGTGTGCACAGCGACGTGGAGCTAAGGGGGCTGGGGCTGCAAGGGCTCCCTAATGACTGGGACCAGCCTGGAGGATGTGTCAGTGAGAAACCATAGTCTCCCGAGGCTAACGAGGGACTTCAAGGGGCAGAGAAATCCTGCCTGGGAAGTGGACACAGAGGATTCTGTAAAAGAACATTTTCTTTCTACACTTTAGCAACTAGGAAACTCAAGGTCAGGTCTACAGCTGACCTCTAGCAAGGGCACAGGAATGAATGGCATGCATCTCCATGTACCTAATTTCCATAATGCTCTTCTCCTTCTACTCCTCTTCTTCCATCTCCCCCTTGCTCCCTTCCCCTCCTCTCCTCCTCCCTCTCCCCTGCCCTCTCTTCCTCTCCCACTTCTCCTCCTTTTCCTCCCCCTCCTCTCTCTCCTTCCTCTGCTTTCTGTCTACATCTCTCCTCCAACTTCCAGTTGTCTATATTAGAGCTTTGCATTGTGTATATTTTTAGGAAGTTGCTTCAATTCCTTAGACAAATAAAGTGGGGGCATTGATGTTGCTCAGTTGCTAAGTCTTGTCCGACTGTTTGTGACCCCACAGACTGCAGCACGCCAGGCTTCCCTATCCTTCATCAGCTCCCTTATCTTGCTCAAACTCATGTCCATTGAGTCAGTGATGCCATCCAGCCATCTCATCCTCTGTTGCCCCCTTCTCCTCCTGCCCTCAATCTTTCCCAGCATCAGGGTCTTTTCCAGTGAGTCAAGTCTTCACAACATGTGGCCAAAGTACTGGAGCTTCAGCTTCAGCATCAGTCCTTCTAATGAATATTCAGGGTTGATTTCCTTTAGGATTGACTGGTTTGATCTCTTTGCTGTCCAACGGACTTTCAAGCGGGACATAAATAAACACAAAACATAAACCTCATAGGCATGCAACTATTACACTTTGCTTTCTATCTTAATAAAGAATAAAGATTTTTCTTGTAAAAAGGCAAATATGTATTGCAAAAAAATAATTCAAGAAATACTAGACAAAACAAAAAAGAATGTAAAATAAACATTTCTGTTACTCAGAAACGTCTGTGATAAACTTTTGATGGACAATTTCCAGGCATATCTCCATGAACCTACACAGGATGTGACAGAAGAGACAGATAGGAGGAAAAATAGGATCATAATGGCATCATTATGTTTCCTTGAATTTAAAGGAAGAAATGGAAATTGTGGTAAAATTGAAGGAATTTTGTACTTCAGATACATTTTGATTTATAAAAGATGTATCCTCCTACAGTTAAAGGGAAAAAAATTTAAAAATATTGAGATGTTGCTATGATTTTAAAATAACTGCTGATTAAATTTTATACCATATGTGATACCTCCCTAGTAAGAAAGATTAGGAAATTAGCACGTTCATCCCACCACCTCCTGATTTTGTCCTACTGTGTCAAGGTTATACTCTTTCATGTTGTTTGGAAACAACATAGGTGTTGGAGACTTGGGCTTTGTTCTGTATGTGTGTAGATTCAGTGCTGTGCATCTGTTTACTCTCCTCCTCTCCTAAGACCCCACCACACACACTGCTGGTCTTGGCTTTCATGAGTTCAGTTCAGTTCAGTTCAGGCACTCAACCATGTCCGACTCTTTGCAACGCCAGGGACTGCAGCACACCAGGCTTTCCTGTCCGTCACCAACTCCCAGGGTTGCTCAAACTCATGTCCATCGAGTCAGTGATGCCATCCAACCATCTCATCCTCTGCCATCCCCTTCTCCTCCTGCCTTCAATCTTTCCCAGCATCAGGGTCTTTTCCAATGAATAAGTTCCTCACATCAGCTGGCCAAAGTATTGAACTTTCAGCTTCAGCATCAATCCTTCCAATGAGTATTCAGGACTGATCTCTTTTAGAATGGACTGGTTGGATCTCCTTGCAGTCCAAGGGACTCTCAAGTGTCTTTTCCAACACTACAGTTCAAAAGCATCAATTCTTTGGCACTCAGCTTTTCTTTCACAAGTTCTTCATTTTTAAAATATATTTGTTAAAAGTTAAAAAATATATATATATATATTTGTTAATGGTATTTTTTTCAAGAAAGGCTCATGAAGTTTGTCTCCTGAGTTCCTACATTCTTGAGACAGAGTATCATTGCCTTGGGATCTGGAAAATCAACTTAACTGGGTATGAAAGTCTTTGGTTCTATTTTCTTGTCCTCAGACCTTGCTAGATGGTCCATGGTCTTCTAGTGCTGCCTTGGAGAAGTTTGTGTCACCCTGATTTCTCCCCATCATTGTGAACTGACCAATAGATTCTATTTTTGAATCTCAGTTGTGTCATTCAGATATGTTTTTATGTTGACATATTTTTACCAAGTTTTTTTTTTTTTTTTTTTCTGAAAGGTCCTACACATTTTTGATCTATGGATTTAGGTTTTTTTAACTTCAGAATTGTTTCCTGGCATTTCTTAGATTATGTTGTTGCCTCATTGATTGCCTGTATATTTGACAGTCTTTGTCTTAAGAACATTATTTTCTTCCTAATCTTTAAAAAAAGTTTTCTAATTAATCCCAGCTTTTTCACAATGTTCCTTAAACTATTTTCATCATGCTTCTTCTATTTTTTGCTGTTTCTAAGGTGGGTTCCATCTCTCCTGTTTCTTTTCATTTATTCCATTTCATTCCCATGCAAGACTGCTTGTTTTAATTTTGTGTTGTTGTTTTATAAGCCTTTACTTCAATCCATTTGAAAATTAAAAAAAAAAATGTCATGTTGTTTGCAATTACCTGGTACTCCATAAAACCAGTTTTTCTGATGTCTTCTGTCTTTTTTTGGGCAATTACTCTTGTGGTATATTTTGTTCATCTGCCTTTGTTTGTGTTCCTTTTTTCCCCCTTTTTGTGGCTCTGGGCACAGTTCCTATGCTAGTTTTCTCCTAACTCATTTTTAGGTGGATCCAGCCCTTAGTGAGAGTGAAGGTCTCTCAGTAGTGTCTGACTCTTTGTGACCCCATGAGCTAGTCTATGGAATTCTCCAGGCCAGTTGGGCAGCCTTTCTCTTATCTAGTGGATCTCCCCAACCCAGGGATTGAACCTAGGTCTCCTCCATCACAGGCAGAGTCTTTACCAACTGAGCCAAGAGGGAAGCCTATAGGTCAGTTGATAAAGAATCCACCTACTGTGCAGGAGACCCCAGTTAGATTCCTGGGTCGGGAAGATCTGCTGGAGAAGGGATAGGCTACCCACTCCGGTATTCTTGGGCTTCCCTTGTGGCTCAGCTGGTAAAGAATCCGCCTGCAATGTGGGAGACCTGGGTTTGATCCCTGGGTTGGGAACATCCCCTGGAGAAGGGAAAGGCTACCCACTCCCGTATTCTGGCCTGGAGAATTCCATGGGCTATATAGTCTATGGGGTCGCAAAGAGTTGGGCATGACTGAGCGACTTTCACTTTCACAGCCCTTTGTGGAGGGGTAGCGAGGGAAGGGGTAGGTAGTGTGGGAAATGCCTTCCATTTTGATTTACTGTCTCAGCATCTCTGTCCACATCAGTCATTTCATTTGCTGTAGGAGAGCCGCTCAGTATTTGACATCTCAGTGATCAGTGTGGCCCAGTCATAGCTGTTCATGCAGGTTCTCAGCTTCGTGTAGGTTCATGTAGGTTATCTGAGGATGTTCATGTATCTTCATCAGTTTCTACATTTGTCCCGATAGCTTTTACAAAAGTTGGCAGGTATGTTTCAGATTTTGTAATTGAAGTTATAAACAATTTATGGCATAACTCACATTGAAAAAAGATCCCCCTTCTATTTTTCCATTTTTTTTGTTTTTGTGACTGTTGTTTTAGGTTGGTTTTGAGAAAAGGAAGCGAAATATATATCTACTCCACTATTTTCACTTGGGCACCAAATGCTTTCTCATCCACTATCTTTCAGCCCCATTGGAAACCCAGGGAAGTGGTGAGGTGGTTTCCTCTTGGAGAGGAGCAGGGAACCAGGGAGCCCAGAGCCTGAGAGAAGAACAAGACTGCAGGGCCATCACAGGCCAGGGTAGGCAACACTCACATGTATGCTGTCCTACGTCAGGAGCAAACACTGACATGTGACCCCAAACTCTCTCACACACGCTTCTGGCATGCGCAAGGGCTCTGCACTCCTGTAGCAGACATTACTAATCCATCACAGCACTCTTTCTTCCTGAACCTGAAAGTGAAATGTGTCACTAATCATGTCCAACACTTTGCAACCCCGTGGATTGTAGCCCGCCAGGCTCCTCTGTCCATGGGATTTCCGAGGCAAGGATACTGGAGTGCTTTGCCATTTCCTTCTCCAGGGGATCTTCCCAATCCAGAGACCGAACCCAGGTCTCCTGCATTGCAGGCAGATTTTTTTTTTTACCACCTGAGCCATCCGGGAAGCCTTCCTGAACCTGAACTCAGCCCCAAATTCCTTTTTAAGACAACACATCAGGAAAATAAAACCAACTAAATGGCACGGGCTTGGGAAATGAAATTTGTCTGCCTACCCCATATTTGAGATTTTCCAGGTATACTGAACAGTTGTGGAGTTAGGAAGTCCTGGGCTTCCCTTGTGGCTCAGCTGGTGAAGACTCTGCCTGCACTGCAAGAGACCTGGATTCGATCCCTGGGTTGGGAAGGTCCCCTGGAAAAGGGACATGCTACTCACTCCAGTATTCTGGCCTGGAGAATTCCGTGGACTGTATAGTCCACGCGGTCACAAAGAGTCAAACATGATTGAGTGACTTTCACTTCACTAGGACGCCCTGCGTTTGAATTCCAGTTCTGTGAATGCCTCACAGAGCAAACTTGGACAAATATCTTCTCAGATCTGAATCTCAGCTTTCCCGTGTGTTAAATAAAGATCACTTACCTTCGTTGGAGGATTACATGAGGTTATGTTGGTAAAGTTCCTAACCAAGCACAAGGCATATAACAGATATTCAATAGTACTTTTAGAGAGAAATGAAAAAAATATTGTTCTTCTCCTGATGTAGCTTATTAAAATGGGGGAAGAGAGACAGATTTCATCCCATGTATGAACTCTAGTATTGAATACAGTCATGACATTTAGTCCAGAGACAGCAGGGCAGTTAACTATCGTTGATTAACAATGTTAGCCATGTGCGTGTGATGAGAAGTTGCGATTTGTGTGCTTGGAAGTAGGAAGTGAAAGAGAGGTTGGGAGATTCAGGCCCTTCCCCATCACCCATAACCCTCTGTTTCTTGTGGACCACACAGGTATATGAAGAGAAGGCTCTGCTTTTACCACCATGGTGTTCCCTACTACTCTGATGACCATCTGGTAACTTTCATTATCAAAGCTGAGGGGTAACCAAGACTAAGCGACGCAGTGAGAAGGTCACTGGGAGGTGTCAGAAAGTCTGTGTTCTAGTTCCAGGTTCCCGTAAACTGGCTGCTTGTCCTTGAGCAAGTCTCTTCTTCCTGGGAGCGGGGAGTAGGATGGAATAGGTGGTGGTAGTGGATAAATGTTATCCAACCTGGAAAAAGAAGTTGGTCTGCTAAGTCACTTCAGTCATGTTCGAATCTTTGCGATCCCGTGAGCTGTGGCCCGCCAGGCTTCTCTGTCCATGGGGATTCTTCAGGAAAGAATACTGGAGTGCGTTGCCATTTTCTTCTCCAAAAATTCTTCCAGCACTCACAATTAACAAATCTGGAATTTTCTGTTTTGTATTTGTTAAAATGTGAGCTTCTATATATATTTTACATTTTAATTGTGGTAAAATATATATAACATAAGATTTACCATTTTAATCATTTTAAATTATAAGTGAGTGGCATTAAGTATATTCATATCACTACCATCCACTGCCAGAATTTCATCATTCCACACTGAAACTCTGTACCCATTAAACATTAACTCTTCATTCCCCACCCCCTATCCCTAGTACCTGGTAACCACTATTCTAGTTTCTGTCTCTAATAATTTAACTATTCCAGGTACTTCATATGGGTAGACTTATATAATATTTGTTCTTTTGTGTCTGGCTTATTTTATAGAGCATAATGTCTTCAAGGTTCATCCACATCATAGCAT
This sequence comes from Dama dama, assembly GCF_033118175.1. Taxonomy (NCBI): domain Eukaryota; kingdom Metazoa; phylum Chordata; class Mammalia; order Artiodactyla; family Cervidae; genus Dama; species Dama dama. The sequence continues at coordinate 12,392,251 of NC_083688.1, read as the reverse complement.
ATTTCAGAATTTCACTACTTTTTAAGGCTGAGTAGTGTGTGTATATATATATACACACATATATGTGCGTATACTGTACATATATGTACATATACTGTTTAAGGCTGAGTAGTGTGTGTGTATATATATATTCACATATATACATATATATACACACACACACACACACTACATTTTGTTTATCCGTTCGTCTGTCAATGAGTGGATTGACAGAATGAATGGGGCATCTTTCGGCTACTGTGAATAAAGCTGTTACGAATCTTAATACAAAGATATCTTTTTAGTCTCGACTTTTAGTTTTTTGAGGCATCTATCCAGAAGTAGAATTGCTGGATTATATTCTGCATTTTTCTTAAAGGACTGTCATCATTTTCCACAGTGGGTGCACCATTTTACATTCCCACCAGCAGTGTCCAAGCGTTCCATCCTCATCAATACTTATTATTTTCTATTGTTTAGATTATGGACATCCTAATGAGTATAAAGTGGTTTTGATTTGCATTTTTCTATCAGATATATGATTTGAAAATATTTTCTTCCATCCTATGGGTTGCCTTATTACTTGGTTAATCATGTCATTTGAAGTATGACAAAAAAGTTTTTACAAAATTTTTAATGGACTCGAGTTCATCTATTTTTTTTTTCTCTTTTGTTATCTCTGCTTTTGGTGTCCATATCAAATCAATCATTGCTGAATCCAATGTGAAGTTTTCACCTATGTTTTCTTCTAAAAGTTTTAGTTTTAACTCTTACATTTAGGTTCTGAATCTAATTTGGGGTAATCTTTGCATATATTGCAAGATAAGGGTCCACCTTCATTCTTTTGCATATAGATATTCAGTTTTCCCAATACCATTAAATAAAAAGTCGGCTCTTTCCTCATTGAATGTTCTTGGAACTTGCTGAAAATCACTGGATCACACATGCAAGGCTTTATCTTTGGGTTCTGTATACTATTTGAAAGTGTTAGCTGCTCAGTCGTGTCCGACTTTTTGCAATCCCATGGACTTTAGCCCACCAGGCTCCTCTCTCTAGGGGATTCTCCAGGCAAGAATACTGGAGTGGGTTGCAGTTTCCTTCTCCAGGGGATCTTCCTGATCCAGGGATTGATACTGGGTCTCCTGCATTGCAGGCAGATTATTTAATTGGTATATATTTTCTGTCTTTATGCCAGTGCTACACTTTTTTGATCACTGTAGTCTGTAATATGTTTTGAAATCAGAAAGTGTAAGACCTCCAACTTTGTTCTTTTTCAAGATATTTTTGGCTATTCAGGATCTCTTGAGATTCTTTATTAATTTCAGAACGGATTTTTCTATTTCTGCAAAAAATCATCAAGATTGAATTGAATCTTTAGATTGCTTTGAATAGCATTAATATTAATATTAAATTTATAATAAAAGTCTTCAAATCCATGAGCATAAAATATATTTTCATTTATTTGCATCTTCTTACATTTCTTTCAGCAATGTTTTTTATTTTATTTTATTTTTTTTTTCAGCAATGTTTTTTAGTTTTTAGTGTACAGGTCTTTCACTTCATCAGTTTAACCTAACTTCTTATTATTTTATTCTTTGTGATACTATTGTAAATGGGATTGTTCTCTTAATTTCCTTTTCAGATTATTCATTTTTACAAATGATCTGATTGCTCCAACTAGAATTTTCAGTACTCTGTTGAATAGAAGTGGTAAAAGTGGGCATATTTTTTGTTTCCCAGATTTTAGAGGAAAAGTTTTTTCAGGATTTCACCATTGAGTATGTTGTTAATAATCAATTTATCTTTTAAAGAAAGACCTCAAATCTCCCTGCTTTTCAGTTTCCTAAACAAATCTCAGAAGGTCATTGTTGGTCCTCATGGAATTAATGGCCCTGGCCCTGCCTCCTAATTTAATGCAAATTCTAGCTGACCTTATTGTGCAGGAATTCCAGTTTATTTGTACTTTCTTGATGATACAATACAACATCATTTTCAGTCAAGTCTTTAATCCTTGCAATTTTCATTGCAATTTTCTGGTAATTATGAAAAAAATCCAAAGGACAGAACATTTGCATCCTGTCTATGAGATTATACACCTTAGTGGAGTTTCTTAAATCTACTTTGCAGTTTCTGAGCATACCAGACTCATTTTGTGTGGCTCCAGAGGACAAAATGAGAACCAGTTGCTAGAATCTTCCAGGAGGCAGACAAGAATTCAAAGAGAAGAAGCACTTTCTGACTGTCAGGGCAGGTCTGCACCAAGTGAGCCACCCCAAGAGGTCTGGGACAAGACCAGCAAAGTCCAGTGTCTGGTGTGGTCATTGAAAGGGGCAGTTGAGGCAAGGGCTATGAGTCATACCTGAATTCACTTTCCAGCCCCTCCCTTCCCAGGGATTCAAGCAAATGAATTGATTTTTCTAAGCCTCGGGAGACAACCATGCAAAGCACAGAGGAGTGTTGTTGGAGGTGTTGGTGGTTTAGTTGCTAAGCTGTTTCTGACTCTTACAGCCCTATGGACTGGAGCCTGCCAGGCTCCTCTGCCCATGAGACTTCCCAGATAAGAATACTGGAGTGGGCTGCCAATTCCTTCTCCAGGGGATCTTCCCCTGGAGATGGAACCTGGGTCTCCTGTGCAGGTGCATTCTTTATTGATTGCGCCACCAGGGAAGTTGTATGGTCATGCTATTATTTCATTATATAGAGTTAGGGAGTGGCTTCTTCCCACTCCTAATTTCTTGTTTGGGTGACATGTCCATCAGTGGCCAGCTGTGGCCCTGTTCTATATGTTCTTCACCCAGGAAACCAGACTTTTGAAGTAGCCACCATCTGGAAAGTTTCCTCTTACTGTGTAAGAGGAAAAAAAAAAAAAAAAAAAACTTTGGGGGTTTGAGAGAAGAAAGAGGAGAGTGTCTCGTGTTGGTTTAAGCATCCTGACCAGAACTGAAACATGCTGCTTCTACTTATAATGAGTGGGTCAGACCTATTTACCCAACAATTCCTGCCTAAATAGGAGGACTAGAAAAGAACCAAGGACACCTACACTGAGCTCTCTTGTCTTCTAACTCCACTCTATATCCACTTCTATTCAGTATCATACTAGAGATTCTAGCCAGGATAATTAGGTAGAAAAAAAAGGGGGGGTGGCAAACATTTTGGAAAGGGAGAAGTTAAAATATTTTTAATTGCAGATGACATGATTTTGTGTACAGAAAGCCCTAAGTCATCCACCAAATTTACTAGAACTAATAAAAAACTTCAATCCACTAAAAATCTGTTAGGAAGACTGAATTCAGCAATGCTATAGGATTCAAGATTAATATACAAAAACAATTACATTTCTATACACTGGCTTCCCTGGTGGTTCAACTGGTAAACAATTTGCCTGCAATGCAGGAGACCTGGATTCGATCCCTGGTTTGGGAAGATCCCCTGGAGAAGGGAATGGCTACCCACTCTAGTATTCTGGCCTGGAGAATTCCATGGACTATTCCAAGGGGTCGCAAAGAGTCAGACATGACTGAGTGACTTTCACTCACACTGGCAATGAACAAACCAAAAATGACATAAAGAAAACATTTACAATAGTGTCAAATAAATAAATTACTAAGGAATAGATTTAACCAAAAAAGTGCAAAAACTATACTCTGAAAACTTTTGTTGTTGTTAATACTAACTCGTGTCTGACTCTTTTGTGACCCCATGAATTGTAGCCCACCAGGCTCCTCTGTCCATGGGATTTCCCAGGCAAGAATACTGAACTGAGTAGCCATTTCCTTCTCCAGGGGATCTTTGCAACCCAGGGATCAAACACATGCATTGCAGGTGGATTCTTTAATTAAAGGTGATATAAATAAATGGACAAATATTCCATGTTCATGGGTTGGAAGACCCAGTATTGTTAAGATGGCAATACTCCCAAAATTGACCTACAGAATCCAGTACAATCCCTATTAATATCTCAGATAACTTGGCTTAGAAGTTGACAAACTGATACTAAAATACAGGTGGCATTGCAAATGATCCAGAACAGCCAAAACAATTTTGGAAAAGAGAAACAAAGTAGGATAATTCACATTTTTTGACTTCAAAACTTTCTAGAATGCAGTACTAATAAAGACAACATGCAACTGGCATAAAGACAGACATATAATCAATGAAATATAATTGAGAGTCCAAAAATGAACCCATATAGTTCTGTGGTCAATTGATTTTTAAGAAAAGTGCCAAGACAAGTCAATGGAAAAAAAACAGTCTTTTCAACCAATGATACTGCAACAACTGGATTGCCACATGCAAAAGAATTAAGTTGTACTTTCCCTTAAATTATATGAAAAAATAACTCAAAATGGTTCATACATAAATGTAAGACACGAATCTCCAAAACTCTTAGAAGAAACTATGGGGATATAACTGCATGGTCTTGGGCTTGGCAACAATACCTAAAGCCCAAGTAACCAAAAAAAAAAAAAGAATGGTAAATGGAATTCAACAAAAGTTTTTAAAACTTTTGTTCTTCAAAGACCACTATCAAGAAAGTGAAAAGCCAAGCCAAAGATTGGAAAAAAATTTATTTGAAACTCCTATGTCTAATAATCATAGACTATATTTTAAAAACTCCTACAACTCAGCAACCAGAAGACAAATAATACAATTAAAGTGGACAGATTATTTAAATGTAACATTTTCAAGAGATGATATATGAATGGCGAAGAAGCAGAGTAAAATATGCTCCATATCATTAGTTATCAAGGGAATGCAAGTCAAAACCACATCATACCCACTGGAATAAAGGAGAAATTGGAACCCTTACACATTTCTAGTGGGAATGTAGAGAGTGTAGTCATTTGGAAAACAGTCTGGCATTTACTCAAAATGTTAAACATAGAGTTATCAAGTGGTGGTGGTACTGATTTAGTCACCAGGTTGTGTCAGACTCTTGTGACCTCATGGACTATAGCCCACAAGGCTTCTCTGTCCATGGGATTTCCCAGGCAAGAATACTAGAGTGGATTGCCATTTTCTTCTCTAGATCCTCCCAACCGAGGGATCGAACCTGGGTCTCCTGCATTGCAGGAAATCTCCTGCATTGCAGACAGATTCTTTACCAGCTGAGACACCAGGGAAGCCCAGAATTATCATATGACCTACCAATTCCATTCCTCAGTATATACTCAAGAGAAATAAAGGCATATGTTCACACAAAACTTGTACAAAATGTTTATAACAATATTATTCATAATAGCCAAAAAGTTGAAAAAAAAAACCCCAAATATCCATCAATTGATAAATGGATAAACAAAATGTACTTTATCCAAAGAACAGGATATTATGGGATCATAAAAAATAGTAAGTACTAATATATGTTATCACATGAGCTTCCCTCATAGCTCGGTTGGTAAAGAATCTGCCTGCAGCACAGGAGACCCAGTTCAATTCCTGGGTTGGGAAGATCCACTGGGTCGGGAGAAGGGATAGGCTACCCACTCCAGTATTCTTGGGCTTCCCTTGTGGCTCAGCTGGTAAAAAATCTGCCTGCAATACGGGAGACCTGGGTTTGATCCCTGGGTTGGGAAGATCTCCTGGAGAAGGGAAAGGTTACCCACTCCAGTATTCGGGCCTAGGGTCGCAAGAGTCGGACATGACCAAGCGACTTTCACTTTCACATGTTATAACACAAATGAATTTTGAAAATATACTAAGTGAAAGAAACCAGTCACAAAAGACTGTGATTCTATTAAATAAAATGACCAGAAGATTAAAATCTATAGCGGTTGCTTAAGGCTTAATTGGCTAAGCCAAAGCCTTTGACTGTGTGAATCATGACAAACTGTGGAAAATTCTGAAAGAGATGGGAATACCAGACCACCTGACCTGCCTCTTGAGAAACCTGTATGCAAGTCAGGAAGCAGCAGTTAGAACTGGACATGGAACAACAGACTGGTTCCAAATAGGAAAAGGAGTACCTCAAGGCTGTATATTGTCACCCTGCTTATTTAACTTCTATGCAGAGTACAACATGAGAAATGCTGAGCTGGAGGAAGCACAAGCTGGAATCAAGATTGCCAGGAGAAATATCAATAACCTCAGATATGCAGATGACACCACCCTTATGGCAGAAAGTGAAGAAGAACTAAAGAGCCTCTTGATGAAAGTGAAAGAGGAGAGTGAAAAAGCTGGCTTAAAGTTCAACATTCAGAAAACTAAGATCATGGCATTCGGTCCCATCACTTCATGGCAGATAGATGGGGAAACAGTGGCAGACTTTATTTTTTTGGGCTCCAAAATCACTGCAGATGGTGACTGCAACCATGAAATTAAAAGACGCTTACTCCTTGGAAGGAAAGTTATGACCAACCTAGATAGCATATTAAAAAGCAGAGACATTACTTTGTCAACAAAGGTCCGTATGGTCAGAGCTATGGTTTTCCCAGTGGTCATATATCGATGTGAGAGTCGGACTATAAAGAAAGCTGAGTACCAAAGAATTGATGCTTTTGAACTGTGGTGTTGGAGAAGACTCTTAAGCATCCCGTGGACTGCAAGGAGATCCAACCAGTCCATCCTAAAGGAGATCAGTCCTGGGTGTTCATTGGAAGGACTGATGTTGAAGCTGAAACTCCAATACTTTGGCCACCTGATGCAAAGAACTGACTCATTGGAAAAGACTTTGATGCTGGGAAACATTGAAGGGGGGAGGAGAAGGGGATGACAGAGGATGAGATGTTTGGATGGCATCATTGACTCAATAGACATGCATTTGAGTAAGTTCTGGGAGTTGGTGATGGACAAGGATGCCTGGCGTGCTGCAGTCCGTGGGGTCACAAAGAGTCAGACATGACTGAAAGACTAAACTGAACTGAAATGAAGTTATCTCAGCAGAGACTATAGTGACCACACATAACGGGAAATACAGACTTCATTGAATTAGTTCAGTAAATTCACTAAGCAAGGAAGCAGCAGCAGGGATATTAATAACAACAACAACAATAACAGAACCAATGACAACAACAAACTCAAAGGACAGTGGGAATCTAATTTGTTCAGTTCAATCACTCAGTCATGTCCGACTTTTTGTGACCCCATCAACCGCAGCATGCAAGGCCTCCCTGTCCATCACAAACTCCTGGAGTCTACCCAAACCCATGTCCATTGAGTTGGTGATGCCATCCAACCATCTCATCCTCTGTTGTCCCCTTCTCCACCTGCCCTCAATCTTTCCCAGCATCAGGGTCTTTTCAAATGAGTCAGCTCTTCGCATCAGGTGGCCAAAGTATTGGAGTTTCAGCTTCAACATCAGTCCCTCCAATGAACACCCAGGACTGATCTCCTTTAGGATGGACTGGTTGGATCTTCCTGCAGTCCAAGGGATGCTCAAGAGTCTTCTCCAACACCACAGTTCAAAAGCATCAATTCTTCGGTGTTCAGCTTTCTTTATAGTCCAAATCTCACATCCATACATAACAACTGGAAAAACCATAGCTTTGACTAGACAGACCTTTGTTGGCAAAGTAATGTCTCTGCTGTTTAATATGCTATCTAGGTTGGTCATAACTTTCCTTCCAAGGAGTAAGCATCTTTAATTTCAAGGCTGCAATCACCATCTGCAGTCATTTTGGAGCCCAAAAAAATAAAGTCAGCCCCTGTTTCCACTGGTTCCCCATCTATCTGCCATGAAGTGATGGGACCGAATGCCATGATCTTAGTTTTCTGAATGTTGAACTTTAAGCCAGCTTTTTCACTCTCCTCTTTCACTTTCATCAAGAAGCTCTTTAGTTCTTCTTCACTTTCTGCCATAAGGGTGGTGTCATCTGCATATCTGAGGTTATTGAGATTTCTCCCAGCAATCCTGATTCCAGCTTGTGCTTCCTCCAGCTCAGCATTTCTCATGATGTACTCTGCATATACGTTAAGTAACCACAACAAACTCTAAGTAAGATAAATTCAGAGAGATACACACAAGAAACACAATAGCCAAACTTTCAAAAAGCTAAAGACAAAGATACCTTGGAAGCATCAAGAGACAAGGGACTCATTACAGCTGAGGAATTATCAGTAATATTAACAGCTGATTCCTCATCAGCAACCACGGAAACCCAAAGGCAGTGGGAGGACATATTCACAGGGAAGATCTTAAAGAAAAATGTCAACCAAGAAATTTATATGGATGCAAAATATTCCTCAAAACTGAAGGGGCAATTAAGATATTATCAGATATGCAAAAAAAACCAAAAACAAAAACAAAAAAAAACACCCAAACCGAATATCTATACTAGCAGAGCTGCCCTACAAGGAATACTGAAAACAGTCTTCAGGTTGAGATAAAAAGACATTGGATGACAGCTTTAACCCAAATGAAGAAATGAAGAGCACTATCAAGGTATCTAAACAGGTAAATAATAGAAAGCAGCATAAATGCAATTTTTGTAATCATTTTCTTCTCATATCTGATTCAAAAGACAACTGCACAAGGCAATTATTATAAATCTGTGTTGATGAACTTAGACCATATGAAGGTAATTTGCATAACAATAATAGCACAGGGAGGGGGAGGTAATAGAACTTTATTGGAACAAAGTTTTTTTTATACTTTTGAAATCAAATCAGCATTATTGTGAACAATAGATTTTTTTAAATTAACATTAATGGTAATCCCTGGGGCAATCACTTAGAAAATAATTTTAAAATCTAGTCAAGGAAATTAAAATGACATCACTGGCAGAGCTAGGATTTGATCTTGGGGCAGGCAGTATGACTCTGGACTTGCCTGCTTTACTACGGGCAGTCTCTTCAGTCACCATCCCTTCATGCTCACATGGGTCCCATGAGGTTGGCAGCATGGGGTCCAGGATATTGATTAGACATATGGGAAATCTGAGACAAGAAATTGACTCATCTGAGGTACAGTGCCCTATCTGTGCCAGGGCTTTTGCTCCAGAATACAGGGCTTTAGATCTTTAGTATTAAAACTTGTGAAATAAATTCATAACAGCTTTAATGGCCCACTTCATCCCTGATGCTAATTCTTTATGGGGCCTAAGAATTACCTGGTTAGGAGCAGAGGTGTCTTTTCAAAATGCTGATCCCAGGCCAGAGGTGATTCTGACTCAGTAAGTATCAGATAAGGCTAGAGAATCTGTAATTCAAACAGGTACCCTCACTTACTCCTGCTTTCCTCTTCCCAGCCCAAGGTGATCCTGATGCAAGTTTGCATGCAGAACAAACCAGGAGAAGTCCTGGTTTTAGGAAGTTCCAGGCCTTGTTCTAAGAACTTGTTCTTAGGACTTCACATTCATTTTCACCCAGCTTTTCAGAGCACAGATTCTGGATCCAGCCTACCTGCATTGCAACCCAGACTTCAGCACTTTGGGTTAAAGCATTCAGAATACTGTTTGGCACAAAGTACATGTGTTATAATATTAGCTCTGTTTGTTATTATTTTCTTATAATAGTCGAAACAATCTTAAAACCTAGCTATCCTCAGTCGCATTTCAGTTCAGTTCAGTTCAGTTCAGTCGCTCAGTCGTGTCTGATTCTTTGCACCCCCATGGACTGCAGCACGCCAGGCCTCCCTGTTCATCACCAACTCCCAGAGTTTACTCAAACGCATGTCCATTGAGTTGGTGATGCCATTCAACCATCTCATACTTTGTCGTCCCCTTCTCTTCCCACCTTCAGTCTTTCCCAGCATCAGGGTCTTTTCCAATGAGTCAGTTGCATCAGGTGGCCAAAGTATTGGAGTTTCAGCTTCAACATCAGTCCTTCCAATGAATATTCAAGATTGATTTCCTTTAGCATAGACTGGTTGGATCTCCTTGCAGTCCAAGGGACTCTCAAGAGTCTTCTCCAACACCACAATTCAAAAACATCAATTCTTCAGTGCTCATCTTTCTTTACAGTTCAACTCTCACATCCATACATGACTTCTGGAAAAACCATAGCCTTGACTAGACGCATCTTTGTTGGCAAAGTAATGTCTCTGCTTTATAATACGCTGTCTAGTTTGGTCACAACTTTTCTTCCAAGGAGTAAGCGTCTTTTAATTTCCTGGCTGCAGTCACCATCTGCAGTGATTTTGGAGCCCAAGAAAATAAAGCCTGCCACTGTTTCCACTGTCTCCCCATTTCACAGGTGAGCACAGGTGCACACAGAGAGGTAATGTAATTTGTTAAAGGACACACTGCTGCAGAGATGGGGCTCAAACTCCACTCCATGTGACCCTAATGTCAGTGGTCCTAACTGCTAGGACACCCTGCACTAGTGGCATATGCTCTAGACCCTGCCTGTCACACTAGCACCTGCGTGGTAGGGCCACCTCAGGTGTTGGGCTTAGTTCCTGCCCCTTTAAGATGGAAGTAGAGCTCCTGGGGGCTGGGGGAAGGTATAGGGAGGGAGAGGATCCCTGACCTCTTCATCCCTCTGACCCATCTCAGATCACTGTCAAGACTCAGACAATCCTCTCCAGAAGACAAATGTCCTCCAAGGGGACTCCAGGTTCAATTTACTGGTCCTGACTTGGAGAGATCTCAACTTGGCATCTCCCATGTTGGATGAGAAGGTGAGAAGGTGGCAGAGCAGCTTCAGGATGACAGACCTGGGCTTCAATCTCAGCTCTCATGCATTTGAGACCGAGGTAGGCCTCAGCTTCCTCATCTATTGTGCCATGCTTAATTTGCTCAGTCATGTCTGACTCTTTGCGACCCCACAGACTGTAGCCACTAGGCTCCTCTGTTGGTGGGGATTCTCTAGGCAAGAATACTGGAGTAGGTTGCCAGGCCCTCTTCCAGGAGATCTTCCCAACCCAGGGATTGAACCCAGGTCTCCTGCGTTACAGGCAAGTTCTTTACCATCTGAGCCACCAGGGATGCCCCCTCATCTGTTAAATGAGTATAAAGGTAGAGCCCACCTCAGTGAGCTGTCACAGCAGAATGATAGATGCTGAGTATTCAGCAGAGCAGCCGGCACAGAGCACTGGCTTTACGGAAGTTATCACCTGGTGATAGCATCATTCTCAACACATAGGCGGAGTCATGTTGGTTCTCCCTGGAGTGGTTTCTTCCTGACCTTTGCACTGAAAAGATATCTGGAGCCTAGAGTGACCCTAGTTATTTGTCTCCCCAAAGCCTGTCCTCTGGAATCATGTTAAGGTTCAAGGACAGATGTGAGAGACAGGCCATGGCTAGGTCTCAACTTGGAGTCCTTGGAGGCTTCTCAAGCCACCTGGACCCCCTGGGCCTCATCCAAGCCCTGCTCCCTCCTGGCTTGCAGCAGGTCCACCCGCTCTGATGGGGCCAGGCCCTGACTATAAGTTTCCCTTGCTGATGTGTGACTTCAGGGACATTTGTCAAATGCCACAGGAGAAGAAAATGCTGAAAACTACTGAGAGATAGCAGGCTTTCTCAGCATGGGGGCAAAACTGACAATTCTGAGTGGGATGGTGTCAGCCTGAGGCTGAAATCTCTGTCTTCTGCCTTGTCGTTGTGTGTGGCCTCAGGCAACTTCATTCTCCTTTCCAAGAAGCCTGGATTCCTCATTTATCAGCTTGGGTGTTGCTATCTACTCACAGAGTTGTTGAGATTATCATGGAAGAGGAGTTTGGCACAGGAGTAGAGCTGTGAGGCTATTTACAGCAAAGATGAGCATTTATTAAGTGTTAGATGAAACACTGTCCAGTCATTGTCTCATTACATCTGGACAACAACACATTGCAATAGGCAGCATTATGTCTTCCCCTAGCAGATGAAGCAATAAGCTCAGAGAGGTTGAGTATCTTTTTTTTTATTATTATCTTATTTTTTTTTTTTTTATTAGTTGGAGGCTAATTACTTCACAACATTTCAGTGGGTTTTGTCATACATTGATATGAATCAGCCATAGATTTACACATATTCCTCATCCCGATCCCCCCTCCCACCTCCCTCTCCACCTGATTCCTCTGGGTCTTCCCAGTGCACCAGGCCCGAGCACTTGTCTCATGCATCCCACCTGGGCTGGTGATCTGTTTCACCATAGATAGTATACATGCTGTTCTTTTGAAATATCCCACCCTCACATTCTCCCACAGAGTTCAAAAGTCTGTTCTGTATTTCTGTGTCTCTTTTTCTGTTTTGCATATAGGGTTATCGTTACCATCTTTCTAAATTCCATATATATGTGTTAGTATGCTGTAATGTTCTTTATCTTTCTGGCTTACTTCACTCTGTATAAGGGGCTCCAGTTTCATCCATCTCATTAGGATTGGTTCAAATGAAATTCTTTTTAATGGCCGAGTAATATTCCATGGTGTATATGTACCACAGCTTCCTTATCCATTCATCTGCTGATGGGCATCTAGGTTGCTTCCATGTCCTGGCTATTATAAACAGTGCTGCGATGAACATTGGGGTGCATGTGTCTCTTTCAGATCTGGTTTCCTCAGTGTGTATGCCCAGAAGTGGGATTGCTGGGTCATATGGCAGTTCTATTTCCAGTTTTTTAAGAAATCTCCACACTGTTTTCCATAGCGGCTGTACTAGTTTGCATTCCCACCAACAGTGTAAGAGGGTTCCCTTTTCTCCACATCCTCTCCAGCATTTATTGCTTGTAGACTTTTGGATAGCAGCCATCCTGACTGGCGTGTAATGGTACCTCATTGTGGTTTTGATTTGCATTTCTCTGATAATGAGTGATGTTGAGCATCTTTTCATGTGTTTGTTAGCCATCTGTATGTCTTCTTTGGAGAAATGTCTGTTTAGTTCTTTGGCCCATTTTTTGATTGGGTCATTTATTTTTCTGGAATTGAGCTGCAGGAGTTGCTTGTATATTTTTGAGATTAATCCTTTGTCTGTTTCTTCATTTGCTATTATTTTCTCCCAATCTGAGGGCTGTCTTTTCACCTTACTTATAGTTTCCTTTGTAGTGCAAAAGCTTTTAAGTTTCATTAGGTCCCATTTGTTTAGTTTTGCTTTTATTTCCAATATTCTGGGAGGTGGATCATAGAGGATCCTGCTGTGATTTATGTCGGAGAGTGTTTTGCCTATGTTCTCCTCTAGGAGTTTTATAGTTTCTGGTCTTACATTTAGATCTTTAATCCATTTTGAGTTTATTTTTGTGTATGGTGTTAGAAAGTGTTCTAGTTTCATTCTTTTACAAGTGGTTGACCAGTTTTCCCAGCACCACTTGTTAAAGAGATTGTCTTTTTTCCATTGTATATCCTTGCCTCCTTTGTCAAAGATAAGGTGTCCATAGGTTCATGGATTTATCTCTGAGCTTTCTATTCTGTTCCATTGATCTATATTTCTGTCTTTGTGCCAGTACCATACTGTCTTGATGACTGTGGCTTTGTAGTAGAGTCTGAAGTCAGGCAGGTTGATTCCTCCAGTTCCATTCTTCTTTCTCAAGATTACTTTGGCTGTTCGAGGTTTTTTTGTATTTCCATACAAATTGTGAAATTCTTTGGTCTAGTTCTGTGAAAAATACCGTTGGTAGCTTGATAGGAATTGCATTGAATCTGTAGATTGCTTTGGGTAGAATAGCCATTTTGACAATATTGATTCTTCCAATCCATGAACACGGTATGTTTCTCCATCTGTTTGTGTCCTCTTTGATTTCTTTCATCAGTGTTTTATAGTTTTCTATGTATAGGTCTTTTGTTTCTTTAGGTAGATATACTCCTAAGTATTTTATTATTTTTGTTGCAATGGTGAATGGTATTGTTTCCTTAATTTCTCTTTCTGTTTTTTCATTGTTAGTATATAGAATGCAAGGGATTTCTGTGTGTTAATTTTATATCCTGCAACTTTACTATATTCATTGATTAGCTCTAGTAATTTTCTGGTAGAGTCTTTAGGGTTTTCTATGTAGAGGATCATGTCATCTGCAAACAGTGAGAGTTTCACTTCTTCTTTTCCTATCTGGATTCCTTTTACTTCTTTTTCTGCTCTGATTGCTGTGGCCAAAACTTCCAACACTATGTTGAATAGTAGTGGTGAGAGTGGGCACCCTTGTCTTGTTCCTGATTTCAGGGGAAATGCTTTCAATTTTTCACCATTGAGGGTGATGCTTGCTGTGGGTTTGTCATATATAGCTTTTATTATGTTGAGGTATGTTCCTTCTATTCCTGCTTTCTGGAGAGTTTTAATTATAAATGAGTGTTGAATTTTGTCTTAATTGGAGTCACACGGCTGGTCAAAGGAGAACATGGAGCAATAGAAGCTCACACAGGACCCTCACCCTGAGCCTCTGCCCTCACAGCAGGACCTGTCAGGGAGTGCAGCATCTTGCTTTTCTCCACACAGCCTATGTATCCCCACTCTAAGACCCTCCCCACCCTTCCCCTGCCATGCATCAAAGCAGCAATCTGCTTGGGGGTCTAGTGGGTGCTGGGCCCATCTATAAGTATAGAAGCAAGATTTGCACCACATGGGACAGGACCAGAGGCAGCTGGAGGATTCCATGACCTTGAGAAGGAAAGTCACTGAACCTCTAAATGCAGGCAACATGAGTTATTGAAAGTGATAAGTTAGAAGCTGAAGTTTTACTGCAGGGCTTGGTAAGCCCTTGCCCAAGATTCTTTGTTGTTCCTTTCTGACCCTCCCCAGTTAGTGACAGGGAAGCTCAGAGATTTAGTGCTTTTAATAACGAAGTGAGTGACCAGTGTAAGAGAAACTTTCAGTTGGGTCATCCTCCCAGAGGCTGGAGACAGCTCTGGCTGAGCCCAGGGAAGTCAGAGGTCTGCTCCTCACCTTGTTTTTCATCCTTGGTGGGGGTGGGAGGGTATCATTAACCCCAGCACTGGTCACCAGAGAATCCACAGGCAGGGACTGGCCTCCTTCCTCTTGCCTGGCCAGTGCCCCAGGGATGTTCCTAACTTCCTTCATGGGCAACCTCTGGAGTGGAGGGTCTTCAAATCAGAGGGCTATGAGATGCCTGGCCTCTCCGGCTGATCTGCTCTTCTCTCTCTACACCCTCCATGCTGCCAGGTTGGGAAATCACCTATATCCTAGCATCATGTGTGAGGGCAGTCCTTATTTAAATTCAAGACTCATACCAGTTTTAGCCGACTTCACCAGTGCAGCAGTGGAGACACAGAATGCACGTGTAGCTGGGAGAGCATCACTGGACCCTGCACTGTGGACTTTTCTCTCTTTTTGGATAAGGAAGAGGCCTGCCTCTAGCTCCAGTGCCCCTAACCACATCCCCAGAGGGTGTGATTATCTGGCATTTTTCAGTGTCAGGGAATGTTAAGACTCTGGAAGCAGTGTTCAAAAGTGTTCTAAACACCCCCATTATGGCCAGTTTTCTATTGCCACTGTTGTTTCATTCTGCCAGGAGAATAGGATTGGAAAACCAGCACTGACTTAATTTGCCAGAATGAATTAGACAAATAAGGTAGTAACTGAGCGTAACGAAGCTCTGGGACGGCATCGTTCACATCCTCTGAAACCTGGGGCTCCTTTCATCTTGATAGCCTTCCCTGTGTTGGGAGCTGATTTCTTTTCTGTTGCTGGAGTGAGGCAGGATTCTCTAGGTGGGTGGCAGGCAGGACTGGCTTGGACTGGTTCATAGGAGTCCATTGAGAACTGAATGTTAAATAGTCAGGAATTTAGTGAGCTGTTGTTAAACCATCAGTAACTTGAAATTGCTCATGGTGGGAATATTTGCACCACAGAAATTAGCAGGTCAGGGCTTTCTTTTTCTTCCTTTTTTTTTTTGTGGGAGTTGTGGTGCTAGGATCCCTCTCTATTACGGTCTTTGTAAATGGGCAAATCAGATTAAAAGGAAGAAGAGGCAAAACTCGTGTCTTTCTGGTTCCTACAGAACCCCACTGTTGGGGGGGAGGCAGGGAGAAACATGAAAAATGTATTTATGAGTGAGCATTTCACCAAAAGCACCTCTGGACATGCAAAAAGGTCTCTCAGAAGAGACTTCACAGGTTTACTGAATGAGTTCACCACTGAACTGGCAACAAACCGGAGGCTTGATCGAGAACACGTACGGGTCAGGGGCCACTCTGTGCAGAAGCAGGGCATCAGCAGTATACACAGGGGTATACACATCCATGTACACATGAAAGTCTATTGTCAGAGCACAAGGAATATGTGTTTACTAATGTAACAAAGACCTTGTTTGTAGTGTCCACAGGGGATCCTCTTTGGTGCAGGAGAATCTATGTGACCCCCCAATGATGTGATTAAGAGCACTTGAAGGTGTTCCAAATTGGTTCCACAGGTAAAGAGCTTGGAAGTCCTGAATCAATCCCAACAGTAAGTTGAAAACTGAACAGACTGGAAAATCAATGATTTTCCTTAAGAGAGAGGAAGGCACAGAGGAAACAAGTGCTTGCTACCCTGTGATTAGATAGGGTAGCTACCTCTCTAAGCCAAAATTAGAGAGATTAAGAAGCTCTGAACCATAATTGAAGAATTACTGGAGGCTCAGTGTTGATAAATCAGAGTTAAAAACCACAGAAGGCCCAGTCATATGGCATCCCCACTATATTCTAAGATTTACCTGCAGGAGATTGATTAGTTTCCCACAGTAAATATTGGAGAAAAATCCCCTCTTGCTTCCAGTAAGGATAGGGGGGAAAATAATTATTCTGAAACATCCAGAGCACTCTATTCTATTCTACTTAACAAGGTTTTCCTTCTGGGGAAACTAGTTAATAGGTCTCTAACCTTCTAGTGAATTATCTGAGACTAACTGACCTGGGAAAGGGAAATTCAGTCTAGCCATCCTGTCCCACTTAAGAGGGGAGAAAAAATACTTACAAACACTTGTGAAGTTGACAGTCCAGAGGCACAGGCTTACTAAAAGACTGAGATCTATCATAGGTCTATAGAACAATCCCTTCCCCATAATGCTCACATCCCACCATTACATTACTAAAGGCCTATCATCAGTAGTTTCTTTTATCCATACATCATGACTGACTACCAAGAAAAACTTACAAGGCATACTAAAAGGCAGGAAAAAAAAAGAAAAGAAAGAAAAGAAATCCTACCATGTGAAGAGACAGAGGAAGTATCAGAAACATGCATGGCAAATTTGTTGAAATTATCAAACTGGGAATTGAAAACAATTACAATTAATATGCTAAGGGCTCCAAAGGATAAAGTAGACAGCATATAAGCACACAGGGCAATGGAAGCAGAGAGTTGGAAATCATAAGAAAGAACCAAAAAGAAATGCCAGAGATGGAAAACAATGTAACCAAAATGAAGAATGCCTTTGATGGACTTATTAGTAGAGTGGACACAGATTGAGAAAGACTCTCTGAGCTAGATGATCTATGATCTATCAATGGAATCCTCAAAAAGCAAAAAAAAAAAAAGGAGAACAAAGACTCAAAAAAAAAAAAAAAAAAAATTAGAGAGAGATCCAAGGACTGAGAGACAATTACAAAAGGTGTAATATATACATAATGGGAATATCAGAAGGAGAAGGAGGAGAGAAAGGAACAGAGGGACTATCTGAAATAATAATGACTAAGAGTTTCTCTAAACTAATGCCAGACACCAAACTGCAGATATAGGAAGCTCATAGAACACCATGTATTGAATGTAAAAGCCAAAACAAACAAACAAAAAAAACTACACCTCCACATGTCATATTCAAATTATGGGAAATGAAAGATAAACAAAAATTCTTGAAAGGAACCAGAGGGAAGAAAAATCACTTTACCTATAGAGGAACCAAGGCAAGAATTACATCCAACTTCTCAGAAACCAGGCAAGCAAGAAGAGAGCAGAGTCAAATAGAAAGTGTTGAGAAAAAAAAAGCACCAACCTAGAATTGTATACCTTGCAAAATTATGTTTGCAAAAAGAGATACAGAATTTTTCAGATGAACAAAAATTGAAGGGATGTGTTGTCACTGGACTTGCCTTGCAAGAAGTGTTAAAAAGTAGTTCTTTAGAGAGAGGAAAAATAATATAGGTCAGAAACGGATCTACATAAAGAAAGGAAAAGCATCAAAGAATAAGTGAAGGCAAGATAAAAACTTTTATTATTCCTATTATCATTGATCTAACAGATAGCAGTTTGTCCAAAATAATAATAGAAGAATGTACTAGATTATATATGTTTATGTATATATCTCATGTGTACACTTTTCCTTCATTATCCGAGAGTGATTTGTTTCGGAACCCACCACAGATACCAAACTCCATGGATGCTCAAGTCTCATAGTTGGCCCTCTATAGCCTTCTTACCAGAGAAGGCGATGGCAACCCACTCCAGTATTCTTGCCTAGAAAATTCTTCCAGCCCATGGCTAACCGGATCCGTTGCCCATTGCTGCGGAGTGTCTGCCAATGTCATTGCTTGCTGGACGAGGGGGAGTGCCTGAGCCCCACTCCCCATTGCGCCGAAGTCTGGTGCACTCGCGGAGTCTGGTCCCAGCCGACCGCCGTGGACAGACTGCAGTGCCCGCCCCGCCTGTCACCTGGGCGGGTGGACGGACAAGAGGGTGTGTCAGCCATCCTTTGACATAGCCCATCCGGCGTCCCGGGCCCAGCTCCTGTGGCCGCCAGGGTGGTGGGCCCACAACAGGGGTGGGGGTCGCGGCTGGGTTGTTTCATCTCCCCCTATCCCCCAACCACCCCGCTCCTGTTCCTCCACGCTGCTATGGCAGCATGCTGCACGCTTCCCCTTGTGGACTGAGCCTACAAGGTCAGGCATCCTCGCCATGGGCAGGGTGGGTCAGTTGGACAACCTGAGAGCACCTTCCTGCCCACTTCCTCACCTCCTGGGTTTTCGGCTTGCCATCTCATGTCCACATGTTGCCCCTGGCCCAGCTCCCAGCAGGCCAGACTCCTTGTACTCCTTTACCTACCTGGTTGATCCTGCCAGTAGCATATGCTTCTCTCAAAGATTAAGCCATGCATGTTTAAGTACCCATGGCTGGCTGGTGTACATGGCTTAATGAAACTATGAGCCAAGCCATGTAGGGCCACCTAAGATGGATGGGTCATGGTAGAGGTCTGACAAAACATGGTCCACTGGAAGGGAATGGCAAATCACTTCAGTATTCTTGCCTTGAGAACCCCAAGAACAGTATGAAAAGGCAAAAAGATAGGACACTGAAAGATGAACTCCACAGGTTAGGAGGTGCTCAATATGCTACTGGAGATCAGTGGAGAAATAACTCCAGAAAGAATGAAGGGATGGAACCAAACCAAAAACAACACCCAGTTGTGGATGTGACTGGTGATGGAAGTAAAGTCAGATGCTGTAAAGAGCAATATTGCATAGGAACTTGGAATGTTAGGTTCATGAATCAAGACAAATTGGAAGTGGTCAAACAGGAGATGGCAAGAGTTAACATTGACATTTTAGGAATCAGTGAACTAAAATGGACTGGAATGGGTGAATTTAACAGAGATGACCATTATATCTACTATTGTGGGCAAGAATCCCTTAGAAGAAAAGGAGTAGCCATCATAATCAACAGAAGAGTCCAAAATGCAGTACTTGGATGCAATCTCAAAAATGACTGAATGATCTCTGTCCATTTCCAAGCAAACCATTCAATATTACAGTAATCCAAGTCTATGCCCCAACCAGTAATGCTGAAGAAGCTGAAGTTGAATGGCTCTATGAAGACCTACAAGACCTTCTAGAACTAACACACCAAAAAGATATCTTTTTCCTTACAGGGGACTAGAATGCAAAAGTAGGATGTCAAGAGCTATTGGGAGTAACAGGCAAACTTGGCCTTGGAGTACAAAATGAAGCAGGTCAAAGGCTAACAGAGTTTTGCCAAGAGAACACACTGGTCATAGCAAACACCCTCTTCCAACAACACCAGAGAAGACTCTACACATTGACATCACCAGACAGTCAATATTAAATCAGATTGATTATACTTGCAGCCAAAGATGGAGAGTCTCTATACAGTCAGCAAAAACAAGACTGGGAGCTGACTGTGGCTCAGATCATGAACTCCTTATTGCCAAATTCAGACTTAAATTGAAGAAAGTGGGGAAAACCACTAGACCATTCAGGTACGACCTAAATCAAAATCCTTACGATAATACAGCGGAAGTGACAAATAGATTCAAGGAATTAGATCTGATAAAAAGAGTGCCTGGAGAACTATGGACAGAGGTTTGGGACATTGTACAGGAGGCAGTGATCAAGACTATCCCCAAGAAAAAGAAATGCAGGAAGGCAAAATGGTTGCCTCAGGAGGTCTTACAAATAGCTGAGAAAAGAAGAGATGTGAAAGGCAAAGGAGAAAAGGAAAGATATACCCATTTGAATGCAGAGTTCCAAAGAATAGCAAAGAGAGATAAGAAAGCCTTCCTCATGATCAGTGCAAAGAAATGGAGGAAAACAATAGAATGGGAAAGACTAGAGATCTCCTCAAGAAAATTAGAGATACCAAGGGAACATTTCTTGCAAAAATGGGCACAATAAAGTACAGAAATGCTATGGGCTTAACAGAATCAGAAGATATTAAAAAGAGGTGGCACAAATACACAGAAGAACCATACAAAAAAGATCTTCATGACCCAGATAACCATGGTAGTGTGATCACTCACTTAGAGCCAGACATCCTGGAATGTGAAGTCAAGTGGGCCTTAAGAAGCATCACTACAAACAAAGCTAGTGAAGGTGGTGGAATTCTAGTTGAGCTATTTCAAATCCTAAAAGATGATGCTGTGAAAATTCTGCACTCAATATGTCAGCAAATTTGGAAAACTCAGCAGTGGCCACAGGACTGGAAAAGGTCAGTTTTTATTCCAATCCCAAAGAAAGGCAATGCCAAAGAATGGTCAAACTACTGCATAATTGTATTCATCTCACACACTAGCAAAATAATGCTCAAAATTCCCCAAGCCCGGCTTCAATAGTATATGAACTGTGATGTTCAAGCTGGATTTAGAAAAGGCAGAGGAACCAGAGATCAAATTGCCAACATCTGCTGGATCATCAAAAAAGCAAGAGAGTTCCAGAAAAAACATCTACTTCTGCTTTATTGACTATACCAAAGCCTTTGACTGTGTGGATCACAGCAAACTGTGGAAAATTCTGAAAGAGATGGGAATACCAGACCCCCTGACCTGCCTCCTGAGAAATCTGTTTGCAGGTCAAGAAGCAACAGTTAGAACTGCACATGGACTAACAGACTGGTTCCAAATCAGGAAAGGAGTATGTCAAGGCTGTATATTGTCATTCTGCTTATTTAACTTATATGAAGAGTACATCCTGAGAAATGCTGGGCTGGATGAAGCACAAGCTGGAATAAAAATTGTCAGGAGAAATATCAATAACCTTAGATATGTGGATGACACCAGCCTTATGGCAGAAAGTGAAGAAGAGCTAAAGAGCCTCTTGATGAAAGTGAAAGAGGAGAGTGAAAAAGTTGGCTTAAAACTCAACATTCAGAAAACTAAGATAATGGCATCCGGTCCCATCACTTCATGGCAAACAGATGGGGAAAAAATGGAAACAGTGAGAGACTATTTTGGGGGGCTCCAAAATCACTGCAGATGGTGACTGCAGTCATGAAATAAAAAGACGCTAGCTTCTTGAAGGAGAAGCTGTGACCAACCTAGACAGCCTATTAAAAAACAGAGACATTACTTTGCCGACAAAGGTCTGTCTAGTCAAAGCTATGGTTTTTCCAGCAGTCATGTATGGATGTGAGAGTTGGATTATGAAGGAAGCTGAATGCCAAAGAATTGATGCTTTTGAACTGTGGTGTTGGAGAAGACTCTTGAGAGTCCCTTGGACTGCAAGGAGATCCAGCCAGTCCATCCTAAAAGAAATCAATCCTGAATATTCATTGGAAGGACTGATGCTGAAGTTGAAACTCCAATACTTTGGCCACCTGATGCAAGGAACTGACTCAATGGAAAAGACCCTGATGTTGGGCAAGATTGAAGGCAGGAGGAGAAGGGACGACAGAGGATGAGATGGTTGGATCGCATCATCAACTCTATGGACATGAGTTTGAGTAAGCTCCGTGAGTTGATGATGGACAGAGAATCCTGGCATGCTGCAGTCCATGGGGCCACAAAGAGTTGGACACGGCTGAGTGACTGAACTGAACTGAATAGTATTTATTGAAAAAAAATCACATGTAAGTGGACCTGCA
Organism: Dama dama; assembly: GCF_033118175.1. Taxonomy (NCBI): domain Eukaryota; kingdom Metazoa; phylum Chordata; class Mammalia; order Artiodactyla; family Cervidae; genus Dama; species Dama dama. Next base: position 12,370,190 of record NC_083688.1, on the reverse strand, counting down.
TGGTTCAAGCAAACCTGTGTTTTTCAAGGGTCAACTGTACATAAATAAATATATCTGCTTATGTATGCTTGTATGTAAGTGAAATGAATCACAGCACTAATTCAAGGAACAAGAGGAAGGAATTAGGGTTATTTTATTATTATAGGTACTCACACATGCCAAGGAGTGATATAATGTTTTTTAAAAGTAGGCATGGACTAGTTGTAAATATAAATTGTAAACTCTGGGGAAGCCATTTTCAAAAGTACAAAGAGAAGTATAACTGATAAGTGAAAAAAGGAAATGGAATTATATAAAATGTTCAGTTAAAAGCACAAACAGCAGAAATAGTCCTTACGATTTTTTTCAACTACATAACCTTCTAGAAAAGACAACACTACAGACAATAAAAAAAAAATCAGTAGTTGAAAGTAATTGGGTGGAGAACTGGTAGAGATGAAAAGGCAGAGCACAGAGGATTTTTAGGGCAACAAAAAATACTGTGTATGATATTACAATGATGGATATGTCATCACACATTTGTCCAAATCCATAGAAAGTACAACACCAAAGGTGAACCCTAAAATAAACTATGGACTTTGGGTGACTATCATGTCCTCTTAGGTCCAACCTTGGTAACAACTGTACCATTCTGCCAAGTGATGTTGATAATGGTGGAGTAGGGAAATGTGTAGGAGTAGGGGACAAATCTTTATTCCTCCCTCCCAATTTTTTGTATGCCTAAAACCACTCTTAAAAAATAGTCTTTTAAAAAAACCAACAAATTTATTATCTTAATGTTCTGGAGATCAGAAGTCCAAAATATGTGAGTAGAGTTCCTAGAGGGTCTAGAACTTTCCTTATTTATTTATTTTTTTTCTGAGAAATGGAATATTTCCTGCCATATCAGTAAACAAGGATGCCATAGTCATCAGGGATTGCAGTCCTCCGGTGTGAGCCAGTGAGCCCTAAGGGAACTCAGGAAGGAGAAGAATACTTGCTATCTAGCAGCCCTCAGACTACAGCCACTCCCTAGTATGAGCCCTGAGGGACTCAGGAAATTGGCCCCAGATAGCTGAGGTGCCTATCAAAGGAATGATTTCAGAGATCCCAGACTCTTGCATCTTCCCATGCATAGAAAACCACTACACACCTCCCTTTGTTGCAAAACTTCTACATAACATGGCTCTTCCCTGGCCTCCTCAGAGCAGTTCTCTGGGGGTTATTTGTGATGCCGTCTTGAAGTCCTAAAAATTCCCACCTAATAAAACACAACTCTCAACTTTTAGGTTGTGAATATTTTTTAAGTCAATAACACTTTGTATCAGAGTTCAACCAGAGAATCAGTGTGTGTGAGTCTCTCCAGTAGTGTCCAACTCTTTGCAATCCCAAGGACTGTAGCCCATCTGGCTCCTCTGTCCATGGGATTCTCCAGGCAAGAATACTGGAGTGGGTTGCCATTTCCTTCTCCAGGGGATCTTCCCAACCTAGTGACTGAACCCGGGTTTCTCGCATTGCAGGCATCGCAGGTATTGCAGGCAGAGAAGCAGAACCAGTAGCCAATTGCATATGTGTGTTTGTGTGTGTGTTCATGTATGTGTGTGTGTACACTAAGGAATTTACCAGATAGAAGCAGCTTCTGCAGTAACAGTGAAGCTGGCTAAGAAAGGCTACCTGCACATCTGGTTCTGGAGCCCAGTGTCTACAAGCAGGCAGTCGGGAAGGGAAAATCACAAGCAGGATGGAAGCCCGTGAGGATGGGCTGAAACTATGTCTATTTTTGTTGACTCTGATCTTGGTGACAAGCATATCTACAGAAACTGGGGCCCTTTGTCGTGGAGCTGAACACACACATACAACTGACCCATGAGTCAGAGAACTGAAGAAAAATCTGACGAGAATAGAAATTGCAGGCTCACCTTGCTTCCCACTGACAATCAGCAAGTTGGCAGCAATGTGTGTGGTGCTACAGTGTGGCTCCTGTCTCTGCTTTGCCAGCTTTCATGAGGGAGCCTCCTTTGTACCCATCCTAACAGGAAATGCAGGTGGAAGGGAATTCTGGGAGCAAAGCTGTGCCCAGGTTGGCACTAGAAAGTCATCACACACCTCCTAGAGCTGTTGGAAGAAACAGACAGTGTCTGAACAGAAGTCAGCTCAGTGGCCAGACCCAGTGATGTTAGCACTCATCTCTGTTACTATGATGGTTAACATGCAACCTCACCCACCACATGAGGATTATGTTTATGGCAAGTGGGCCCCTGTTGTTGACCAAAATCTTGGCATTCTCTGCCCACCAAAGCCAAATTAAAAATATGGAAACAGTTTGAAGGAAATAGAAAGGTGGCTTTAATTCTCAGCCAGCAGAAAGGGGAACACAGTAGGCTAATGCTGAAAGAACCACTCCCCTCTCCATGAGGGGTCTAGGGGCGTATATAAGATGAGGGTTTGCAGGTAGGGGTCTGTGATGAGGAACAATGGTATAAGAATCTTGCATTCTTCTTCATCTTGCATTGTTTCAAAAGCAGTCATAGGCTGGTGCCAGTAGCCCAGTAATAGAGTCTGGCAGTCCGGTGACCCTGCCCCTTCTTTCTGATATATAAAAAGAAAAAAAAATGCTACAAGACATGATTTGCCGAGAGAGTGCTGTAAAGTAAGCATCAGATACAGGATGTAATTAGCATAGAGTCAAAGGATAATGGGTGCAAAATGTAGCTCATACAGAGTTTGGGGACAGAAAAGCATTTTTTAGTTATAGATCACAGATTAGGAACAGTTAAAGTAAAAATCAGGAATGTTCAGGCCCATTCACTGTTCTCTTTATCTTCTTTGTTCTCAGGAAAGGGAAAGGAAAACCCATTCCTCTTTTTTCTTTTTCATTGCAGCACCCCCCTTTCATGGAGAACCATGCTGATGATGAGAAACAGAATGTTTCCTGCCATATTAATAAACAAGAATGTGACAGTCACCAGCAATTACAGCTACCACAGAGGGTGAGATGGTGAACAGAGGGGAAATTCAGGATGTGAAAACACAGGATTCAGGCTCCAGATAGCTGAGGCACATATGAAAGGAGTGATGTCAGTGAGCCCACACTCTTGTATCTCCCCTTACATAGAACAGGGCTTCCCCGATGGCTCAGCAGATAAAGAACCCACCTGCAATACAGGAGACACAGAAGATATGGGCTTGATTTCTGGGTCAGCAAGATCCTCTGGAGGAAGGCATGACAACCCATTCCAGCAGTCTTGCCTGGAGAATCCCATGAACAGAGGAGCCTGGCAGGCTACAGTCCAAAGGGTCGCAAAGAACCAGACAGGGAACAATGGACAGGTTCAATATTGGGAAAGGAGGACGTCAAGGCTGTACACTGTCACCCTGTTTATTTAACTTATATGCAAGGTACATGAGGTGAAACCCCGGAATGGATGAACCACAAGCTGGAATCAAGATTGCCTGGAGAAATATCAGCAACCTCAGATATGCAGATGATGCCACTCTAATGGCAGAAAATGAAAAGGAACTAAAGAGCTTCTTGATGAAGGTGAAAGAGGAGAGTGAAAAAACTGGCTTAAAACTCAACATGCAAAAATCTAAGATTATGATATCCAGTACCATCACTTCATGGCAAATAGATGGGAAAAACTGGAAACAGTGACAGATTTGGGAAGAGCAGGAGAGAGCAACAGAGGATGAGATGGTTGGATGGCATCACTGACTCAATATCTTCTGTGTCTCTTTGTGCAAGCTTCTGGAGACAGTGAGAGACAAGGAAGCTTGGTGTGTTGTAGTTCATACTGTCACAAAGAGTCAGACATTACTTTGTGATTGAACAACAAAAATGTGTAGAACAGAGCTAAATTGTTTAACTTGGGCTATCTGGTTTTCTTTAATTAACAATAAACTTTTCATGTTCAGACTACTGTCTTTTGTTGCAAAACTTCTATATAACCTGGCTCTTTTCATTGCCTCTTTGGAGTAGTTTCTCAGAGCTATCTGAAATGCTGTCTCCTGGGCTCCAGTCCTTTTGTCCCACATAAAACTTTACTCACAATTCTCACACTGTGCAATTTTTTTTCAACAATGATCACAGAGGAAGAAATTTCTCTCACAAAAAAAGTGCTATGCTATCTTCTCTTAGAGTTTAGAAAAATGGGGAATTAGTCTCAGGCTGGAAGAAGCTGAAGGAGGGTGGAAAGCCCTCCTTCAGGGCTGGAGAGTATGAACTTTCTGCTAAGCTTTCTGCGACAATCTGCTTTGCTGGAACGAAAGCAATGTGCAGAAATATAAGGGATGCAAAGAAAGAGAGAACTCATAGGCCAGAGTAGCTGGAAGCTGGAAAAGAGATAGATGAAAACGTGTGGGGAGGATCCATTGAGATGTAACCATGGCAGGAACACATCTGAGTTTCTATTCATGTGAAATGAATGATCCCTGGTTAAGATGTGTTGCTGGCCCAGGGAGAAGAAAAAAGTAATGTCCCATAGTTGCTGACAGCCTGAGAACCAAACCTTACAGTGTGGGTTCTGGTTTTAAATTTCCTTTGTTATGGAGTCTAAATTGAACATAATGTGATCTTTACGTGAGGCCTGGTGTTAGAGCTGAATTTGGGTTGGATGGAGGCATGTCCTGGGGTTCAGGTTGGATGAGGAGAGGTAGTTTTCTTAGAATGAAGGAGAAGGTGGAGCTGAGTCAGCACCAAAGGTGGGAAGGACTAGAGCTGCAAGAAGTTGAGCAGGTAAGGTAGCAGTGAGTGGTTGGGTGAGTCAGAGCTGAGAGGGAGGGGCAAATGGGGCCATCAGGGCAGGGGGCTTTGGAGGATAAAACTGTAAGTGGGGAGGGGCAAGTATGTGATGCTCCCTCTGTAAGCAGATGAGGGGTTGGCAGTGCTGGCACTTCAAAGGCACAGGAGCTTGGATTGGTTGGTTCCCTGACCTCCCAGTTCTGCTGCTATAACAAGTTATCATAGACTGGATGGCTTATAAACAGCATTTATTTCTCACAGTTGTGGAGATTGGGAAGTTCAAGGTCAAGGCACCAGGAGACCCAGTGTCTGGTTCATAGAGTTTCCTTCTTGCTATAACCTCACTTGATGGAAGGGGTGAGGGAGGTCTTGGGTCCCTTCTATAAGGGCGCTAATCCCATGAATAAGGCCCCACCCTCAGACCTAAGCACCTCCCAAAGGCCCCACCTTCTAATACCACCACAGGAGATGCTAGATTTCAGCGTATGAATTTGGGGGAAAACATTTAGTCTCTAGCAGGGGTAATAGTATCCACCTAAGGCTGCAGTGGGGAGTAATATAATCTGAGATAGGCAACAGATCAAGCCCAGAGTCTGGCAGGTGGAAGATCCCTGATAGAGCTCCTTCTCCACCCACTCCAGACTAGGACAACACCATCACTCAGGACATGTGTCCTGGCTCTGACCTTGGGCAAGCCCTCCTGAGCCTCAGCTTCTTCAGCTGCAAAATGTGGATAGTAATAGCACCTTCCTTAAAGTTGAGATGAGGACTCAGTGAGATAGTCCTTGTAATGTGCCTGGCTCAGGGCCTGCCCAGAAGGCATCCTCGATTAAAGGCAGTTGGTGTCACCCTGAGCTGAGGGCTCTGCAGGGGCCTCTTAGTGAAGCCCTGAACCCCCCAGGAGAGCTGTTGCTCCTACAGTGATCATTTGTTCCAGGTGTTCTTTCTGGAATCCTCCTTGGGACCCATGGATGTCCTTCTTCTGCCCCTTGGTCATGTCCTGTCTCTCTGTCCAGGTTTGGCAGGGCCAGTCTAGCCTGAACTTCATCTCTGGTGATGGGTGTTCACAAAACCATCCATTTTCCCTAAGTATCCCACTGAGATTACAAGTCTCTTCCACCTGGTTAATGGCCAGAGCACAGCGTTGTTGGGGACAACTCTGAACCATTCAGACTGTACACACTCTCTGCCACTCCCTCCTTACCAGCAGTTTGGGAAAACACAGCCAATTCTTTCAGGCACTTCATGTAGAAAGCAGAATTTATACCGTATGAACTATTTCTTTTTTTCCTTCCTTTTGTTTTCTGTTAAATGAGTCTCTCTTGCTCATTATTCTGTCTCATGGAAGATCTCAAAAGAGTGATGATTCTAGGAACTTCATGAACTCCTGGGAAGTTGAGGCTCCTAAAAACATACTCATTTAAAGCATGAAATATGGCTCCGCATGTGTGTAAACCCAAGCAACTTCATGGGGCCCGGAAGGCGGGGGCTTGAATTGCTTTGCTGTAGAGCTTTCTATAATTACCTGCCTCTTACCTGCCATTGCCCATGGCTGCAGTTTCAAATTGAGAAATCAGAGAAAACAATGCAGCAAATGTGATCTTTCCACTCTGCCTCAGCCCCATGATACACCCAGGTAGCGCCCCACCTGCACCTCTCATCTGTACAGCCCCCTTGAGCCCAGACCCCTTCTCCAGCCAACTCCATTTTGGGGTTCCAGACCCTAACTCTGGACCTTGTCCATGACCTTGTCCATGACCTTGTCATGAGGTCTGTGCGTGTCACTCTTCCTAATGTCTGGCTCCAGCCTCTTGGGTTCTTCTCACTGCAGAATCAAACAGATGACCTGGCGGATGGAACAGAGTTGGACTTTATACCATCCTCAGGCCTGGGCAAGAGGTTGTGCCACGGGTCCCACACTGTAGAGGACCCTGGTCTGTCCATGCCCTCCCTATGGCATCAGCAATCACTGGAACCAAAAGGGTGATGGGCCCATCTGGATGTTGCCTGACACGTCACCAGTCTAGACCACTTTTTGGTGCCTGGGACCCCAGAGTCCCCCGCCCAGGTGGCCTGAAGCCCATTCCCAGACCCAAATCAACCGTCATGGATAGAGGAAGCAGATAATGAAGAGGAAGCAGGATCCACATCCCTCATAAGAGGGCTCATTGGCTGAGACCCTTCTGTTGCAGGTGGGTTTCTGCCATGCCGGGGGTGAAAATGTCCAGAGGCCGCTGGAACTATTAGGGAACTTAGAGTCACCAGGAAGATACCGTCCCCGATCCCTCGAGGTCTGACCAGTACCAAGTTCTAAACTTCAGAGTTCATTGACTCACAGTATCTCAGAGCTGCAGAGACACTGGTCTAGGCATTGATTGAGAATCTGCTGAGACAAGAATGAGGTTTATCATCATGCCTGTGTTCTCAGCCACACCCTCCACTCTGCTTCCAAGAATAGTTTAGTCTCTGCCCACTCAGCAGGAATCTGGGACCTTGGCCCACAAAAGCCAATTAAGGACAAATTAAGGACAATTTGCTTATCCTGGATCCTAGGGCCTTTGTGTCCTCCACACAGAATGATTTTGGCTACCATTCCTTCAGAAATGCTCAGGCCTGGCCAATCCCAGCCAAGGAGAGCAGAAGGGCCTTCCCAAGGCTGGCCAAACTCCTGGAGTTTATGGAAGTGCTGAGAAAATTCCAGAGCTTCTCCAAGTGTGGGCTCTGTATTAGGATCAGCTAGCATAGCACCAAATCTACTGAACCCAGGTTCCCCTTGAGGGGTCAGCCTGGAGCCAACCTTCAGGGCCTCCCTTGGGGCAGGTGGACCCAGTTCTGAGGACCTGGCTCAGGGCATACTGTCCACACCTGTGTCAGTGTGAGAGAGCTCCACAGGACTCAAGGGTCACACTCAGCATCTCTGGGAGGGGGAATGTTTCAGCAGCCACCACCTGCCAGACCCCTGGGTCTCCACCATGAGCATGGGGGAGTCATGAAGGAAACATTACTCTTATCAGAGAACTCTTCTGAAATTCATGTTCCCCATGAAAGGAAGCACATCACACTCTCAGTGTTCTCCAGCTTCCCTCCCAGCCAGCTGGGTGCTGAGCCCTGGAGTCGCAGGCGGGATCAGGGCCTAATGTCACTGACAGAACAGATTCTGGATTCAGCTGGGCCTGAATTCCAGTCTTATCTCTGCCTCTCTCACCCTGAGCAACTTTTGATCACTCTGAACCTCGGCCTCCTGTCTATTCTTAGGGCAAAAGATGTGTGCAAAAAGATGCAGCAAAAAGTAGTCATCTAGGAGACTTCCCTGCAGGCACAGTGGATGAGTCTGCCTACCAATGCAGGGTACGTGGGTTTGCTCCCTGGTCTGGGAAGATTCCATATGCTGTGGAGTAACTACGCCCGTGCGCTACAACTGTGCTGAGACTGCGTTTTAGACCCCGGGAACCAAAACTACTGAGCCTGCAAGCCACAACTGCTGAAGCCTGCATGCTCTTGGGGCCTCAAGTCATAGCTAATGAGCTCATGTGCAGCAACTACTGAAGTCTGCACACCTTAGAGCCAATAAGTTGCAACTCCTGAGCCCGCTTACTACAACTGACGAAGCCTGCATGCCTAAAGCCTGTGCTCCACAAGAGAAGCGTGCATGCAGCGGTGAAGACCCAGCACAGCCAGAAATAAATAAATATATAGCAGTGTGTACATGTAAAAAAATTTTTTTTGGAAAGAGTAGTCAGCTAGGAGTGTGGAGGAGAAGATTTGATGAGATCAGACCTGTAAGCACTTGGCCTCGCCCGCCCTTTGCTGTAGGAGGAGCTCAGCACGAGTTGGCTGTTGTCACTATCACAGGAGCAGCAGGGTGGGGGCAGTGACAGGTTTGGAGCCAGAAGTTAGCCTGGCTGGGTGTGAATCTGGGGTCCACCCCTCCCCTATACATGACCAGGCAAGCTTTTTAACCAGGCTGGACCTCAGTTTCTGCATCCGTAATATGGGGAGGATGGTCGTGCCTTCCTCGCAGGGTTGTTTTGAAGATTCAGTGAGTTCATGTGGGTAAAGCACCTGCTCAGGGTGACTCCACCTGAGCCATCACCCCAAATCACCCAGGAGGAAGTCAGAGCCAAGACTGAACCCAGGACCTCCTGGACCCTTCCCTGGACACACTATCAATCCCAGCAGCCCTAGGGGCTGGTTTCCCAGGCTCTGCTCCACCCCTTCACAGCAGTGTGCTCACGACCTCCTGCATCAGCCAGCACATCTCAAGGTGGTTCTGTGTTGAAAGAAACAGACATACACACCAAGTTCTCCAGGCCCCAGGACAGGCCTGCCCATCCTCTGAGCCACTGCCTGCAGGTGGGAAGGATGGGTCACTGGGCAGAGACCTGGTCCTGCATCCCTACCCTCCCACCTCCCCCATCATCCCGTCACCACCCTGGATCTGCTTCCCCCTCTGGCCTCACTCTTCTCATTGTACAATGGGATTGTTGCCCCTATGTCTTGGGCTTGTTGGGGGACACATACACATAAAAGATGCCTGCAACCCCCTGCACTGTGCCCCCTGCCATGTTCTGTGATTAATGTCAGCCTTGTTAGTTTCTACCCCACCGTCTCCTCTGTAGGTTCTCTTGGAGCCAGGAGTTCATCTTCTGGGAGTAGGTCCCCATTCTCATGATGCTCCCCTGTCTGGACTCTGAGTCCCCCTCAGCAAGGTTTTGTCCTTCTCTGATTGAGGTTCATTCTTTTCTATTTGTTATTCAAGTTAGAACATGGGCAGCTCAGTGTTGTGTCCCAGCAAGGGAGAGATTCAGGGTAGAAGCATGAAGCTTCTGCTCCTGCTGCTAAGTTGCTTCAGTCACGTCCAACTCTGTGTGACCCCAGAGATGGCACCCACCAGGTTCTCCCATCCCTGGGGTTCTCCAGGCAAGAACACTGGAGTGCGTTGCCATTTCCTTCTCCAATGCATGAAAGTGAAGTCATTCAGTCATGTCCGACCCTTAGCAACCCCATGGACTGCAGCCTACCAGGTGCCTCTGTCCATGGGATTTTCCAGGCAAGAGTACTGGAGTGGGGTGCCTTTGCCTTCTCCATGAAGCCTCTGACTACCTTCCAAATCTCCCTCATATCAGATCTGGGAGTAGGGGTGAGCAAAGCCCAGTGGAAGCCAGTGTGAGCCTGAGCTTCCCACGTGGACTCTGCCTGTGACCTCCTGTGTGACCTCAGGCAGGTCACTGCCTCTGTCTGAGCCACGGATTTTTCTTATCAGTGAAGAGGGACAGAATTGTATTTTTGGTTACCTCCTAGGGAGGGTTGTAAGAAACAAATGGAAGGAAAGAGGAAAGGAGGGCTCTGCTGATTAGCGTGATTGGCATATTAATACTGACCATAACTATGATGTGGTTGGGCCAAGGGTTAGCATTTTACTACTGGTTTTATGTGCATCTCTTCTAGGTTTACTGTTGTTTGTCCCTCTGTTTCTCCTTCCCTGTCTCCTTTTGAATTAGTTAAATCTATCTTTCAGAATTTCATTTTTATTTATCTATTGACATTTTGGGGTTTCTCAAGCAGCACTGAAATGCAGGAGACCTGAGTTCGATCCCTGGGTCAGGAAGATCCCCTGGAGGAGGGCATGGAAATCCACTTTAGTATTCTTGCCTGGAGAATCCCATGGACAGAGGAGCCTGACAGGTCACAAAGAGTTGGACATGACTGAAATGACTTAACATGCACACACATTGACATTTTTAACAGGCACAGATATTGACATTTTAGCTATACCTATTTGCATTTTTTAGGTGATTGATCTAAAGATTACAAAACACATCTGTAACTTCTAGCCTTGCATCTCTGTAAGTCCATTTTCTGTCCTTCCCCATCCTTTGTGAAATACTTGTCATATGTATTACATCTACATACATTATAAATTCCACAATGCAATATGATGTATTTTTGCTTTAAATAATCTAATGTATTTTAAGAAAATAAAATGGAAAAAAAATAGTCTTTTATACTCACACATTTCTCATTTCTGCTGTTCTTCAATATTTTCTTGAATATTTAAATTTCCATCTGGCACCACTTTCCTTCAGCTTAAAGAACTTTATTTAGTATTTCTTATAGTTCAGTTCTGCTGGTAACAAATTCCCTTAGTTTTCTTTTATCTGAAAATGTCCTTATTTCACTTTTGTTAGTGAATGGTATTTGTGCTGGATATACAATTCTGGATTGACCATGCTTTAAAGACGTAATTGGATTTCATATGATCTCCATTGCTTCTCACTAGAAATCAGCAGTCAATCAAATTGTTTTTCTCTATGTAACGTGTCCTTTTTCTCTAACTGCTTTCAAAATTTTCTCAACTTTGACTTTCAGAAGTTTGATTATGATACACTTAGATGTAATTACCTGTGAGTTCATTCTGCTTGGGGTTTGTTAAGCTTCATAAATCAAATATTTGTCTTTTACCAAATGTGAGGAAATTCCAGCCAACACTTATTCAAATAGTTTCTTCTACCTCTCAAACACATGCATATGTGTGCATACACACACATCTTGCTAGGGCTGAGTTCCATGTACATTATGTTTTTCTTTCAATATTATTCTATAGATTTCTGAGACTTTAAAAAGATTCTTATTTCTGTATCCTTTAGATTAGAAATTTCTATGGATGCATTTTCAATTTCTTGGTTCTTTCTTCTGTCTTCACTTTTCCATTAATCCATCTACTGATTTTTTTAAATATTGCATATTTTGGTTCTGTAATTTCCACTTAGTTCATTTTTATAGTTTTATTTCCCTGCTGGGGTTAAAAAAATCTTTTTATTCATTATTCTGATCGTTTTTTTTTTTTTTTTTTTTTTTTTTACCATCATAAGTTTAATTATAACACTTGTTTATAGTTCTAACATCTGGATTATCCTGAGATTATTCTCCACTACTGACCCTTTCCATGATTTTAGTTTGAATTGCTATATTTCTAGTAATTGTGGATTTTATCTTGGAAGACATTTTATTTTTTATTTTGGGCTGTACTGCTCATGTGACTTGTGGGTTCTTAATTCTCTAACCAGGGATTGAACCTGAGCCCTCAACAGTGAAAGTGTGGAGTCCTAACTTCTGGATCGCCAGGAAATTTCCTATATCTTGGACATTATTAAAAGCTCTTTTATAGACATTTTGAATTCTTCCAAACAATAGTGGTTTGTGTCTGCTGGCTCTGGGGACAAATGCAGCCAGTGCAGACAGGAGCTGCTTATTTACCTTGTGTGTTTATCCAGTAGCAACCGTCCCTAGCAAGAGCTCCCAGGTTCCACTACTTTCCTACTGCAATGTTTTCCCAACATGGTAGAAGAGGAATGTTCTCAGAATACATGACTGGTCACTTTCTTTCCTTCCTCTGGCCCTCGCTGCACTGCTCCATGGCTCCCCTTCTTTTAGGAAAAAGAACAGACCCACTCTGTTGGCCTGAGAGACACTGATCAGCCAGACCCCTCCCTTCCTGGGGTGGTACCTAACAGCTTCTTTCCCCTCACATCTTGGGGCATCCTCATGCCCTGTGAGTGACACTCTTCTTCCTGCCACAGACCTTTTCACAGGCTGCTCCTTGTGCTTGCAGGGCTCTCTTGATTCCCACTTTCCACAACATACCCTTCATCCTTTAATCCCAGCTCACCCATCAGCCCCTCAGGGATGCCCTCTCTGACCTTCTGTGACAAGGTCAAACTCCCTACCTATATGTCTTCATAGCACTCCATCTGTCCACCCGTCACTCTTATAGTATCTACTATAATTGTGAGTACACATTAATTTATGACATAATTAGTATCTGTTTGCCAAATTAGACTATGAGCTCCATAAGGTCAGAGACCGTGGTAACCTTGGATTACGTTGTAGTCCCTGGGTCCTAGGACAAAGTAAGAGCTTAATAGAAAGGTGTCAGAAGGGTGTGTGCTTAGGAGGTTGGCCTTGGCAATCACACTGCATATCTCAGTTCTAGGGCTCACTTCCCATTAGGAATATGGTTTTGACCCTTGAGTGTGACTTATTTCAGGGAGCAGTTTTCTTAAAAAAAAAAAAAAAAAATTGGAGTATAGTTGATTTATGTTTCCCCAGTGGCTCAGTGGTTAAAAAAAAAAAAAAAAAAAAAATTCACCTGCAATGCAGGAGATGCAGGTTTGATCCCTGGGTCAGGATGATCCCCTGGAGCAATGCATAGCGATACACTCCAGTATTCTTGCCAGGAAAATTCCATGGACAGAGAAGTCCAGTGGGCTATGGTCCATGGGGTCAACAAGGGTCAGACATGTCTGAAGTGACTGAACACATAGTTGGTTTATGGCATCTGCTCCCATCACTTCATGGAAAATAGAAGAGGAAAAAGTGGAAGCAGTGACAGATTTTCTTTTCTTGGGCTCCAAAATCACTGCAGATGGCAACAGCAGCCATGAAATTAAAAGATGCTTGCTCTTTGCAAGGAAAGCTATGACAAACCTAGACAGCTTGTTAAAAAGCAGAGACCTCAATTTTCTGACAAAGGCCCCTACAGTCAAAGCTATGGTTTTTCCAGTGGTCATGATTAGATGTGCCAAAGAATTGATACTTTCAAATTGTGGTGCTAGAAAAGACTCTTGAGAGTTCCTTGGACTGCAAAGAGATCAAACCAGTCAAACCTAAAGGAAATCAACATTGAATATTCATTGGAAGGACTGATACTGAAGCTCCAATACTTTGGCCATCTGATGTGAAGAGCAAATCACTGGGAAAGACCCTGATGTTGGAAAAGACTGAAGGCAAAAGGAGAAGAGGGCAGCAGAAGATGAAATGGTTAGATAGCATCATGGACTCAATGGACAAGAATCTGAACAAACTCTGGGAGATAGTGGAGGACAGGGGGGCCTGGCATGCTATAGTCCATGGGGATCACAAAGAATTTGACATAACTTAGTGACTGAACAACAATAACAGTTGATGTACAATGTTGTGCTTAGGCAGAACATTTCATTGCAAAGGCCAAATGGCTTAAGCCATTTTCCCCACAGGTTGCAGAAAGCCTGCTTGAGAATGAGGTCAGCACAAAGGACATAGAGATAGGAGACTGAAACCAGGAGATAGAGCCCCAGATCCAGTCACCAAATGAAATGAGCTCTTCCTCTATATTTTCTGGTTATGTAGGCCAATAAATATTAATGACTTACCTTAAAACTTATAACATTATTTTTACAGAAAGAAATGTATGAGATCATTACTTAAAGTTTCCAAGGTAACCAAAAGAAGAACTAAAAATATAATAATGTTGGCAGAAGGGGAGACCGGCTGGTAGAATGAGCGAAAGCCCCACTCATCATAGCAGGAAGCCAGAAGATGGTGGTACAAACATATCATTTAGCTTTATGAGGAAACCGGTAAGAGAAACAGCTAAACAAGTTAAAATTGGTTTACCTCTGACAAGCAGAACTCAGGGTGAGAAGTTCAAGAGGCCACTACTTTTCATTATCAGCCTCTCTATACTATTTTTTTTCAACCATATGCATGAACCATTCTGCAAAATGAAATATACAAAAATAAGTTTGGCACATTACATAATTGCAGTTCCTTAAGCTGATTCGGCTGAAAGAGCCCATTCACTTTTTGTTTTATAAAAATAAACTCTCACACTTATAGCTAAGAAAGTAAACATTAAAACCCGCATCGTTTATTTTGTTGAAGTGATTGTGTAATTAAGTTTTAAAAATAGAACCTGGGATAACTTTCTCTCTAGTGTTTAAAGAAAAGATGGCTTGGACAGAGGTGGACTCAGTCATCTTCCTCGAGAAAACAGGATGGGCAGCAGGGGCTGCACTTGGCCCCCATGAGGATCATCCAGGACATCCACTGCCTGGAGTCTCCTTCCACGACCCACGTAAAGACCCATCGGTGCCCAAACCTGGGTGACTTGAACTCACAGGTGAGTGCTGAGGAGGCAGCAGTGGTGGGTGGGGCAGTGGCCAGACCCTTCATTGCCCGGGGAAGTCTGTTCCCAGCACCAATTGTAGGGTTCACCCTATTCCCCCCTCCCTCCTTCCAAAGTGGCCTTTGGGTAGCAACTCATACTGGGGCAGATCCCTGAGGCAAAGGCAGATAGTGAGAAAGACATGGGGACCACAGTCTTGCAGTGGAGGATGGACCATGCTCTCTCCTGTACCCTGATTTCTTCCCAGGATCAAAACAATCTTCTAAGTTCACCTACCTTCTAACTTCTCCTCCCAGATCAGTCCCTTCATAACTCTGAACGTTCTTTCCTCCTCTGAGAAGTTAAAAAGATGAAGCTAAGAAATTCCAGTGAGTCCCTTTAACTCTGAGTTTCTATAATTCCAGAATGGACCATCCATGAAGGTAGAAATCATACATGCCTTGTTGAGCCCTGTATTTCTAGTACCCAGCTCAGTGCCCAGCACAAAGAGGACATTAGGGAAATATTTATTGAATGAAATAATGAGTTCTAAGATCCTATAATTCTAAGTGTCTAAGGCTATGATTCTAGGATTGAATGTCTCTATGATTCTAGAATTCTGAATTGCTATGACATTTTATCAAGGATCTCCCACGACAAATGCCAACAGGGGCTGGTCAGGGAACCTGTATAAGAGAAATAGCTGGATTAGCCAGATGCAGGTGCAAACACTCAGTTTCTCAGGCCCAGTGGGGCAGGGCTCATGCAGGCCTCATAGACTGGCCCAGCTGGGGTCTTGCATCTGGCCTTGCTGAGAGCCGGCAGTCCCCACTGGTGATACTGTTCTGGCATTTCAGCTTTGAGGTTTCTCCATCCCAATTCTCACTTCCTTTCTGGAGGTTGGTTCTTCTCCTTTGTTGTAGCTTGTTTTAAGCAGAAACTTTTCTTGCAAGGAGCAGAACACAAAAGACTCTGAGAAAAATATGTAATGATCTGTTGACCCACAGAACTGGAAAATACAGGGAGGGGGACCTGGCATCAGGGACTGGTGGAGACAGGGGCTCAAGCCATCTGCTCAGGGCTCTATGTTCCTTCCCCTCCTGTTTAAAAAAAAACTTGTTTATTCACTTTCTAAATTTTGTGGCTGCACTAGGTCTTTGTTGCTGTGTATAGGCTTTCTCTAGTTGTGGCAAGTGAGGGATATTCTCTAGTTGTGGAAGGAAGGCCTCTCATTGCAGTGGCTTCTCTTGTTGCCAAGCACGGATTCTAGGGCACACGGAATTCAGTAGTTGTGGTGCGCAGACTTAGTTGCCCAGCAGCATGTGGCATCTTCCTGGAGTAGGGATTGAACCCATGTCCCTGCACCGCCAGGCAGATTCCTAACCACTGGATCACCAGGGAAGTCCGTTGTTTCTCTTTTCTTCACTCCGCCTCCATCTGTATTGATCCCCTTCTCAGGCAGGCTTCCACCTCATTGCAGGGAAGAAGCAGTTACCCCAGGACTCCATGGTCCTTACAGCTTAGGATCCCAGGGAAAGAACAACACACTCTCTCTCTAAGCGTCCACATGTCCACTCTCAGGAAACACTCTGATTGGCTGAAGCTGGGTCATGTGCCCTGTGTGGGCAGGGCCAGCTACACCAGCAGAATTGTTTCCTCTTCACAAAAAGGACTCTGCCCCAGGGCTGCAGGTGGGGGTAGTAGAAAGTCAAAGGCTCAAATGTCCTCTACATGATATGGAGGAAACAAAGATCTCCCTGGTGTGACTGCAGTCCCTCCAAGTCACAGAGGGTGACAGTGAGATCCCCGAGCTGGTAGATCAGCTCTCCTCTGTCCAAGCACCATTGGCAAAGATGGAGAAGCCCTGAAAGGGCTGGAAGACAGGCCTTTCAGAAAAGCCTGAATCTGCCTCATCACCTTCTTGGGCTCTCTGTGTGGTGTGGGAAGAGAAGGAGGGACCAGTGGCCAGGGCCAGACTGGGTCAGATCACCCAGGGTCCGATCACCCACCACAGTTGCCAGGCCTCCGGAAAGAGGTAAACACCCCAGGCATTGTCTAAGTCTCTGTGCCTCACTAGGCTGCCTCACGGGCTGCAGACAGAATGAATAAGCAATAAGATGGTGGATGCCGTGGAATAACCTAGATTTGAAAATGAAGGCGTTTATCAGGTCAATCAATCAGGCAGCTGTCTGCAGTTGCAGCAGGTAAATCATAGGAGGAACCAATCAGCAGCTGCCTCCAGTGAGCTGGACCAATCAGCTAAGTTTGTTCAGCCAATCACTCACTGAACGGCAATAAATACACCTGTTAAGAGCCGGGGTGGGCAGGATTGGTGGTGGTCCAGTTTCTCTATTAGCTCCAGGGATCTCCCCACCTTTCTACGTGGGGAACAGCTTCTCCAACAAGCTCGGGACAAAATGGCTTCCCATAGTACCCCAGCTCAAGGCACACAGGTGGGATCCTGCTGGCATCTCTGTGTCACTTTGATATATACTTGAGTCATCAAGCTCGTCAGAGGTGTCAAAACGTTATGATCAGAAAGAGAAGGGATGAGTGGGATCAGGTGGGGTTAAATATTTGTCAGGTTCCTGAGTGACATACTCAGGAGACATCCCCACCCTTTCCACAGGGTCATCAACAGGTGACACATGGGTTGGGAAAAAGGAGCCTCTCCTGAACTGTCAGGCTCTTTCAGGGCCTCTGGGGAAACGCGACTGTTTTTTTAACATCTTTATTGCACTAAAATTACTGTACACAAATCTGGACATATTGAAAATGTACAGTCTGGAGAGTTTGGGCCAATGTTTACACCCATGAAATCATTGCCACAATCAAGATAGTGAACATATGTATTCCTTTTCAGGCTTTGTCAGCCTCCCACCCCACCCTCCATCAGCCACCAGACTGCTTTCTGTCATGATAGGCTAGAATCATATATAAAGTCCTAGAGTCACTCAGCATAATAATTTGGAAATTTGTCCATGTTGGTGTGCATGTGTGTCAATAGTTTGCTCCTTTTATGGTTGAGTAATATTCCACAGTATAGACACACCTCATTTTTCTTTTATCCATTCACCTGTTGATGGACATTTGGCACTATTACAAATAAAGATGTATTGAACATTCATGTACACAACATCTGTGTACATAAGCTTTGCATAAGCAAATGCTTCCTTTTACCTCAGGGAAACACCTAGGAGAGGAATGACTAGGTCAAATGGCAGGTATATGTATGACTTTCAAGGTAACTGTCAAAATGTTCTCCAAAGTGATTGTATAGTTTTACATCCCACCTGAAGTATATGAGAAATCTTGTTCTCCACATCCTTGCCAGAACTTGGCATTGTCAGACTCAGGCTTTAGCCATTTAATGGGTGTTCAGCTGTAATTTCTATTTCCCTAATGATTACTGATGTGGAGAAGTATTTCATGAACTTATTTGCTACTCATGAATCTTTTAAAATAAAATATTCAAATCTTATAACCATTTTTTAAACTGAAATGTTTTACTTTATATTATCAAGTTTTAGGAGTTCTTGATATGTTCTATGTAATAATCTTTTACCAGATATATGTTTTGGACATATTTTCTCAGTTCATAGTCCACCTTTCCATTTAGGAAAGTATCTTTTGTGTGGTAACATTTTTAATTTTGATGAAGTCTAATTTATTGATTTGTTTCTATTATAATTTGCATCATAATAAAAACTTTCAATTTTGTTCATCCATTTTTTTTTCAGAGGAAAATTCTTTTCAGGATAACAGGTCAACACTTTTTGACTTGTATAATGCTAATGCATAAAACAAAATTTATTCCCCTAAATAGTCTGTAGAAAACTTGGCAGCCAGGGTAGAATGTCTGGAGTTAAGATGTTCATCCATTCTTTCACTCATTCATCAGATATTATTTACTTAGTGCCTGCCATATTCTAGACACAAAAAATACAGCAGCATGCTCCCATCCTCCTCTGATGTCCAGGTGCATGGCAAGCATAAACAGACAACCAAATAAATGAATATATCTTTTTATTTTATTAATGTTTTAATTTTTGTTCAATTTTTAAATTTTTTTAAACTTAATTTTTAATAAGTTTTACTGGGGTATAGTTCTTTTACAGTATTATGTTAGTTTCTGCTATACAATGAAGTGAATCAGCTATATGTGTACATATGAATGAATATATTCTGAAAACTGGAATACTTGTTAGACAGGGAGAGAATGAGACAACATCAAGAAAAGAAAACTAGAGCCTTATTTGGATGGGAACCCAGGGAGGGTCTCACCTGAGAAACTCAGTTTAAACTGAGTCCAGAAGAGTTTGTAAAATGAATGGGAAGAGCTTTCTTGGTGGCAGGAACTGCCTATGAAAAGGCCCTGAGGCAGGAAGGAGTTTCCTGGGAACTGAGCCCCCTGCATGACCAGAATAGGACTGGAAGCCAACAAGGACTGGGTTGAGCAGGACCCCATGGGCCATGCCAGGGTCTAATGGCTCATCCCAGTGCAGCAGGGGCCGTGGGAGACCTTCAGGCTGGGTTATGGTGCCCCCAGGCTGGTGGTTTTACAGTTCTTTCATCTGCTCCATGGAGAGTGGACTCGGGAAGGAGAGGTCATAGAGAAGGATGTTCCAGGAAGAGAGAGCAGGACTCGTTCCAGAAACAGCCAGGGTCAGTGGGGAGCACGGAGGGATGGGGAGGTGCTTGAAATGAGGGAGGGAATTTGTGTCTTCAGGGCCCTGTTCTTGTGTGTGTGACCTTGAGTGGCTTCCTGAGCCTCTCTGACCTCTTATCCCTCCTCATGAAACAGGGTTGAGGCCCCTCACTCCATAGGATTTACCCTGAAGTCCTGACACGCACTTGTGTGCGGCTGAGTTCTCAATGCTGTCTCCAGGTCAGTGTGAAGCCATCTCCCCACTTAGGGTGGGGCATCACAGCATCCCTGACACGCAGGTGTGTTTCTTTCATTTTCCAGATGAGAAAATGGAGGTCCCGGGAGAGGAAGTGATATGTCCAAGGGTGGTGAGTGGCAGAGAGTGACCAGGAGACTGAGGATGGTGGGTGGTGAGTGTTGGCTTTCTCTGGGGCCCTGTGGCATGGGTTCATATCTCATCTCCCACTCGCTGGCTGAGTGTCTATTTTTTCCTTTTTTTAAATTTAGTTCAGTTCATTTGCTCAATCGTGTCTGACTCTTTCCAATTCCATGAATGGCAGCACACCAGGCTTCCCTGTCCATCACCAGCTCCCAGAGCTTGCTCAAACTCATGTCCATCGAGTTGGTGATGCCATCCAGCCATTTCATCCTCTGCCATCCCCTTCTCCTCCTGCCTTCAGTCTTGCCCAGCATCAGGGTCTTTTCCAGTGAGTCAGTTATTCTCATCAGGTGGCCAAAGTATTGGAGCTTCAGCTTCAGCTTCAGCATCAGTCCTCCCAATGAATAGTCAAGGTTGATTTCCTTTAGGATAGACTGGTTTGGCCTCCTTTCAGTACAGGACTTTCAAGAGTCTTGTCCAACACCACAGTTCAAAAGCATCAATTCTTCAGTGCTCAGCTTTCTTTATAGTCCAAATCTCACATCCATACATGACTACTGGAAAAAACATAGCCTTGACAAGATGGACCTTTGTTGGCAAAGTAATATCTCTGCTTTTTGATATGCTGTCTAGGTTGGTCATAACTTTCCTTCCAAGGAGCAGGAGTCTTTTAATTTCATGGCTGAAGTCAACATCTGCAGTGATTTTGAAGTTCAGCAAAGTCTGTCAATGTTTCCATTGTTTCCCCATCTATTTGCAATGCAATGATGGGACCAGATGCCATGATCTTAGTTTTCTGAATCTTGAGTTTTAAGCCAGCTTTTTCACTCTCCTGATTCACTTTCATCAAGAGGCTCTTTAGTTCCTCTTTCCTTTCTGCCATAAGGATGGTGTCATCTGCATATCTGAGGTTATTGTATGTTTCTCCTGAGCATCTTGATTCCAGCTTGTGCTTCATCCAGCCCCGCATTTTGCATGCTGTACTCTACATATTAGTTAAATAAACAGGATGACAATATACAGTCTTGATGTACTCCTTTCCCAATTTTGAACCAGCCTGTTGTTCCATGTCCAGTCCTAACTGTTGCTTTTTGACCTGCAAACAGGTTTCTCAGGAGGCAGGTAAGGTTGTCTGGTATTCCCATCTATTTAAGAATTTTCCACAGTTTATTGTTATCCACACAGTCAGAGGACTTAGAGTAGTCAATGAAGCAGAAGTAGATGTTTTTCTGGAATTCTGTTGCTTTTTCTATGATCCAATGGATATTGGCAATTTGTTCTCTGGTTCCTCTGCCTTTTCTAAATCCAGCTTGAACATCTGGAAGTACTTGGTTCACGTACTATTGAAGCTTGGCTTAGAGAATTTTGAGCATTACTTTGCTAGTGTGCGAGATGAATGCAATTGTGTGCTAGTTTGAGCATTCTTTGGCATTGCCTTTCTTTGGGGTTGGAATGAAAACTGACCTTTACCAGTCCTGTGGCCACTGCTGAGTTTTCCAAATTTGCTGTCATGTTGAGTGCAGCACTTCCACAACATCATCTTTTAGGATTTGAAATAGCTCAACTGGAATTCCATCACCTCACTAGCTTTGTTCATAGTGATTCTTCCTAAGGCCCACTTGACTTTGCACTCCAGAATGTCTGGCTCTAGGTGAGTGATCACACCATCATGATCATCTGGGTCGTAAAGATCTTTTTTGCACAGTTCTTCTGTGTATTCTTGCCACCTCTTCTAAATATCTTCTGCTTCTGTTACGTCCATGCCATTTCTATCCTTTATTGAGCCCATCTTTGCATGAAATTTTCCCTTGGTATCTCTAATTTTCTTGAAGAAATCTCTAGTCTTTCCCATTCTGTTGTTTTCCTCTATTTCTTTGCACTGATCACTGAAGAAGGCTTTCTTATCTCTCCTTGCTATTCTTTGGAACTCTGCATTCAAATGTGTATATCTTTCCTCTTCTCATTTGACTTTCACAGTTCTTCTTTTCACAGCTATTTGTAAGACCTCCTCAGACAACCATTCTTCTTTTTTGCATTTCTTTTTCTTGGGGATGGTCTTGATCCCTATCTCCTGTACAATGTCAGAAACCTCCATCCATAGTTCATTAGGCACTCTGTCTATCAAATCTAATCCCTTAAATCTATTTGTCACTTTCACTGTATAATCATAAGGGATTTGATTTAGGTCATACCTGAATGGTCTAGTGGTTTCCCCCACTTTCTTCAGTTTAAGTCTGAATTTGGCAATAAGGAGTTCATGATCTGAACCACAGTCTGCTCCCAGTCTTGTTTTTGCTGACTGCACAGAGCTTCTCCATCTTTGGCTGCAAAGAATATAATCAATCTGATTTTGGTGTTGGCCATCTGGTGATGTCCATGTGTAGAGTCTTCTCTTGTGTTGTTGGAAGAGGGTGTTTGCTATGACCAGTGCGTTCTCTTGGCAAAACTCTGTTAGCCTTTGCCCTGCTTCATTCTGCACTCCAAGGCCAAATTTGCCTGTTACTCCAGGTGTTTCTTGACTTCTTACTTTTGCATTCATGTCCCCTATAATGGAAAGGACATCTTTTTTGGGTGTTAGTTCTAAACGGTCTTGTAGGTCTTCGTAGAACCGTTCAGCTTCAGCTTCTTCAGTGTTACTGGTCAGGGCATAGACTTGGATTACTGTGATATTGAATGTTTTGCCTTGGAAATGAACAGAGACCATTCTGTCATTTTTGAGATAGCATCCAAGTACTGCATTTCGGACTCTCTTGTTGACTAAGAGTGCTACTCCATTTTTCCTAAGGGATTCCTGCCCACAGTAATAGATATAATGGTCACCTGAGTTAAATTCACCCATTCCAGTCCATTTTAGTTCGCTGATTCCTAAAATGTTGATGTTCACTCTTGCATCTCCTGTTTGACTACGTTCAATTTGCCATGATTCATGCACCTAACATTCCAGGTTCCTATGCAATAATGCTATTGACAGCATTGGACATTGCTTCCATCACCAGTCACATCCACACTTGGCTGTTGTTTTTGCTTTGGCTCCGTCCCTTCATTCTTTCTGATAACTCTAAATCAGCACCAACTGCCTGTGGGGCCTCTGGCCCTCTGCCAAGAGGGGAGGATCCCAAAGGAGGAATCTGCAAGCAGTGCCTCCTGTTCCTCTTTGTGACCTTGGCATGGGCTTCCCTGTTCTGGGCCTCAGCTTCCCCACTGGCAAAACGTGAGTGTTGAACCTGATGCTTAGAGAGATGGAAAGTGTCAGTCACTTTGAGCCCTTAACCTCTCAGGAATGTTCAGGGACTGAGGAAAGATGGGGAGGGGAGGACGAGAGGAGTGGGGCCACAGGAGAACCACAGCTCACAGATGGTCACGGGGAGACAGGCATCATCCTAAGTGGTCCATGCAGATCCACTCAGCTGGTGCCCACACCAGCAACCTGAGATGGACACTATCCCCAGTTCCTGAAATGGAAACTGAGGCACAGGGAGGTATGTTGTGGCCAGAACACTGTCCTGGGAGGTCGTGACAGATCTGGACCCTTGATTTCTTGGATGACCTTGTGTTAGTGGTTCAGTCATGTCCGACTCTTTGCGACCCCATGGACTGTAGCTCACCAGGCTCCTCTGTCCATGAAATTTTCTAGTTAAGATTACTGGAGTGGGTTGTCACTCCCTTCTCTAGGGGATCTTCCTGACCCAAGGATCAAACCCAGGTCTCTGGCAATGCAGGCAGCTTCTTTACCATCCAAGCCACCAGGGAAGCCCGGATAACCTTAGCAGTGGTCAAGGAAGGAAGTGGGGAAAATGGAAACAGAAATGATTGAGGCTTGCTGTGGCCAGGAGCTGCTGGTACCCTAACACGTGGTCTTGCATCCTCAGGATATTCCCCTGGAGCTTGTTATCACCTTGTTACAGTCAAGGAAACTGCTGCCCAGAGAGGTTTAGACACTTGCTTAATGTCACACAGCAAGTTTGTGACAAAGACAGGATTCAAGCCCAGGTCCTTCTGATTTTTTTCACCCCTCATAGGCTGCTTTGGGGGTTAGTTCATTCCCACCTGCTGGAGGAAGGCTGAGCTGATAGTGGGGTACATCTAGTGGCCAGCCACAAAGTGCTCTTAAGCCAACAACCAGAGAAGGATACCCGGGAAGAGGGGGCAGGGCAACCTTAGGCCCCCTGTGACCTGTGGCCAGAGGGTTCAGCTCAAGGTTGGTCAGTGATAGTGGTAGTTTGATGTATGAGGCAGGGAAGCCAAAGTTGGTGCTCTGTGACAACCTAGAGGGGTGGAGTGGAGAGGGATGTGGGTGGGGGGGGGGATAAAGAGGGAAGGAACACATGTATGCCTATGGCCAGTTCATGCTGATGTATGGCAAAAACCGTCACAATATTGTAAAGCAATTATCCTCCACGTAAAGAAAAAAAAAAAAAGACTGTGTAGTGAGAGGGCAGGGGAGGCTCGGAGACTCAGGGGGCTGAGCAACTCAGGGGACGGGTGGACAGAGTTTGCCTGCAGGATCGGCTCAGGGATGTGGGGCAGGCTGGGAGGTGAGCAGCAGGACCAGGGAGAATGTTGGTGCAGTTTGCAGGTGAACAGTTCTTGAAACTGGGGTTTCTAGGCCCTCCCAAGCAGTCTCCAGGTTCCCCTTGGCCTTGCCCACTTTGACAATGGTACTCCCAGAGGCTAGAGGTGACCTTTAAACTCCCTCAGCTCCCAGCCCTCCAGGGCCCCCCTTTACACTCAGAGGAAAAGCTGGAGCTCCAGGCATAGTCCACATGCCGCTCATCCTGGTCCCCCTGCTTCCTCCCTCGCTCACCAAGCTCCAGACACATTGAGCCCCTGCTGTTGCTCATACAAGCTAAGCCCACTCTGGCTTCAGGGCCTGTGCCCTTGGCTGTCCCCTCTGCCAGGAACAGGGCTTCCCAAGTGGCTCAGTGGGTAAAGAATCCACCTGCAGTGCAGGAGATGCAGGAGGTGCTGGTTCAGTCCCTGGGTCGGGAAGATCCCCTGGAGGAGGGCATGGCCACCCACTCCAGCATTCTTGCCAGGATGACTGAAGTGACTGAACCTGCACGCACTGCCAGGAACCTGCTTCCCTCTGCTGTGACCAGGGCTTGTCCCTCCATGTCACTCAGGTCTCTGCTCAGATGTCCCCTAAACTGTCACCCTCCCCAGCCTATCCCTCTCTGCCCCACTCTGCTTTATTTTTCTACAGAGCACTTATCAGCCCTGACATTATTTAGAAATGTATTTGTTTACCGTTTGTCCCCTCCCCACCTTACAAACTACAGCAGGAGCTCCACGAGGGGAGGGACGCAGACGGTTCTGTTCCCTGCTGTGTCCTCAGACAGGACCGCACCTGGCATGCAGTAAGCAAGTAACTTCTTCAGTAAATGAAGAAGTTGGAGCCAGACATCCCCAAGTTCAAATCCTTGCCTCTTCACTCTCTTGTGGTGTGACTGGATCCTTGTCCTCTGTAAGCCCACTGTGCCCCATGTGTAAAATTGACCTAATAATCATGCCAGCTCACATGGGGGTTGTGAAGTTACTAGAGTGGATGCAGCAAGGGGCCAATTATGGGGCCTGGCACATAGGATACACTCCAGAGATGAGAAGAGAGTTACTGCAACTGCTGTTGTTATAACAGTAGCAACGAAGGGGTCTGCATGCAGTGATAGTGTCTATTCATTCATTCGTCCGTGCCCTCCATAAACCCATGCTGACACATCTGCTTTCAGATGCTGAGAACACAGTCAGACCCTGGAGAGGGTCACAGTACAGTAGAGGGAAGACTGGGGGATAGAGAATAAGGGGCCACGTGTGGAGACAGAGATGGGCTCATTGGGGTTACAGAGGATCAATTTCACAGAGAAGGGTGTATTGATGGCTGGGTCTTGAAGACTGAGTAAGAGTTTGCCAGGCTGACAGGGAGGGAAGGGCATCCAGGCAGAGGGAAAGGCACTGCAAAAATGGGGAGGGGGGTTTTCCTTGCACGGTGTGTTCTTGGCTAATGTCCACTACTCTGCATGGCTGGTGAAGGGCCAAGGGGTTTGGATCATGATTCAGGGACGGCACGGAGCCTGGGAAGGATTTCCAGCAGGAGGGACCTGGTCAGTTTTATGCTGTGGAGGATCACTCCAGGGCAGAGTGGAGGGCAGACTGGAGAGGATGTGCTTGAGGGCAGAGAGACTGTCAGTGCACAGAGCTGGGGCATGAAGGGGTGGCAGTCAGCCAGAGGACCAGGGAGGAGCCCAGTGGTGAGGATGAGGCCCAGGTCAGCTCAGGAGAAGCAGCCAGGCCAGTGAGCTTCACGTGGAAGTGTCTGAACTGCAGAATTCAGCTCCTTCAACTCCTGGATAACATCAGATCCTGCCATGTGGCCAGAGATGGAATGATAGTGACTGTGAGGCCAAGAGCCAAGATGACCCTACAGTCAGCCTGAATATCGCCCCTCATAGGCCAGAGGGATGTCAGGAAGCAGTGTTCTATTGAGTGGAACCACTGCAGAGAAACCTGACAGGACTAGAGAAGTTTCCTTTTCCAGAAAGCCAAAGGGAGACACATTTGTTTCCATGACACATTCATACTTTTCAAGAGACAATGTGATTGTTTTCCTAATTTTGCTCTGGAAAGCAATGAACGGAAGATTTCACCTGCTGTGACAGCCTCTCCCTCCCTTAGGCACTAAACAATAGAAGAAGCTTCCAGGCCCAGCTCACTGGTGCCTGAAATTCCATCACTGGAGCGTCATTTCTTTGGCTTGCAGTTTTGTCCTTTGTAAAAATGCAAATGCCTGCACAGCAAGAGGTATACAACATAAATAACTTCTGTTCATTCACTCCACAAATATTTACCAAGTCCCTTCTCTAAACCAGGCAGGGGCTAGAGGCTGCAAATAGAGAAATTAATTAAGACTCAGTCCACACTTTCAAGGAACTCACAAGCTGTGTGTGTGTGTATCTATATTTGGGCAGGGCAGACATGGCAACCTAACTATAACAGTCTTGCAAATGATATGATGGTGGTGGGTAAACGATGCCAGGGGAAGCCACAATACGCATGACCCAATTATGCGCTGCTCAAGGTTATGTGCTGTGTGCTAAGTGGCTTCATTGGTGTCCGACTCTGTGACCCTATGAACTGTAGCCCACCAGGCTCCTCTGTTCATGGGATTCTCCAGGCAAAAATACTGGAGTGGGTTGCGGTGCCCTCCTCCAGATGATCATTCTGACTCAGGGGTGAAATCCGCATCTCTTAAGTCCCCTGCATTGGCAGTGGGGTTCTTTCCCACTAGTGCCACCTGGGAAGCCCGCTCAAGGTTATACCAGAAATCTAACACGTCATGGAAGAAGAGGATTCCAGCTGGGGGCGGGGTGGGGGGGCGCAGCCAAGGCAGATGGATGGAGTCATGAGCCAGGGTGGTGGGGTACGGGGGATTCCAAGCTTCTCAGCAGCCTGGGACACAAGACAGGACATGGAAGAATGGACTGGCACAGCCGGGCGGGCTCCTCACTGACTGGATGAAATTACTCATCTCAGGTGGCAGGGTGTCTGTGACAGTTCTTTGCTGCTGCCCCAGCTTCTATCTCATCTCCTCCCACCAAGTCCACCACATTGTCCTCTGGGAAACTGCCACACTCAGCTCCAGAGGTGGGAACTGATTGGCTCAAGCCATCAGCCCTCCAGCCTGCCGGTACGTGATTGGCTCAGGGCGGGTCACAAGACCCAGCGCCCGCCAATGAGATGTAAGGTGTTTGCCAAGGAGTTGAGGGGGTGGGTCTGGGGGAAGGATGTTCTTGAGGGGACTCCAGTAAGGCACTCATACTTTTCTTTTGGCTCCAGGGAGTGAGGGTGTGAGGGACCAGGGGTGAAGGCAACAGTGAAGGAGAAAATGTCAGAGCAATGGAACTTGGCCAGATCAACATTTGAGGGTCTCAGTTTCCTGACTCAGCAAATTTCCACAGTTGTTTAACTGGCTTTTTGGGTTCTCCCTCATAGCTCAGTGGGTAAAGAATCCACCTGCAATGCCAGAGAACTGGGTTCGATCCCTGGGTTGGGAAGGTGCCCCGGAGAAGGGAAAGGCTACCCACTCCAGTATTCTGGCCTGGAGAATTCCATGGGCTATACAGTCCATGGGGTCGCAAAGAGTCGGACACTCGTTGAAAGTCGGACTGAGCAACTTTTAAATCAAATCAAATCAAATCTTTCCAGATGTTTGTTGTTGTAAACAACAAATGATTCACATATAGATACATATGCATATCACCTTTGCCTTTCTGGAGAAGGAAATCACAACCCACTCCAGTATTCTTGCCTGGAGAAACCCATGGACAGAGGAGCCTGGCGGGTTACAGTCCATGGGATTGCAAAGAGCTGGATGAGCGACTAACACTTTCACTTAACTGGTTTGTTGTTACTCTCAAATGAAAATTTCCTAACTGGGGCAGGCAGGGCTTTTCTGGAGGACAGAATTGAGCAGGAGCAGCCAGGGATGCTCTGACCTGGGGTGGGATGGAGTGGCCAAGTCCCTCTCCTTTTGGTTTCATCTCCATGCAAAGTTCTTATGAGTTGAGGTCTTTCTTCAGAAAACACCCCCTGACCCTTACACTTGGCCTGGCTCCTGTGTGATAAGTCCTGATCAGATGACTGGGTTCTATTTCAACCGAGCCCACTACCTGACTGTGGATCCCAGGGCAGTCGCATCCCCTTTCTGGGCTTCTGTTTGACTCATCTATCAGCTCCCACACTGAGCTCCCCAAGGGTAGATGTGGTGGTTAAGCCAGCCCTGTAGTCCCAGAGCCCAGGACAAACATAGCCTAGAACAGATGTCTATGGGGCTATTGACCAATCAGTGTGGGAGATGCACCTTCCTGTTCTAACCTCCTCAGGTCAGGGCCATGTGTGATGCTGATGCGAACACTTCCTATGTCAGTTCCAAAACCCTAGTGGAGACCTTAGCCCCATGCTAGGGCAGGAGAAAGGGACTGAGCATTCAGACACTATGTTGGAGGTGTCAGCTTATGCAGAACTTCTAGTACAGCCACAGTTAGACAGGCGTCTAACTGGGGTCTCTTGCATTGCAGGTGGATTCTTTACAAACTGAGCTAACAAAATCACTCCAAAGCTCAGCCATTAACTTTCCAGCTGCACCTGACATGGGTAGTTAAGCTCTGGGCCTTTCTCCTCAACCTGTGTATTGGTGTGTGTGTGTGTGTGTGTGTGTGTGTGTTAAGGCCAGGAGAGAAGACAGTGGTCAAATGGGCCCCTGCCAGAGGACAGACTCAAAGGATGGAGTGAACCAATGGGGACTACCCCAGAGCTGCTCAGTTTTGGTGGTGTGGACCGCACCTCAGAGTCCTTGGAGAGAGAGGACCCATGTCTATATTCATGGCAAAAGCAGAAAAGGCGGGTTGGGGGAGACCCCCTGGAGGTGGGTCAGGTGCCCAAGGACTGGACTTGCAATCTCATGCCTGTCTCCAGCCTTTCTAGGACTGGGGCTCCTCTCTTGAGGGCAGATAGGAAGAAGAGGAGTACAGAGAGTGAGAGCCTGGGATGGGGTGCATTGACCTTGAGAGGGTTATAAGGTTAAAGAAGAGTCATCACAAGACATCACTCATTCACTCGTTCATTCATTCATTCATGTTTTTAATCCTGGGATTTGTAGTTACTAGTCAGGAAAGTGGATAACATGGAATTACAAAAATGTAATAGATTACATAGAATTACATTCTTTTATATTATATTATAAATTATAATAAGGGTTACGAAGAGGGGCGTGATGAGGAGTCAATTATAAATGATTAAAAGAAGTGCAACAGAGGTGGCTGAAGAGGTGGGGTTAGAGGAAGAGTTAACTGACACTCATCCTTGCTGTATCCTAATTGTCACAATAACCCAGCAGGTCAACAATCTAAACATGTCAATTAAGAGGCAGAGATTGTCAGGTTGCATTAAAATGGACACAACTGCATGCCATCTACACAAGAAAAACACTTTAAATATAAAGACATATAGGTTAAAAGTAAAAGGTTGGAAAAAGATGTACCATGTAAGCATCAATCAAAAGAAACCTAAAGTGGCTATATATTAGTATCAAAGAATATTTCAGAGAAAATGCCATGACTATGGGTAGAGAAGATAATTCTGTGATGACAAATAAGCCAATTCACTAGGAAGACATCCAATCCTAAATGTTTATGAGACTAACAGAACTTCAAAATACATGAAACAAAAACTGATGGAACTACAAGGGAGATACATTAATTCAAAATTATAGTAAAAGATTTCAGTATTCCTCTTTCAAAATTAATAGAAAAGTACACAAAAAACCAGTACGAATTTAGGTTTGAACAAAACAGTCAATCAACTTGACCTAACAGCAGAATGCACACCCTTTCAAATGCATGTGGATCATTTACGTAGATCATAGTCAAGACCATAAAAATGTCTCAATGAGTTTAAAAGGATTCAAGCAATATAAGTATGCTCTCTGACTACAATGTAGAATTGAATTAGAAATTAATAACTGTGAAAAATCTCTAGAAAATCGCTATTTGGAAATGAAATAAAACATTTCTAAATAGCTCCTAGGTCAAATAAGAAATCAAAAGAGGAATTAGAAAGTATTTTGAGCTGAATGGAAATTAAACACAGCACAGTGAAAGTTGTGCGTGTGCGCTCAGTCACTTCAGCTATGTCCAACTCTTTGAGTCCTTATGGACTATAGCCCTGTCTGACTCTTTGCAACCTTATGGACTATATATAGTCTGCCAGGCTCCTCTGTCCACAGAATTCTCCAGGCAAGAATACTGGAGTGGGTAGCCATTCCCTTCTCCAGGGGGTCTTCCTGACCCAGGGATCGAACCCGAGTATCCCACATTGCAGGCAGACTCTTTATCATCTGAACTGTTAGGGAAGCCCCAGTTAGGATCTTTATCATAACACTAATGATAGAAAAGAGGAAAGGTCTCAAATCGATGATCTCGGATTCAATCTTATGAATTAGGAAAAAAAGATCAAATGAAATCCAGAGTAAACAAAAGAAAGAAAATGATTAAGATCAGAGTGGAAGTCAATGAAATAAATAACTGAAAAATAAAAGCAAAAACCAATAAAACAAGAACCAGTTCTTTGGGGTGATCAGAAAAGCTGATAAGCCTGTAGCCAGACTGTATAGGGAATTAAAAAGACACAAAGTACAAAGATCAGAAACGAGAGAGGTGACAACAGTGCAAATTCTACAGATATTGAAAGGATAATAAAAGAATATTATGAGCAACTTTATGACAATAATTTCACAGCTCAGAAAAAATGGATGAATTGCTTAAAAGATGTAAACCACCAAAGCTCACTCAAGAAGAAATATGTAACATGAATAGCTGTACATCTATTAAATACATTTGGTAGTTAAAAATATTTCCCAAAAGATACATCCAGTTTCAGATGACTTCACTGGTTAATTCTATTGATCATTTAAGGAAGAATGATACAAATTCTATGCAAAGTTTTCCCCCAAAATGAAGGTAAGTGATAATTTCTCAATTCATTCCTTCTGGTCAATAATTCTTTTGCACCAAAACATGATAAAGACATAACAAAAATCCTACAACCTATATTTATTATTAAATTAAATGTAAAGTTTCTAAGCAAAATTTTAATAAATAAAATCCAGCAGCATCTGAAGAGGATAATATATTATGGCTAAATGGGACTTATGCCAGCAGTGAAGAGTTGGTTTAACATTTGAAAGTCAATGTAATTCATCATATTAAGATGAAGACTTATAATGAAAATTCAAAAAAAGAAAAATTATAGTATTATCTTAAATGACACAGAGATAGCATTTGACAAAGTCCAACATTAATTCCTGATAAAGATTCTCTGTAAGCTAGGAATAGGAGTGAACTTCCTCAACCTAATAATGAGTATCTACCAAAACCCTATAGAACTGTCTTTTGAGAGAAAGATACCACTCTACTCCTAAAATCAGGAAGAAGGCAGATGTCTGCTCTTACCACTTCTATTCAAACTGAACTAGAAGTTCTGCTCAGTAGACTCACACACACAAAAGTTAAGTCACTCAGTATGGAGAGAAACAAACTGTGTTTATTCACATGTAGTGTGATCATTTATGTAGAAAACCTGATGGAATTTATAATACAAAAAGGATATTAGAGTGAATAAGTGAGCTCAGGGTGGTTATAGAGTATAAGATCAATATGAAAGTACCAAGTATATTTCCATATACTAGCAACAAATAATCAGAAATAAAAATTAGAAAAACGATACTATTTACAATAGCATGAAAATATGAGATACTTAGGAATGGATCTGATAAAATATTTGCAAGTCCTATACATGGAAAACTACAAAACACCAACACTTTTCCTCGAATTGTTCTGTAGATTCAATGCAATTCCAATCAGAAACCAAGCACGCTTTCTGTCCAAATACTGACAATCTTATTCTAATATCTATGTAAATAACCTAGAATACTGAAAACAATTCTTAAAAGCAAAGTTGGAAAACTAACAGTGCCTGATGTCATGGCCTATTATAAAGCTACAATAATTAAGACACTGTGATACTGACATCAAGAATGACATATAGAACAATGGAACAGAAAAGAGTCCAGGAACAGACCCATATGTACATAGACATTGATTTTTGACAACTTCATTGAAAAACAGTAGTTATTTCAACAAATGATTCTAGGACAATGGATATCCATATGCAAAAAAAAAGTTGATCCTTATTAAATGTAAAATCTAAAACAATAAAGTTTCAGAAGAAAGCACAGAAAAAAAATATCATGTCGCTTAGGCAAAGATTTCTTAGATATAACATCAAAAACACAACTTTAAAAGGAACAAACTGATAAATCAGACTTCATCAAAACAAACAAAACATCCTCCTCTTTGAAAGACACCTTTAAAGAGAATGAAAAGATAAGCCACAGATTGAAACAAAATATTTGCAATTCATATGTATGCTAAAAGATATATATCCATAATATATAAAGATGCTCAAACCTCAAGGTAAGAAAACAAACAGTTTTAAGAAGGTCAATTTTTTTTTAAATACCTCATCCAAGCAGATGGCAAATAAGCACATGAAAGTAGGTTCAACAACAGTAGTCATTAGGAAAATAAAATGCATATTAAAACCACAGTGAGATATTAAAATTCACCTGTTAGAGTGGTTAAGATGAGAAAGACTGATCATATCTTGCCCTAAGAATTTTACATAATATCCTCTAGCAACTTACCAAGGAAGATTCTATTATTATTTTCTTTTTGACAAGTGAGAAAGTCCTAACCCTTACATTTTGAGACCTGGGAAAGTCTTAGGGAATCAACCAATCTGATGCCTACCCTGACCCA
Organism: Dama dama; assembly: GCF_033118175.1. Taxonomy (NCBI): domain Eukaryota; kingdom Metazoa; phylum Chordata; class Mammalia; order Artiodactyla; family Cervidae; genus Dama; species Dama dama. Next base: position 12,337,148 of record NC_083688.1, on the reverse strand, counting down.
CTTCCACCAGCACTTCTATTGTATAGATAAGGTAAGGGACCCTCGATAACAGTGACTGTGCTGTGCTGTGCTGAGTCGTGTCCGACTTTTTGGACTCTGTGGACTGTAGCCCACCAGGCTCCTCTGTCCATGGGATTTTTCAGGTAAAAATGCTGGAGTGAGTTGCCATTTCTTCCTCCAGGGGATCTTCCTGACCCAGGGATCAAGCCTGCATCTTCTGTGTCTCCTGCATTGCAGGCAGATTCTTCACCACCGAACCATCAGGGAATCCCAATAGTGGCTACCCAAACTCAAAATTGATGACTTTATTGAGTTCTTATGGTTTATTCCTACCTGGAAGTTTATAGATGTGAAAAAGCTGGATCTCATTATGAAATGCTCCACCTGTTTATCCACTTGGTGTGAAATGAAAGTTGTACATACATGTGTACATCTGTGTGTGGCCGTGTATGAATGTTGGAATACGTTGTTTTGTATGGGTAGTCATGTCAATGTGTTCCTTTATGTATGTTCTGGTGTATGCATATTTGTACTTATGTATCTACCGCCCTTCTAAATTTCTCAGAAGCCATTCTGAGTCTTTTTCCAAAAGACTTTTTAGGATCTATAGTGGCAAATGTTAATTACTCAACTTTTCAGCAGACCAAGTAAATCCTGTTTCCCCAGGTGGAGGGTAGATTAAGTTGCTTGTGTCCTTTTTCTCACTGATATAGCCACTCAAGAAGAAAATCATGGTTCTTGGAAAGAAGAGATTACTGTTATTCTCATGGACAAAGCTGTGGGCTTGGATGACTTGAAGATAATATCATCTCCATGAGATGTAATTCTAGAGCAATATTCTCCTCCAAAACCACAAAGCTAAAAAATAGACACACAAGTGATGTCAACTCAACATACAGACCTGAAGTTCTCTTCTCCACCACTTTTTTTACTTGGCTAACACCTAGTCACATTGGGTTAAAGCTTATTCTCTCCAAGAAGACTTCTCTGATCCTCATATTTCCTTCCCAGTTTCAAAAGTTTTTGGTGAGAATTGATCAGGCTTCCCTGGTGACTTAGATGGTAAAGAATCTGCCTGCAATGTGGGAGACTGGAGATCGATCCCTGGGTCAGGATGACCCCTCAGAGAAGGGAACGACTACACACTCCAGTATTTTGCCTGGAGAATTCCATGGATAGAGGAGCCTGGCAGGCTAAAGTCCATGGGGTCATAGAGTTGGACATGACTGAACAACTAACACCTTCACACTGTTCACTCACTTTCATCTATTGAAATGTCAATCCTGATACAGTACCAAGGACAGAGGCCACCCCAGTGAAGGGCTGAGGTGTGTCTGCATTGTACAGGACCAGGAAGGGTAGCCTAATATCTTCTGGCTAATGGTGTGAAGACATGTGGGAAATGGGAAGCCCAGGTCATGGGAGGTCATCAGGTCCAACTCATTGCATCTACTCAACATGTGATCTGAACCACACGCACATTTACAAACTTTCAGAGAATGTCATCAATCCATGATGGGGAAAGCTATGGGGGAAGTTTGGAAAAACCTGAGTCTAGTCTCTGACTCCTTACCATGCCATGCTGCTTGCTCATACCATGAGCTTGGGCAAATCATTTTCCCCATCTGGGCATCCTCAGTTTTTAGTCTTTAAAGTGAGGGGCTGCACTTTACTATTTCTAAGGGCCCTTCTAGTAACCACCCCCATAATAAGGACTTTACAACTTCATTGTGACAACATATGTGCATTTCCCCCACCATTTGACAGATAATCCTGCCTTCTAGCTTTGTAAGCCACTTGTTGTTGTTGTTGTTGTTGTTTAGTCACTAAGTCATGTCTGACGCTTCTTGCAACCCCACGGACTGTAGCCCACTAGGCTTCTCTGTCCATGGGATTTCCCAGGCAAGAATATTGTAGTAGGTTGCCACTTTCATCTCCAGGGGATCTTCCCAACACAGAGATCGAACCCACATCCCCTGCATTGGCAGGTGTATTCTTTACCACTGAGCACCAGGGAAGCCCTTGCAAGCCCTAGTTCCTGCTTATATAGCATATACAGCCCATCAGCAGTACAGGGAACCTCCCCTCTCGTCCTTGATGTCCACATCCCTCTATCCTGACCATTCTGGCACTCAGTCCCACTGGTCAAGGCAAGTCAGGGACAGTCACGGATAAAGACTCAAATATGGTCAACTTTGACTGATGGCTGAAATTTTGACGTCAGACCAAACTAAATTTGGGTCTGGACTGCACTACTCACCCTCTGTGGAATTTTAGAAACATCATTTCATTTTCTGAGCTTCACATGATAGGATATTTGTCTGACTGAGTAGTCGTTCACAGTCAGGCTGAGCCAGTAAATTCATCTTTCCCATTGCTCTAACATTTGTACCCATTGTTTTGCAGTTGTTCATGGGATAATGATTCACTTGTAATTCTCCATTTAAGTCTCTTCTTGATTGATCTACTAGATGAAATTTGCCTTCAGCTTCTTATTACAATACTCATTACAGCCACCATTAGAACATGGATTCATAACTGTTCTTCCAACTAATATAATTGCTGTTAGACTGATATGAATAATTTCTCCTATCATTACCATAATCAGAAGTTGTTCACTGAATTCCTTCACTGGCATGGTTTGGATCTCTGCACTTGACCAGTTTTCACTCAGCTTAGGCCAATCCATCTGCCCCTCTCCAAAAAGCACAGCCTTATCTCTTCCAGTTGTCACAGTCGGTTCTGCATCCACTCCTTAGAGAACCCGTCTCTTTGCAGATTTGCAGCAACTACTGCTGCTGCTATTGATGCTCCTGCTAGAAATGACCTAGGCTAGGTGTGGTGCTAAGGAATTTGCCAGCATCACCGCTATGAGAGAGTTACCATTCCCACTGTCCATTTTGTAGATGTGGAAACTGAGGTTTAGAAAGGTTGAGCCAGTTTCCCTCAAACATTTGACTAATGAGGGATGGATCTAGCATTTGACTTAAGGAGTTTCTGATCCTTGAGCCCAAACTTTTGGAATCTCTCACTACAGAAATGGGGCTTCCGAGGTGGTGCTAGTGGTAAAGAACTCACCCGCCAATGCAGGAGATGCAAGACACATGGGTTCTATCCCTGGGCTGGGAAGATCCCCTGGAGGAGGGCATGGCAACTCACTCCAGTACTCTTGCCTGGAGAATCCCATGGATGGAGGAGCCTGGTGGGCCACAGTCTTAGGGTCACCAGGAGTTGGATGTGACTGAAGCGACTTAGCATACATGTGCTACAAAAGGAACCTGTCCTATCTTACTTCCTCTGGATTCCTTTCCCACTATGCTCTTTGCTCACGAACTTGGATAGAGAGCCTGAAATCTGTAATTCCTTCTAACCTTCTGTGACAGAGAAAATATCCCTTTTCATAAGGAGCGTTCCAGGGACTATAAACCCTATAGCCCAGCCTGAGACCCCGCCTCTGGCTCTAGACCTTCTTAATCTGGGAACTAACATATTCCTTTCCCCTTTGATCCTGCCAACAGCTTGGATGCATCGCTTTGCTGCAGATGTGTGAGGTATGGCATTCTGGCAGGATTTACTTCACCCAACTGTGAGTTTCTGGATTTCAGACGATCCTCAAGCATTTTGGGAAGGAGAATATTATGCCCAGTTGAAAGACAGAAAACTGAGGCCAGAGTTACATATTTTTGAAAGTAAAGGAAACCTTAGAAATCATCAACCTCTTTGTGCAGGTGAGGAAATAGATCAAGAAGGAAAGTGACTTGGCAAGGTGGCCAGCACCTGATCTTAGGGCCCTGGATGGTCAGTCTCCATCAGGAAAGTAGCCTGTGAACAGGTCCAGGGTTTTGTTTGTTCATTTGTTTGTCTTTTCAGCATAATTCTCACTTAGTCTGCCCTTCAGAGAAACCACGAGTGGGGCAGGAGTTGTGTGAATTCAGGCTCAGACTCCCAGGTCTGTCATCAATTCACCGCATGTGGCTTCATTTTTCTCATCTGGAGAATGTTCTTCCCTGGACCAGGGTGCTGAGTTTGAGTCCCCAGGGTATTCTGAATGTGCTTACGGTATGTCATCCAATCCTCCCATCAAAGGACATCAGAGCCAGACGTGGCCTTTGCAACTTAGCTGATCTCAGCTTGGCCAATGCCATTTTAGTTCCCCAACAATGATTTAATTCCTCCTGCTGGAAACCCTGATCCACGCGTGTGGTCTCAATAAATTGATGTGCCAGAATTACCCTTCCTTAGGGCTGTTCTCGGCAGCTATGAATGGGCAACTGTTTGGGTGCTTTTGAATGAGCTCTGGAGTCCGGTTGGGACACGTCTACCATGGCATTGTATTATGAGAGCATCTCGCTCTGTTCTTTAACCTTGATTTAATTGGGGTTGGAACTTTTGGCTGAGTTTGAGGACTTCCCCCAGCAGGAGGATGTCTGGGTTACCTGGACCTGACTGTTACAGAGGGTGGAGTGGGATGGAATGGGACAGCATAGTGAAGGTCTCAGGGTGGTGGGCCATGCAGTGGATAAACCTTTGGCTGTGGTGGGAGAAGGCTGACTTTGGCATGGCCACGCACATTGGCATAGGTCACTGAGGGAGATACCCAGCTCAGATGCCTAGAGATATTATGATTTGTTCATTCACTCATTTATTTATTTCTGCTCTCACTCACTTGAGAGACGTATGTTGATCATCTCTTTGTCAGATGGCAGGGGCACGCCCTCAGTCTTGCACAGGAGACAGGCTGTGTCTTATGACGTATCTTGTCTTTTAGATGTCAGGGCACTTAATGCCCTTGGGGAGGGGGCGGGAAGGAGGACACGTGCCTTAGAGTGGGTGCCCCGAACCAGACCTAGGACAGGCATTTGGGTTCTGGTGGTTGATTCGGGAGGTGATTTCAGGGCACACAAGTGAGAGTGTAAAGAATGAAGCAGTGAAGAGAGTGAAACCAGCACATCACTGGGTGGGACCTCTGTGAACCACCAGGGCTCTGTCCGTCTGGGGCCCTCTGAGGAATCACATAGAGACACCTAAGAACCATCCTCATGGTGGCTGGCGGCTCTGGGGTCATGACCCACTGACCCTCATCCTCACAATGTGAGGGGTACTCCCAGGACGTGTTAAGTCCCCTTCACTTAGACGTTGTGATGTTGGAGAAAGCCCACAGGCAGAGAGGAAGTGAAGAGGAGCAGTCATTTGAGGCAGGAAGCTGTTAGTGTTCTGGAGGCCGCCAGGATGGCTGCAGGATGACTTGGGATGGGCCAGGGGACGTGAAGTGAGGGGACAACAGCATCTGCTGCAACGTTTTAGAAGAGGTGACCCACCCAGTCTTACGGGGTTCTTATAGGTCCTAGGAAGTGTTGGATACTGACAGACGGAGGAATCTTTGGAAGGTGAATAGAGAACCTCAGATGTTAGAGACTGTTTATTATGATTTCTCCTCCTCAGTCTCTTCATCTGCAAATAAGGAGGCCTAGAACCCAGACTCATCTGGGCTCCTGCCAAGCCGTCTTGGCAAATCACCCTGAGAGGAGTGAATTGAATCAACGGCCGGGGTTTTCAATGCCTTTTTTGACAAGTTCTCAGAAAAATCTTTATCTTTGCACAGCAACCAGATGGTTCTCAACATAGATCTGAAAGAGGAGGAGGTGAGGAGAGAGGCCAGGATGAGAGGAGCCAGAGGAAGCTCAGAGGCTGGGGATGGGGAGGGAGAGCTTCAGAGGAGACTGTGGGACAGACAGACCCTTCGGGAAAGAGGCTGGAGTGGCAGGGGTCTCTGAACTCTGGGGATCAGGCATGGAACCCTGCCCCCCAATCTCTTCAAAAACAAATGCATTCAGAGAACACATAATCACAGCCCCAGCAAGTGCAGGGATCACTTTGAAATGAGTAGAAGGTGCCATTCCCCAGCAGCCTCCTTCTCTTCACCCCAGGAGAGAGCTGCTTGGAGCTTAGGTGTGCTTCCCAGTCCTTAAAAGGGCCTCTGGACTCCTGCTGACTCAGCTCCCCCCACCCCCAACCCACCCAACACCACATGAGAACTCAACAGACAAGGGAGCACCCAGCAATGCCTTCTGCGGGCCTACTGTGTGTGCTGGTCCTGTGCCTGGGGAAGTAACTGATGGTGAGGAAACAGCCTGGGCTAGCATGGATGTGCAGATGGCACCCTGGTTTAGGTCCAGGGAGCATTCAAGCAACTGATGTGGTCTACCAGCACGCTAGTGCGTGCATGCATGCCAAGTCATTTCAGTCATGTCCAACTTTTTGCAACCCTATGGACAGTAGCCTGCCAGGCTCCTCTGTCCAAGAGATTCTCCAGGCAAGAATACTGGAGTGGGTTGACATTCCCTTCTCCAGGGGATCTTTCTAACCCAGGAATTGAACCCGCATCCCCTGAGCCTCCTACACTGTAGGCAGATTCTTTACCACTGAGCCACCGGAGAAGCTCCAGATTGACGGGTACTGCAGTGGAATTTCTATGAGCCCTGCCTTAGCGACACTGTAGCAGCCCTATGCCCAGTAAATAGCAAGGAGGTAAACACAGCCAGACCTGCATCCTGAAGCATATCCATCCAGGCAAGCTGACCTCTAGCCAGATTGTAGGGAATGAATGAGAGTTCATTGTTGTTTAAACACTTATGGGGATAGCTTGTTACACAGCAACGGCTGACTGATACAAGTGCCTACCATATGTTAGGCTCTGGGTTTAGCACGGGTATCCTGGAGGTGACAGGATTCACAAGTTTCCTGCCCTTTTGGAGCTCATAGTCTGGTTGGGACACAGGCAATGAACAAACCTCCAGTTGATTAGCCGTAAAACCTAAAATGAGGGAAATATCCTGGGAAATGCCCCAGAGAGGGATGAGGAGGCCAACTTTGGTGGTCAGGGAGAGTTGCTGGAGGAGAGGAGCTGTATGTTGAGACCTGAGGTGAAGAGCTGCAAAGAGTGCCTGTGGTAGAAGCAACAGCAAAGGCCATGTGTCACAGGGACTCACCGACCAGAGACGGAAGAGACAGCCAGATGACTGCAGGAACGACAATAATGAAAGCCAGTGTTTACCAAGCATGTGCTAGGAGCTGTCTTAAACCTTTTACTGAAATGATCTCATTTTATCTTGACGACATACCAAACAAGAAGTAGGTGTGTTAGTTGGAATTCTTTTGGTTGAAAATTACAGAGACCCAACTCAAACTGGCTTCACAAAAGGGGAAACGGAGTGACTCATAGAGGTGGAAAACGAGCACAAATAGCTTTAGGCAGGGCCGTATTCAGGAACCATACTCAGATCAGTAGAGTCCCTCTCTCTCTTTCTCTGCCACTGTTCATTTGACTTCTTTTTCTGTGGGGCCCTCTCTCACTGTGTGGCTGAACTTTCTCAAGAGGGAGCAGAGGAAAGAGATGTGAGAATCACAGCCGTCAGCAGCTCCAAGCTCCCGTCATCCCAGGTGGGGACTCTGGAGGGAAAAGAGAGCTCTCTTTCAGCATCCACACGCATCCCAGATCAGTCACCTGCTCATTCTCTGACCCTACCATGGATTGGTCCAGGCTGGGCCTTTCACTCCACCTGCATACACAGGTTGAGGGCTGTGACTGATAATCCTATCAGAATTGTGTGCTCTAGGATCTAGAATGTAGGTAGCAGTGATGAAAACATCCTTAAGGACAGAGTAGGGGGGTTCAGTTACCAGAAAAAAAGGAGGAGATACTGAGTAGACACAAACAGTAGCTTTTAAATTATTTTTATTATATATACATATATATTTCTACTTATTATTATTCTAGCTTAACAAGTAAGAAAGATGAGTCTCAGAGAATAAGTGATATTAGTTAGCAAGTGGCAAAAGTGAAAAGTGGAAGTGAAGTCGCTCAGTTGTGTCCTACTCTTTACAACCCTATGGACTGTAGCCCTCCAGGCTCCTCTGTCCATGGGATTTTCCAGACAAGAATACTGGAGTAGGTTGCCATTTCCTTCTCTAGGGGATCTTCCCAACCCAGGGATTAAACTTGGGTCTCCCACATTGCAGGCAGACTCTTTACGGTCTGAGCCAGTGGCAAAACAAAATGTCAAATCCATCACCGCCTGACTCAAAAGCTCCAAACTCCTAAACATCAGGCGCTAAACCATTCAACCAGCCCCTAACCCTGAGTCCCAACAGACCTCAACTCATGATTCCAACCCAAAGAGGAAGACTGTCAAAGCTCAGCTGCACAGGCGCCCGGAAGTCTCCAGAGTTTGCAAACCTAGTCTTCATGATGGCTTTAATGTGAAGCTGCTTTGCTTCTCTTTCCACGGGGTGTGAACACACGGCGACAACAGACTGTCTCTTGTTGTCTAAGCAGTGCTGAGAGTGAGTGTATCAAAGGGAATAGAGACCACGGTTGTTATTGCCAGAGGCAACATTAGCCAAGAGTTAGAAAATACATGAAGGGCACTAGAGCGTGATCTGTTTGTCATCTGAACATGCTTCTGAAACAGCAAAGTACACAGCCCCAAACAGTCAGACACAATTGTAGTCTCTCTTCCTGCCCCTCGGTTGTCCCCTGGGCTCCTTCCCAGCAGGGACATCCTCTTTTTACCTCTCCTGCCAGGCTCAATCTGGTAAATTTCATTTAAGGGGTGATTCATAGCCATACAGCTCATCAAATCTGGAAGGACCTTAGGGAGCCTCCAGTCCAACCTTGCTCGTTTAACAGATGAGAAAACAGAGCCCTGGAGAGGCTGGGCACTGGTTCAAGTCAATAAGTAAACAAGGGGTATATTATATGCCAGGCTCTATGGTAAGCACTTCCATGGAGCTTATCACATTTAATCCTTCTGTAATAACCTGTGAAGTGTTACTGTCTCCCAGCTTACTTCTGGGGAAACTGATTCTCAGAGAGGTTAAGTACCTGCTCAAGCTCACATAACTTGTAAAGTAACCGAGTTGATTTTTAAACTTTTTTGTTGTTGTTACATAGCTTAGTTGGTAAATCTTCTGCCTGCAATGCAGGAGACCCGGGTTCGATTCCTGGGTTGGGAAGATCCCCTGGAGAAGGAAATGGCAACCCACTCCAATATTCTTGCCTGGAGAATCCCATGGACAGAGGAGCCTGGCAGGCACAGTCCATGGGATTGCAAGAGTCGGACAGGACTTAGCGACTAAAACACAAACACATAAAACACATAAGAGTTCAAGCCATGAACCACTGTGTGCATCATGTGTCTATTTGAATTTTCTCTTCTCTCCAGCCCCATTCTTCTGTGTCCATTTTTGACCTCTATGGACCCCTTGTCACCTGGCTTGCACTACCTGCCGTCCTCAAAGGGAGGCTCCAGAGGAAAGTTGGTGGGTGTGAGGAGGGGTGCCGTTGGGTGTTCTTTCTTTCTTTTCCCCTGGCATATCCAAAAGGAAGACTTTCCTGCTCCTTTGGTGATTCTTTCCGTGTGCACTGGCTTCTCTCCACGTTAAGTGGCTCTGGCAGCTATGGGGTCAGTGATTACGGCAGTAGCAGCAGCATCACTGGCACCTCCAGAGCCAGCAGGAAGTGTGGCCCCCAGTTCCGCTAACAGTGCCTTGGTCTTGGCGGGGGGTGGGGGATGTAGCAACTTCCTGAAATTACTGACTTCTTGATGATCTCACCTTCAGTGTTTATTCATGCAGCTCTCTTAATACAGTGATAGGCAGTTCCCCAAAGCAAACCTCTAAATCTGAAAATTTCCTGTGGCTTCCCTAAGTGAATCCTGGAGGTTACAGCACTTGTCCCCAGGAGTGACTGCAGGAAACAAGCCATTAAGAATGGAACTTGGGGATAAACTAGAAGGTTGAGATTGACATACACACTACTGTGTGTGAAATAGATAACCAACAAAGACCTACTGTTGGCACAGGAAATTATACTCAGTATTTTAAATAACTTATATCAGGCAAGAATACCGGAGTGGGTAGCCATTCCCTTCTCCAGGGGACCTTCCTGACGCAGGGATTGAACTCGGGTCTCCAGAATTGCAGGCAGAATCTATGTTGTCAGAGCCACCATGGAAGTCACCAAGGGAAAAGAATCTGAAAAAAAAGAATAAATAATATATATATATAAAATCACTGTTCTACACTTCAAAAAAAGAATGGGACTTGGGTTTTGGCTGTCTGGTAAGTGGGGGTGACCTCATTATCAGTGAACAATGGAGTCGTGGGACTCCCTAGATACAATGACATCAAAATTGCCTAAATTAATCAAAAATGATCAAAGCTGTTTAAATAATGTGGTTGTGTGCAATACAGCACCAACTGAAGGCCAAACTTTTGTCAACCCCACGGCTGCTAATTTGACCATCATGGTACTATCGATGACTATTTACAAGGGTCATGGGATGTGATGATTACTTACGACTGATGCCTGTTTCAGATAGTTTACAGAAAGAAATTCAGGAGCTCAGAGCTTTAAACTATCAGCCCAACGCATGATTACAGAACTGTGTCATGACTCTAAGGATCCCTTATCTTTGGTAGCCACGGGACAGATACGGCTGAAAATCTGATGCCAAAGTCACTCACATGAGTTCCAGAATTACCATCTAAGCTGAACTCAGGGCTTTATGTGAAAGCTTTATGTCAGTTCTCGTATGTGAAACTTAAGGCATTTGCTGGGTAGCAGAGGGACCCTGAGAATGGGCAAAAGAGCTCAGATGAATCGAAATGTCTTTTTCTTCTGCATCTCTCTGAGATTCCCTTTGTCATCAGAAACAGTTGTCCTTCCCTGGTCTAAGGAAACTAACATTCATTTCTTGAAGATCTTGTAATAATAAAAACTCGGGGTGGTAATTCCAATTACAACCCCATTTGACTTGCCTTATTGGCCTGTGTAGAAAGCAGTCATATCTTAGAAAATGGCTGTGGATTATCATAAAATGAATCAAGGAGTGAAGCCAATTGCAGCTGCTGTTGAGATCAACACTACCCCGGCACTGTGGAAAATAAACATCATTTCAGGCACTGTTCACAGTTATTGAGCTGGCAAAAGCTTTCCTTCTCTACAGTAATTTGCCATGACCACCAGAAGCAGTTAACTTTATCCTGGAAGGTATGTCAATATACCTTAGCTTGAAGTAGGGCTTTCTTGGCTCTCCTGATTTGCCATAATCTAGTCTAAGGCACCTTGGTCATTCTACTATCTCATGAAGCATCGTTCTGATTCATCAGTTTGATGACAGCATTCTGACTGGAAGTGTTAATCAGGAGGTAGAAGTATGATAAGTGCCTTCCTACGGTGCATGCATGTCAGATGCGTGGGAAATGGAAATAAACCCCATGAGTAATCAGTGGCTTGTTACTTTGGTCAATGAGTCCAGTAGTATAGACAACTGGGGGATAGATCATCCATGATGAAAAAACGTCTCTGTGCCTTGCACCACCTACCTCCAATCAAAATTACCAGATAGCAAGTAAAGCTGTCAGTTTTGAGTAGAGCACAGAGCAAGAAAAGGATCCACAGCAGGTCCAGGCTTCAGTAGGAGAGGCTTTGCCACCAGACCATTTGACCCAGGGGATGTGATGATCACCAGAGTTTATGTGACAAACATGGATGCTGTAGCAAGTCTCTGGCTAGTGCTAGTAGGGATTCAGAGTGAAGAGCCTTGCTTATCTGAAGTGTAAACATTCCCTCTTCTGCAGAGTGTCCCCTATTTGACAAGTAGTCTCTGGCTTGCTTTGGGGCCCCAGTGGAGACTGAACACCTAACCGTGGAAGAAGTGATTGCATCTGATTGCCCATGACAAACAGGTCAGAAGGATGGCCTTATACAAAAGAGTGAAGTGAAGGGAAATGGCTCAGTCGTGTCTGACTCTTTGTGACTCCATGGGCTGTAGCCCACCAGGCTCCTTGGTCCATGGGATTTTCCAGGCATGAATACTGGAATGGGTTCTTATTTCCTTCTCCATATACAAAAGAGATCCATCTTCAAATGAAAGGAGTCTGTGCAAGTTTAAGTTCAAGAGAGTTTCAAGGACACAAATAAGTTATGCAAGCAAGGGATTCATCCCACTGCATGTACTCCTAATGATTTCTTAGTTTTTCCTCAGCTCACATGCGTGGTCTCAGGGGCGGTTCCCCAAGACAGGGTAGAAATAGCAGAAAACACTTGAGCTTGGCTTACACATGGTTCTTCATGCTATGCTGACACCAGTGAAAATGGAAATGAAATGCAGTAGCACTAGTCCTTCTTGGGAGTAGTAGGGGACACTCTGCAGAAGAGGGCATCCCTGAAGGGCAGAGGTGAAGGGACAGTCTTTCAGGGAGCAGAACGTCAAGTAACACCTCTGTCTGCTCACTTGGCTTGAGGAGAGAAATGGCCAGAGGCAAATATTTCCCTTAGTCCATGGGCTGGCTCCAAAACATGACATGGTGATTAGGAAAATCACAAGATGGGAGTGCTGGTGATAAGGGGATTTGGGGAAAAGGTAGGCTTTGACGTCTCTTGGGATGGCAGAGTGTACAAAGAGAACCACCGCAGAAGACACCATAAATAATCAGTTGAAAAGAGATCCATCCTATGCATGTGAGCTGGTCTGTGTCCCTGGACTCTCAAGTGCTTGTGATGCTCCTGGGCATTATTGCCATGGCGACAAGAATAGATACTATGCATGGTCTTAACAACAGGAGCTTTCTCTTACCCAAGCCTAATCTAGACATAGCCACTAATGAGTGCCCAATATTTCAGTATCAGAGTCTAACACTGAGCCCTTAATATGGCAACATTTCTTGGGATGACCAGCTAGCCACTTGATGACAGGTTGGTTACTTTATATCCCTTCCATCTGGAGGGGGCAGGCATCATCTTTGAGGAATACACCCTAATATTTCTATTAGTTCCTCTAACTATGGATCTACAGAATATCTCACTAGTATCATGATGTCTCATGTAACATTGCTTCTGTGTAAAGAACAGATTTTCTAGAACAAGATATGGGCAAGGGGTTCGTGCCTGTGAAATTCACAGTATGCCTCATCTCTGTGAAGGAGCTACAGTGATTGAATAGAAAGGCCCACTGATGACTCAATATAGGGCCACCCAGGAAAGAGCACCCTGCAAAATCTGTGTGGGGTCCTACAGGATGGGATATCCATACGTGGCCTGTCCTTCTCTTAGCCAGGACTCGTGGGTCCAGGAATCAAGGAGTACAAGCAGGAATGTTTGTTTGTTCCCACTATTATACCTAAGAGCTCAAAAAAATTTTGATTTCTGTGCTCTGATGATTAAAATATAGTAGTTCCCAAGGAAAGATGGCTACACCAGGGAATACCACAGTGGTTCCTTTGAACCAGGAGCTGAGAAGGCCACTCGGTCAACCTGGGCTCTTCATTTTCCTGAAACACCAGGTAAAGAAGAGGGTTCTGAACTGGTTGGGGGATTGGTCCTGATTATCAAGATTAAACTGGTTGCAGGCAACAGAAGGGGGCAGAAACCCAGGGGTTTCTCTGGATGTCTCTAGTAATGAATGTAGTAGAAGACTACATATCAACCTTATAAAGACAGACCCACCAGAGACTTAAACCTTTTAGGAAAAAAGGTTTAAATTTCCCATGAGTTAAATAGAACTGAACAAGCAGGGCACCATTTGAGAACCAGAGGATCAGGAAAAGGGTGGTAGGAGAAAAGAGGATCAGGAAAAGGGTGGTAGTTAGTATTTATAACTACAGCCTGTTGATCAGTTATGAATATTTTATTTTGTTTATTGATATTTATGTATATTAGCAATTTGCTATAGATGGAATGCTTGTGTTTCCTCAAAATTCGTATGTTGAAGCCTGATCCCCAGTGTGATGATATTAAGAGACTGACCTTTAGGATGTGATTTAGATCATGAGGATGGAACCCTTATAAATGAGATTAGTGCCTTTATAAAAGGGACCCCCAAGAGCTCCCATGCCCCTTATACCATGTGAGGACACAGAGAAGACAATCATGTATGAATTAGGAAGTGGTCTTCACTAGACATGGAATCTGCTGGTGACTTGATTCTTGGACTTCTCTGCTTCTAGAATTGTGATGAGTAGACTTTTGTTTTTAAGTTACCCCATCTAGGGTAATTTTGTTAGAAAAGATCAAAAGGATTAAGATACCATTTGTCTTTTGCCATTCTTTTTTTCTGCTGTTTTATTTTAGAGAGTCCCTTGGTCTGCAAGGAGATCAAACCAGTCCGTCCTAAAGGAAATCAACCCTGAATATTCATTGGAAGGACTGATGCTGAAGCTGAAGCTCCAGTCCTTTGGCCACCTGATGCAGAGAGCTGGCTCACTGGAAAAGACCCTGATGCTGGGAGATATTGAAGGCAGGAGGAAAAGGGGACAACAGAGGATGAGTTGATTGGATGGCATCACCAACACAATGGACATGAGTTTGAGCAAAGTCCTGGAGATGGGGAAGGACAGGGAAGCCTGGCGTGCTGCAGTTCACGGGGTCGCAAAGGTTTGGACACGACTGAGCAACTGAACAGCAACAACAAGGATTTAGATAGTTGTAGTTTTTCCATAAATTGAATATCCAGGTGAGACTGTGATAAAGTTGGAAGAATTCTCATTACCCAGAGTTGAAGAAAGCTGCTGATGGAGCTTGGTGTCTTCCTTCTCCAGGAAAGAACAGAGGATATGTTCCCTTACAGGAGAGTTAACCATGCTGGGTGGAAGCATGAAGCTGTAGTAGTTATTCATGGATGTGGGTGAAAGGGTGAGCATGCGTGCTGAGTGGTCAAGGAATGGCAAACAGAGTATCTTCCTGTTTACCATCAACTCTATTCCCATTCTTCCCTCTCTCCAGATTGGAGGGATGGACTTTGGAAACTACATTGCCCAGCATCCTTTGCTAGCAGCCTTCCTGTTATATCCTTCAGTGGGAGGTGTCAATGGAGAGGGGCAGGTGGAAGGAGGAGGGAGGCCATTGCTCTTCCACTCTCTTTCTGGAGGTTTCTCTGCAGTGGAGGGTGACTGTTGACTCAACAGATGTGTTCCAGCAGACTTACGGTAAATGAATTCATTCACTCAACACGTACTCACTGAGATACAGCACTGAACAGGACACGATTTTCGCCTGTAAGGAGCTCACAGTTTAGAGAAAGATTAGAAAACTATAGTCCACCAGCCAAGTCAGGCCTGCCCACGTTACACATGGGCTGCAAGCTGAGAGTCATTTTAAATTTGTAAATTATTGACCAAAAAAAAAAAAAAAAATCAACAGAAGAATATTTTGTAACACATGAGAACTACATGAAGTTTATATTTTAGTGTCTATAAATAAAGTGGTTTTTTTTTTTTTGGAGCACAGCTAGGCTAGCAGAGTTGAGAAATTGCAAGAAAGATAAGACTATTTAAAGCCTAAGCTATTTGCTCTCTGGTCCGCTATCAAAAAAGTTTGCCTATCCCTGACGCAGAGGGTAAGGCAGAGTGAGGCAGGGAGTGAGCTGAGAGCCCCTGGAGCATGTACTGAGCCCTGCTGGAGGGTGGAGGAGGGGGAGACCACTTCTGGTGGGAAGGAGCAGCTTCCAGGCAGAGGAAACAGCTCCACAAAGGCCTAGAGCCATGCACCCCCACGGCTAGTCTGAGACGGTTTGTTGTTTAGTGTGGAGTGAGAGGTGAGGAAAGGCTGAAAGGATCAGAACCAGACTGGAAAGGAACTTCAGTACCCAAAGGCAGGGGTGGGGCTCATGCCAGGGGTAGCAGAGAGACATCGCTCTACAGAACAGAGGATATTTAGGGAAGGGGACTTTGGCTGCAGAATGAAGGAATTGCAGGGGATGTGACAAACAGCAGGAGAGCAGTTAGAAAGGCAGTCAGGGGCAGGAGGAAGAGTTTCATTTGTCCATTCCTGGTCTGCTTCTTTAACAGCTGTGTGACCTTGGACAGGCACTTAACCTCTCTGAGCCTTCCTCATCAGTCTGGTGGGGATCACAATACCCTCCTCTGAGAGCTGTTGGGAGGATTAGAAGAGCTGGTCTCCATCATGTATTAAGGAGTTTGGTTCTCCGTGGGTGTGGAGAATGAGGCTCTTACTGTTACAGTAATGAAAATAGTCTTGCAGGGGCAGACCTCCCACCCCAGCTGTGTGTGCCTTGCGGGGCCACATGCCGGACTGATCAGTCCACGAATCCTGAAAAATGGACAGAGCAGGAGAGCTGGTTCCTGGAGACCAAAGAAGGAAGGATCAAAGGCTGATTTGCGTGACGGTCCTGGACCCCAGGAGAGACCTCAGGGATGGCAGTTGCTGAGAGAAGGAAACTTACACCCTCAAGGGACTTGTCATATTGCCTTCAGGCAGCAGAGCTGACAAGGACCCCAGTTTTCTCCGCCTGTCACTGCTGGCCTTGGGACCTTGTGAGGATGTCCTCTGGAACATCAAGGGATTGGAGTGGAGGACTACTCTTTTACTAGAAGCTTCTAGGCATCCTTCATAGGTCACCGATCCAGCTCCTAGGAGCCAGGAGTCCTGTCTCACCAATGGGACCATGAACACCCCTGTCCTGGCCTTCACAACTCTTATTCCTCTCCCTCCACACTGCCCAGTGGCCTGAGCCTGACCCCACTTGGAGGGAAGCCTGCCAGGCAGTGCCCCCTGGGTCACCTGGCCCTGTAGTGTGACCCTGCAGGTTTATAAAAGCCGTGGTTCCAGGACTGGGAGTGTGGGAGAGAGACATTGGGGAAGCCAGAGCTGTGGCAGCCAACAGCTGGCAGGAATGAGTGACCATCCCCCTTCTGGAGGTGAGACCACATTTTCAAACTTAAGAGCTGGAAAGGACAGCAGGACCCCAGCCCCAGGCAACCACTTCATGCATGAACCTAAAGAAGTCACTGTCGGAGCCAGGACTAGAGCCCAGGGCTCAGGACTCCCCATCCGAGGCTCCTTCCCCTGGACTCCCCATTCAGGGCTCCTCCCCCGGACTCTGCATCCATCCGGGACTCCTCCCCTGACTCCCCATCCATCTGGGGCTCCTCCCCTGGACCCCCCATCCAGCCTCCTGCCCTGGATTCTGCATCCATCTAGGGCTCCTCCCCTGGATTCCCCATCTGGGCCCCCCCGCCTCCATGCCTCTCTTTCCCCCATCTGTCACTACTCTCAGGCAGGTGTAGGCACAGCCCCAGATGGCATCTTCCATCTTGGGCAGGTATGTGTCTCAGTAATGGTGTGATGTTTGGTTCTTATTTAAATGAACAGCATGGGGAGGACAGAATTATGACCCAGGAGAGATGAGAATGCCTTGTGAGCTGAGGTGTATCCGCCCCACCCCTAGACTCCCCTGTCAGTTCTGAAGCCAAACTCAAGGGCAATTAGATTTTACATATTTTCCCTTTTCTACTTCAATAAATATTGCCTGTGAAAACCAATTGGCATTTTCTCTACTTAATGCATAATAACTAGTCTTATAAATCTAAATTATCCCTATAAATCTAAATTAAAGGCCTAGGTTTAAATGAATTGAGGACATGTAATTAATAAAGTGCTAGCATTATCACCATTACTAATCTGTTTACTTCAAGCCAAACTTTCATTTTCAAAGGAATTTTTCTTTACTCTGTGGGGGTGGAAGGAAGAAGGGAGCCACGGGGGCCCTGGGCAGTTTCCAGGCTTCTGTGGTGGCCATGGTTTGCCTTATTTGTTAGGGTGGCCTGCCGGGGCCATCTTGGGATGAGAATCACTTGGACTGTACTCTGGCTCCCGGTCCCCAGACTGGACCACTTTAAGAGACGAATGGTGCTCTAGTTAAGGGGAGCCCAGGTGGCCTCACTGTCTCCCCCATCAGACTGGTGATTGGTCATCGCATACTTACCCCCACATTTAACGACAACCAAATCTTCCCTCTTCAGCTGCCCCCAGCTTTCCCTCCAAGGACAGCCCCTCCCTTCACCCCAGCTCTTCCCATCACAGTCCGGGGAACCGTTTGTCTAGTCTGAATTAGTGCAACAGCCCCTACCTTTCTCTGGTCCTGGCTCCATCATCTCAGCTGCACCCACACTCCATGCAGCAGCACTGGGATCTTTCTAAATGCACATCCCACCAAGTCTTTCCATGGCTTTCTGCCCCCCAGAGTTCCTCACTGCATTCAAGGTCAAGGCCAAACTCCTCCATGTAACTCCTGAGGTCTCTTGGGGTCCAGCCCCTGCTGCCTCTCCCATCTTCTCTTTTCAAGGTCACTCCCAACTCCCACTACCTCCCTGGGCCACACGGACACACCTGCCTTCCCCCCAGCCCTGCCTTTCACCTGATCTGGCTCAGCCTTCAGCCCCACCCTTCAGAGAGAGGATCCCTGCTCCTCTCCTCCCTTGAAGAACAAGCAGGCTAGCTCCATGACCCAAATCCCCAGGAGTCATTTGGGGCCCTTTTTTTTTTTTTTGAATAGCTTAAAAATTATTACTAAAAGGAAGCATTTGAACCCTCAGCCACGGGATGGAAAAAAATCCTTGGTCCACAAATGAGATGAGGTTTCAGTCTCCATTCCACAGCAAGCTCTTGTGTTCCCCGTTTGGGGCTTCTGTTTTCTCTTCTGAAATGGGGACTTTGAGCTCGGCACTGTAGGGGTCCACCTCACTCTAAGTCTCCCACGTGGTGCCAGGGAGACCTCGTCATCTCTAGACCACCACAAAGCCTGTGCTTGAAAGATGGTAGCCCCCACTAGCTATTGAGCACCTGCTGTTTGCCAGGACCAGAGCTAAATTCTTGCCAATCACTGTCCCCATCAGCTTCCAAGAGAGTCCTGCCCATACATATCCCATTTCCAGATGAGGGATGTGAGGCTGAGACAGAGACCCAGAGTCACCAGCTGGATGTTTAAACCAGGATATTTAAATTCTGGAGCCCAAGCTTCTCCCACATTTACCAACTGTGAGACTTTGGGCAAGGGGCCACACCTCCGGGCCTCAGCTTCCCCATCTGTAAAATGGGAACACTACAGTAGCACATTCTTCCCTCGAAGGGCTGATGTGAATCTTAAAATGGATTAGGTGTGAGATCTAGAGCCCAGCACTGGGCACACAGCAAGTGCTCAACACTACAGCCCATGGGGTTGCGAAGAATCGGACACGACTTAGCAATTGAATAACAACAACCCCTTAACCTACCGTGGGCAATGGTGTTGATCTGATCCAAGGAAGTCCTCCCCATTACCTGGCATTTGCTCTGCTCTCTGACTATTCACTGACACACACCTCCGCTGCACTGGGCACTGTGGAAGGCAGGGAAGGACGAAGTAGAGCCTGAATTCTGAGCTCAGCCTCTAGTCTTGCAAACAAACGTGTATTGAGAACATGGCATTCCACAAAAGATGGACCATGATATTCCAAAGGGCGAAATGTGCGTGACTGAACCAGGCCAGCAGGTCGGGTCCTTTCCCACCCCTGCTCTCCCCCTGCAAGAGGAGCCAAACAGGTAGACAGGTGAGAACAGACAGAGCGAGAAGCTGGTTGATTTAGGGAAGATCCTGTCCCTGCTGACTGTCTAGAAATGCCCCGAATCTGTCACTAAAGTCCCTCCTGCTCCTCTCTCCACCTGGATTCTTCTGGAAAGACCTGCACTGGAGAGTGGCCGATTCCTCCCCAGGGCATCTGTAGCTTCTTGCCTCCTGGGGCCAGTGTGGCAAAGGCCTGAAGACCGGGGAGGGACAGCTGGGGTTTATGCCAGCAGGGATGGGAGGTGCGCAGGGTGAAGGTTCAGCGACACTGCGCCAGGATGTGGCCCCTCCTTCTCATCGCTGTGGGGTCCAGGTTGTTAGATGTTCTAATTAACAGCACTGAGAATTAAACTCTATCCCCCAACATGAGCTCACTCCCCTGAGAGTGTTCTGGCTCAAATACTGATTAAATATGAAACGGTTCCATCTTCTGAGCAGAAGTCAGGGAAGCACAAGCCAGAGATGGAAGCTGTAATTAGCAGCTGATTATGCTGTGTGAGTTATTAAAAGATAAAATAAAATGAAAACCAACATCCTTCAAATAAAAACAATTAACAACGCCCACAGTTATTTCTGCCCTATTTAAAGGGACATGGACTTGTTATTCCTCATTGCCTTCCTGTTTTTTATAGATCCAGTATTCATCCAGGTTATTTCCTAAGCATCTACTATATGCCATGGATACTGGGGGTGGGTGAGAAATAAACGAGTCAGGCAAGGTGCTGGTCTCTTGGGGATCACAGTCCATAGAGGGGCCTCAGTTTGCAAGGAAAAGTCCCAACTGATAGGTGGCGATACCTGGAAATGCAGCAAAACATGCCATGTACATGAGGCAATGTGGGAGGATCATGCAGGGGATTAACTCAGATGGGGGTGGGGGTTTAGGAGCTGACAGTGAGTTGAGGCCTGAAGGAGCTGGTTACCTGAAGAGTGGGGGGTGGAGGAAGTAATCTACAGAGAGGGAGCAGCATGTGCAAAGGCCCTGAGGCTGGAAGGAGGGTGTCAGAGGGAAGAAGGCAGGGCACTGGGGCAGAGTGTGATAAGGAGGAAGCCTGAGGAGGGGAGGAGGCCCTTCGGGGCTCACTGCCTTAGCTGGCAGGGCAGGGATAACTCAAACTTCTCTAAGCAGCACCGAAGGATTTGTAGTAAGGGAGTGGCCTGATCAGTTTGAGGATTTAAGAAGCTGCTCCTCCAGTTCCTCCTTGGAGGCTGGAGGGGGAGCAGGGGCTCAGTGAGGAGGTGATGGGAGTCATCCAGGCAGGAGTCAGTGGTGGCTTGGACCAGAGTAGTGAGGAGGGGATGCAAAGCAGGGGGCGGCGGGTCCAGGGGGAGTTTTGGAAGGTGAATCACTCCACCTTGGGGGTGATGGGTGTGGAGGTGAGAGAGCTGTCTTTAGGGCACATGGGTTTCTGACCTGCGTGGGAGGCCAGGGGATGGAGCTGCCATTGGCTGAGTGAGAAGGTGGACAAAAAGCAGTCTGGGGGGAGGAGGTGAGGCCAGCGTGGTAAGTGGTGTGTGTGGTAAGTGGTGTGTGAGCGCGTTGCAGAGAAAGAGATGAGAGGCGGCAGCTGGGTGTCTGGAGAGCCCCGCCAGAGACACCCCTCCATCAAGTGATTGCAGCGTGTGCCTCCTGCAGAGAGAGGACAGATAAAAGGTGGGGGGGAGAAGGGACCAGGACTGAGAGACCATGCTCATCCCTCCATCCTTCCCAGGTCCAGCCCGAGGCCTCGGGGTGGGCAGGAAGGGCCCCTGGCTGCCCCGAGGGCCCCTGGGGGAGGCTGCGGTGGGGGCCTGGCTGCAGGGAGGTCCTGGCGAGGCTGGGGTTTGTGTTATAGGACCTCCCTGTCCTCCCACTTTGAGGACCCCTCCCACTTTGTGACTCTGACCTCTCCCCTTAGCACCACCCCCCTTACCCACCGCCGGCTCTTGCTCCCAGCTTATTAACCCTCCCGGGCAGGGGCGGGGAGGCCCAGAGCTAAGGTGGAGAGGTCGCCAGCTCCCGGCCACGGCAGGCTGCAGTTCTCTGCAGTCATCACTGCCTTCCCCCAGGAGCTAAGCCACCCCCACACTTTCCTCCTGCCCACTCACCAAGATGCTCCTTGGGTATTGTGTTCTTCTCCTCCCTGGGCAGGAAGGGCCCTGTCTATTGGCTCAATATGATCCGTTACACTTGTTCATAAGCTTTCTAGTTTTTGAACCTGAACATCCCCATCAAATCACTGGACTCTGCTCTTCCTAGAGCTTTTCAAAGGGGGAAAAAAAAAAAAGACATAACAGAAAGGCTTGTTTTTACTGTTGTCCCATCAGAGTCCCATTTTCCATCTGTCTATCAGCCCCCTCACTCAGGCAGCAAGTTCTTGGCCATGCGTGTCCTGTGCTGAGACCTGCACTGGGAGACGGGCTGACCCGCAGCCTGGCCTGGGCCTGCTCCCATCAGTGCTCAGCCACGGGTGCGTTCATGAGTCTGTGTGTCTGAGTGTGGGGGCTGGATGGCAGCAGGCATGGAAAGCGATAATTACAGCTCAGTGTGATCAGCACAATTTAATCACCACTCATTCCAGATGCAGCAGACATTTTGATCACCTACGAGGCGCAGGCACTGTTTTAGGCACTGGGGATACAGCTGTAAACAGAAAGATTAAAAGCATTCCTGCGCCCATGGAATCCCTGGTCTGCTGGGGAGACAGATGCTAAACCAGCATGGAGTCTCTCAGGTTGTGGCTTGTGCTATGAAGGGAAGGAAAACAGCAAAAGGGATGGGGAGGGATAGGAAGCCTAGGGAACCTCCCTGAGGAGGTGACATTTGAGCAGAGGCATGAAGAAAGTAACAGTGTGACTTGTGTGACTGTCTGAGACTTATGAGCAGAGGGAGCAGCAAATGCAAAGGCCCTGGGGTGGAAACACACTTGGGATCATCTGAGTAACAGCAGGCTCTGCCTGACAGAGGAGACGCAGGGAGACTTGGCAGGACAGAGAAAACCCCATCCCTGTGTAGGAGAGGGTGCTGGAGTGTTCAGGGAGGGCTCCCTGGAGGAGCCACTCTTGCCCTGAGACTTGAAGAATGAGCAGAGGTGGCCACCTGGTACATTCCACCTTTTTGCTGTTTGAAGTCCCAGTTAGAGATTAAGTTCCATGAGGGCAGAGATTTCTGTCTGTTGTGTTCACTGCTTTATCAACAGCGCCTAGAGTGAAGTCCTGGACATAGCAGTGACTCAAACATTTGTTGGATGAATAAATGAATGAATGAATAATGAACAGCTTTAAAAGTATGCCATGAGGTAGACTTTATCCTCAGGGAAAAGCTTTTGAGGGGGGAGCGACTTCGAGGGGTTTGATTTAAAAAGATCTTCTGTCCACATTGAAGGAGCCTAGAGGCTGAGAGGCAGAGGAGGTTGAGCTGCCCCTGGAGTGTGAGCTGATGGGTCTGGACCAGAGCAGAGCATTGGGGAGGCCAGATGGGCTGAGACATGGAGACCTCAGGAGGTTTCTGTGCTTGCTTAGCTGTGGGGAGAACGGAGCTGTGGACACTGAAGGCAAATACCCAGTTGCTGATGTGGGGGGCTGATTGAGAAGAGAGAGCAGGCTGGAGGGAACTGCAGTTATCCAGGTTAACTCAATGTAACAGTCACACAGCAATGACTAACAGGATGAGAGTGAGCTAGAAAAGGGAGCTGGGGATGCGCGGTGGGTGGTGGTACTATGGGCTTTTCTGCAGAGGAATGTTAGATGTAGAAGTGGTGCTGGTCCAGGAAAACAAGCCAGGGCAAGAGATGTGATTCCTGTTGTGCTGAGGGGTGAATCCTGCAGCCAGGTCACACCGGAGCAGGGTAGGGTGGACCCGGCAGAGCCACCAAATGAGAGGGAAGCCCCCCATATGGGGGAACATGACACTGACTTCACACGTGGGGGTCCATAACTGAGCCCAAAGGCTGTGGCTAGACCAGGGCAGACCACTTCCCTTCCCTTCCCACAGTGGGCACTGTGCCCACTGTCACACATGAGAGACCTGGGGGGCAAGGAGGGCTTCTCAGATGACCCCCAAATCCCAGACTGGGGCCCCACTGTCCTCAGCAGGATGACCCTGTTCTCCCTGTCCCCCAGCGCCTGAGGAGGGAATGGGCCAAAGCCAGTTCCTTGCCTTCCTTTCTGGTAGGTTTTCAGTCTCCAAGAGTTGCAGCATGTTCTACTGTGTATAGCACTCCTCGTCAGCTTGCAGAGAGACCCTGCTCTGATGGTAAAAGGCATCACAGGTAAACCTTCTGCCCTTGTTTCCTTGAGAGCAGGGCTGTCTGCAAGAGCTGATCCCCACAGCCTCCACTGTGACCCAGAAGAGAGTGAAGGAGCAGCCGCCAGGCTTCCCTAAGAGAAATAAGGGTTGAGCCCAGGGCGACGCTGGAGCAGTGCACATAGGAACTTGTGGAGGGGCTGACTTCAGGGCTAGGTGTGAGCAGGTTCCTGCGTCTGCCCATCCTGTGCATCTTGGAGACAGGCGCTGGCCCTCTCTGAGCACCGGATCGTCACATGCACACAAGGATGCTGGGAGTGCTGAGGGCGAGGCTGGGCAGCTCTTAGCGCAGGGCCTGGCGCACTGTGGGAGCTCTGTCCGAGCAGCCGCTCCTGAGATGCCCTGACTCTCCTCAGTCACTGAAGCACCTCGTCTCCAAGGTCTGGTGCCCAAGGGCGGAGCTCCTTCCTGCAGAAGAACTGATCACAGGTCAGGGCCCCTGGGTATCCTGTTGATACTATGACTGCCCTGCTAGCTGACTACATCATCCCCACTCTACAGATGACAAAACTGAGGCTGGAAGAAAGGGAAGAGGTTTGTGCAAGGCCTGGGGCTGGAAATTGGATTCAAACCCCTGTCTGCTGCTTTCAAAGCTGGAGCCCCATCAGGACCATGTTGGGATCCACCACCCACCTTGGAGGGATCAGTAGGAACCAGTGGGCAGGAACCAGGGCAGGGTCAGCCCAGAATGGAAGTGGGCTGAGCCCAGGGAGGACCAGGCCTCTGCCAGCTGCCACCTCAGGTATCAGAACTCCTGCCGGGAGGTTTCCTCCTAGGCCCCATCCACCCCTCCAGCCTCCTGGGACCCCGGTGCACAGGCTTAAACCTGGGCCCTGCCTGGGAGTCCTCCTCTGACATCTCAACAGAGGACAGTGCATTCAGCTTCACAGGCTGGGAAAAAGCAGAAGCAGCAGCCTCCAGATTTGTTTCTAAAACAAGTGGGGGTGAAGGACGCCTGGATGCTAGTTACCCATCACCTGGTCGTGGATTTCACAGCACATGACTCCCACTCCTAGCTGTGATGGCCTCCCAGTTGTTCACCCAGGATAAAGGCACCTTCTCTCCCCAGGGGTGGGGTGGAGGGATGATGGGGCCCAGCTCATCCAAAGGGCTCTGGTTGCCATGGAAACAGGTGGCTGGAGAAGATAGGCCCTGAAGCAGAGGCCCTCAGCCAGGCTCCAGCCTCTAGAGTCGGGTCCACTGAGCCCAGGTGTGGTTCCATCACCGTCCCCACTGCACAGGTGGAGGTGCCCCCTCCCCATTTCGGGACTCTGGAGCAGGTCACCCGGGCCCCTGGGACAGCTGCATCTGCCCCCAGGTCCTGCCAGCAGAGGTGAGAGAAGCAAAGGCTGAGAGTGAGCCTTTGGGGTCAGAGGCCACAGCTGCCAGGACTGGACACAGGCTGCCAGGGGGCATGGAAGGAGGGGACACCCAGGACTCTGGACTTACAAAGGTCCCCAGAGGCCTTGGGCTCAGCCTGCTCCTTTTCTGGATGGGCGAGCTGAGGTCTTGAGGGTGCAGGGCACAGGCCCCCAGCATCAGCTCCAACTCCCTGAGGAGGCTTCTTCCCAAGAGGCACAGCCCCTGACACTAGCCAAGCCTCTGGTGCCTCTGACATCCTCTGCCTCCCCCAGCAGGCAGACTCTGGATTGGACATGTCGTGTGGGCATTGAGTAGCAGCTGAGCAGAGACCCAACTGTCCTGCAGGCCCACAGGGCACAGAGCTCCAGTGTGAAACCTGCCCCGATGACTGAGGCTGGTGCTGGATCCTCTGGCTGCCTGGATGCTAGTCACCAGGTCTGCTAGTCATGCTGGTCTGGTCTGTCCAAGTTGATCATCCAGAACCATGGCTCTTAGCCACCTTCCTGGGCCCTGGCTGGGGTCTGCAACCGCCGACTACCTTGGTCACCTTGGATGTCCTTCTGCCTACAACATGCACTCCATTATGGTGTTAGAACCCCTTTTTTCCTTGGGGCTCTCTCTCTCAAACCTATTTAGTTCATCAGTTCACAATGATTTTTGTGGGGTGGTCGAGGTACAGCCAAGCAGGGCCTCCCATTTTCCAGATGCAAGTAATTGGATCAGCGAGGCCACACGTGACCCCAGCTGGCTCAGTCAGTTACTTCTGAGATTATTGCTACAACGGTGAGGAGAGCGGCCCTCTAGGTCTTTGCAGGGAGATAGATCAGCTAGGGACAGAGCCTAGAGGATCACAATGAAGAGATGCTGGGCATCTGAGTCCCTGTGGCATCAGGTGAGCACTGGATCCAGCTGCAACTTCTAGAATCTTACATTATAAGCCAGTAAGACAAGAATGGCTCTCTCTCTCTCTCTCCCTCTTTGATACACACACACACACACACCCTTTAAAGAGGCACTTGGCACTTAATAGGGTGCTCAGCAAACACTTCCTAAGAACATGAGTGGCACATCCCACTGGGAGCATAAGGGCATTTAAGTGAGTTCCTAACAGCATCCGCTGAGTCACTGTGCGGGGGGACGCTGGTGACCCCTCACACGTGTCTCACACATTATGCAGCACAAACTATGGCTTTAGAGGAGTGACCCAACAGGCTGCACATTAGAATCACACGGGAAATTTTAGAAGGCACCAATGGGGGCCCAGCTCACGCTCCTGACCTGGAGGCAGGGCCCATTTGTGGGGTACAATGGGCACGCAGGGTAGCAGAGGCTATGACCCAGTGTCCCCCCTTCAACTCTACTGCCTTGGCCCCCAGATAGGACAGACCTGGAGCCCTCCAATGGGGCCAGCTGTGGGGTCATGGACATGTGTCTGCCCTGCGTACCACCTTGGAGGTCTGTTTATGGGACATTGAGGGCCACCTAGGATCTCTAAACCTCCCATGACCCCATAGACGGCCTCCTGCTGCACCCCACCATCTCACCCAGCACCCACAAACTTCTCAAGATGCTCTCCTCCTGCTCCCATCCCCAGAGCTGCACCCCACAGCCTCCAAGTCTGTCACAGCACAGGCAGATCTAACTTCTCACTGGTGCATCTCCCATCGCAGCAAAACTCAAGTAGGAGCTTCAGCAACGTGTGTTTACTGCTGCCTTCTTAAAACACCTTTGCAATCTATAAACACACCACGCCTGACCTTTTCTCATGTCCCAGCGTGAGCGAATCACAGACTCCCCCATAAACTAGAAACCATCAGGGGGCCTTGATGAGAGTTGGGTGCCCTTAGAACACGTGTTGCCACCACGGATGCCCTCTTAAGTCACGTGAGGGGATCCTAAAACTGACTGATGTCTGCCCTGCCCCCACCAGGCTGTGATTAGTCTTGAGTGACTCCAAGCTCCTCTTCAGATGACTCAAATGCTAAGCCACAACTAGTAGCTATTAGTTTCCATGGTACCATAGCCCATCCCTGGAAAGCCTGGATCAGACTTCATAACTCAAGCTCCATCCTTCTTCTCTCTAGGGTCCTCAGGGGAGCAGCTGAACCCAAAGGAGCAGCTACAGATGAAAATCAAAGAGCAACCCTGCAGTGGCTTTATACTGTGTCAACTGATTAATTAGGGATCAGGCTTCCCCAGTTCTCTTCCCCACATAATTCCAGGTTAGCCCTGGCCACAGGAGACTATCTGTGGTTCGGAGGCAAGAGAGAGGCAGCAGTCATATTTTACCATTTGTTGGCTCACTGTGTGGATGTGGGCACCACCTGCATTTGCAATTCTGCCAGCTTCCCCCTGCCCCCCCCACTCCGCATCCCCTCCTGCATCTTCCTGAGTTCTGGACCAAGTGCTCCCATAGCCTTGAGGTGGGAGATGCCAGCTTCTCTGCACGTTTCACAACAGCAGTGAAGTTGGAGCAGAAGAAACTCCAAGGCATCCAGTGTGTGGGTTCTATTCCACCCTTGGGGTGTCTGTTCGCCCTCACTCCCATCCATGGTTGGCTTTCCTCCCTGACTTCCCGTCCAACTGACCTACAGCAGCTTCAGGCTTGGCACGAGGTGGAGAGGCAGAAAACAGCCTTCAAAGGTGATTGCATGAGGTCTAGCCCTCTTAGAACAAAAATGAACCCCAATTAAATAAAACACATCTTTTCCCCTAACAGAGCATTTCTGCTTCTGCTTGAACCTTGATGGATAAACATTTTATTCATAACTGCATAAATACTTGATGTGCCTGCCTCCACTTTGGGAGCCCCTGGGGGAGAGGGGGGATTGAGGCCCATCCATGGCCTCAATTCAGTTCAGTTGCTCAGTCACGTCTGATTCTTTGTGATCCCATGGACTGCAGCACACAAGGCCTCCCTATCCATCACCAACTCCCAGAGGTTACTCAAATTCATGTCCATTGAGTCCCGCCTTCAGTCTTTGCCAGCATCAGGGTCTTTTCAAATGAGTCAGTTCTTCGCATCAGGTGGCCAAAGTATTGGAGTTTCAGCTTCAACATCAGTCCTTCCAATGAATGTTCAAGACTGATTTCCTTTAGGATGAACTGGTTGGATCACCTTGCTGTCCAAGGGACTCTCAAGAGTCTTCTCCAACACCACAGAAAGGCTAAGGATGTCAGCATGGCATCCTGATCCAAAGGGTCAGGCTAAGGATGTGCCTGACCCTTTGTGGCCCCATGGACTGTAGCCTACCAGGTTCCTCTGTCCATGGGATTTTCCAGGCAAGAATACTGGAGTGGGTTGCCATTTCCTTCTCCAGGGGATCTTCCCAACCCAGGGATGGAACCCAGGTCTCCCACACTGTAGGCAGACGGTTTCCCATCTAAGCCGCCAAGGAAGCCACCGTGGCCTCCTTGATCTCAAATTTAGCTCTTCTCCCTTTCCCCGCACTGCAGCGCAGGGAGCGACCCTTCCCAGGTGCCGTGGCCCTCTGGCCTCCTGATGGATGAAGCTGAAGGAGATATGAGTGCAATAGTGGAGGTGGGGCGGTCAGGGCATTCCCTCTGTCTCTGCTTCAGGAGCCATTCTCAGCAGCACCTGCCTTTCCCCTGGGACCCAGCTCCCACTGGACAGCCCCTCCCCCTGTGGTTCCAGAGTTCCCTGAATAGCCCTGCCATGGCTCTGGCTCCCCATCTGGTAACCTCAGAGTCTGGGCTCTGGTACCTCTCAGTCGCAGGGTACCGACTGCTCCCAGGCATTCACTGCACATCAGTTCAGCTTCATCGTCTCCTGCCCAGTACCTTGGTTCTTCCAGCACCTGCGCCACCAATTCCCAGCTTTGAATTCTTTATCTGCATCCCTACAGTGGACCCTCTTTTGCTGAATGCACCGTGATAGGCAGAGGTTGTTTTTGTTGTTCAGTTGCTAAGTCATGTCTGACTCTGCGACCCTGTGGACTGCAGCATGCTAGGCTTCCCTGTCCTTCTCTATCTCCCAGAGTTTGCTCATGTTCATCGAGATGATGATGCCATCCGGCCATCTCATCTTCTGTTGTCTGCTTCTCCTATTGCCTTCAATCTTTCCCAGTATCAGGGTCTTTTCCAATGAGTTGGCTCTTTACATCAGGGGGCCGGAGTAGTGGAGCTTCATCTTCAGCATCAGACCTCCCAATGTATATTGAGGGTTGATTTTCTTTAGGATTGACTGGTTTGAATTCCTTGCTGTCCAAGGGACTCCTAAGAGTCTTCTCCAGCACCACAATTTGAAAGCATCAATTCGTTGGTGCTCAGCTTTCTTTATGGTCCAACTCTCACATTCATTCATAACTACTGGAAAAATCGTAGATTTGACTATACAGACCTTTGTTGACAAAGTGATGTCTCTGCTTTTTAATATGCTGTCTAGGTTCGTCATAGTTTTTCTGCCAAGAAGCTAGTGGCTTTTAATTTTATGGCTGCAGTCACCATCTGCATTGATTTTGGAACCCAAGAAAATGAAATCTGACACTGTTTCCACATTTTCCCTATCTATTTGGCATGAAGTGAAGGACTGGATGCCATGATCTTCATTTTTTGAATGTTGAGTTTTAAGCCAGCTTTTTCACTCTCCTCTTTCACGTTCATCAAGAGGCTCCTTAGTTCCTCTTCACTTTCTGCCATTCAGTCCTGGAGATCAAAGGAAAGTTTACATGAGACCTGCCTTCTCCTGCCCTGGCCTCACCATGGCTGGGTTTACAAAGCTGACTGTCTCCTGGCTGCAGGCAGGGGCAGACAAGGGGTGGAAGGAGAGAGATTCCAAGGTCATCACCTTTCATGCACTGACCCTGCTCACTAGTGAGCATGGCCCAATGAGTGTCCTGCCTCTGACCAATCAGATTCACACTTTCTTCCTAGGGGAGCACCGAGGGGCATCAGAAGGACACCAGAGGTGAGCCTGCCAGAGGACAAAGGTCAGAAGTTTTCTCCCAACAATGATCTTGAGTCAGACGGTGATAATTGCTATATTAGTAATTTAAACAAAGTGCACAGTTAACCCCAAGCAGGTCATTGATTGTTGATTCCAACAATCAATGGAAGGTGAACTAAGCCTTAGGCAAGTTCTGCTTGCAACCTAGAAGGTGAGACTTCAATGGGAAGACGAGGGGCTCAGTGCGGGGTGAGAGGAAGAGCAGAGATGCAGAGGGTCCAGGAGCTTGGCCGGGGCCGGTAGGTCTGGAACCAAAGATCCAGTGGGGAAGGCTGGATTTAATCAAAGTGGACCCCAGGATAGAAAGGCTGGTGGAAATAGAGACAGACGATTTAAACCTAAGTGAGGAACAGAGAAAACATCCCTCACCCATCATACAGTGTGGGGCTGGGACCGCACCACTGATGGTACGTGGGTTCAGAGCGTGGTTCTTTGAAGTGCACAGCCTCAGATTACTAATACGCTTCGACAAGTAGAATAACGCAATCATAATTCTCAAAGCCAGAGAGTTTTAAGGAATCTTATCATCTTAGGATAATTGAATTATTTGAACTTACAATCTTGGGTTTTTATAATTATAGCAGCTGTGAGTCTTAGCTCTCCCAGGGTGTCATAACCCAGCCTCTCCCCACCCTGCCCCACTGCCGGGAATGATAATACGCATTCCCTGCTCGGTGCTTTGCCTGCATTGTCATTTAGTGTCCACAACAACTCTGGGAAGTGGAAATATATTTGCCTAAACTTTCAGATGAAGAAACCAAGGCTCCATGAGCATAAGTCACTGCTGAGGGTTGGACACCTTGTAATTAACACGATCAAGACTCAGGCCAGATCTCTTGGCCCAAAGCTCATGCCCCCAGACTCTCTACTGGTTTGCCTCCCTCGAGGCCTCTCTGCTGAGTGCCCACCCTTCCTCTGTGCACACCTCTAGTGATGGGGAACTCATTACCCCTCCCCAGGGCCGCCATCCATCCTGACGGTGGACGCATCTCTCCTGTTACTCCTAAATCTGCCCTGGGAGACCCCACAGGAGAAGACTCCTGGGACTCCTGTAGGGAGGAGGAGCAGCTGTCTGAGGTGGGACTGCGCTCACACAGGAGCGGGGCGTCTTGGGTTAGGGGACCCCCAGCTGCAGCCCCTCCCTGTGATAGAGAGGAGGGGGGTTCATCCTGAGGGAGGGAACCAGCCTAGACGTTGGCAGCAGGAGCTCTCAAAGACAGGTGAAGACGAGCCCAGAGCACTGGGCGCTGCGGTGGGGGATGGACTGTGATACAGAACACAGCTCCCCAGCAGTCAGAGCATGGGGCCTAATAAGACTGGAATCCTAAGTGCCTTTAATTTCTTGGTTCTTCTCCCTGAAAACCTAGTCCACAAAAGGTGCCTTTGAGCCATCCATCCTCCCAGATGGCTTTTTAACTGGAGTTTGCTAACTGGGAGAAGAAGAAGGAGCGGTGGGGGAGTGGGTGGAGCCACTGTAGCCCCCAAGCCTCGGGGGAGGAGATGCAATGGGAACAGAACACTCTGCTGGTGAGTGGGCTTTTCCAGATAGAGAACCCCGCCCCCAGGTTCAGCCAGGCCCACAATGGGCCAGAGTCCCAATAATAACTGCTGAGGCTTCTTGAGTCTCATTGTCCTGATCTGGGTACTTTAGATGTACATGCTAAGTCATCACGTCTGACTCTTTGCAACACCCCCCCACCCCCCGGCCCCACCCCTCCGGCCTGGACTTAGCCCTCCAGGTTCTTCTGTCCATGGGATTCTCCAGGCAAGAATATCTGATTGGGTTGCCATTTCCTCCTCCAGGGGATCTTCCCAGCCTAGGGATCGAACCCACCTCTCTTATATTTTCTCTCTTGGCAGGCAGGTTTTTTATCACTAGCGCCACCTGGGAAGCTACATTTCCCCAATAAATCCTTGCAACAAACTTAAGGCCAATCAGTCTTATTGATAGAGAAACAGAGGCCCTGAAGGGGCAGGAATTTGGACAAGGTCACAGAACAAGCCCTTGGATTAAAAAACAGCCCTTGCTATCAGAGAATCTGAGATGGATTCCATTTCCATCTCTGCACTGTGTGGTCACTTTGTTTCCCCTTCCCCTCTCTTTCTCCTTCACAGAGACTGCCCAGCCCCTCCTGTCCAGCTGGGCCTTCAATGACTCAGGGGTCATTTTCTCCCCAAAGTGGGACATCAGACAGCAGCAGATGGGCCCTTGGTCACTGATGCTCCTGCAGCTGGAGGTATGAGAGGCCCCTCTTCCTGGTCACAGCAGTCCACCCAGTTGGCTTTGCACCTTTACGGCCTTCCACGGAGGTCTGGAAAACAGCACCTCTGTGGTCCTCTGGGGCCTTCCTTCCTGCAGGGAGACTCAAGTTTACAATGCAAAGCACAGCTCCAGTTGCTTTATTTGATCTCGGGGTGTAACCGATGCTCACTGCCCTCCTCCGCTAAACTTTCTTAAGTCCCTTCACTCTCAGCTATCACCTTGTGTCTAGTGTGATAGCAAATGTTACTCTTGGGCTGGAGCAGGAGGATCACTGAACCCTTGCTAATTGTTCTCGAGATGAGAGGACAAGGCGTGTCCGTTCACAGTGACAGTGGGGTCACCAGGGCTCCGCTGGGCTCCACGTGTCCCTCCCTGCCCCACCTCCCCTGCTCCTATGGTGACTTCTCTTTTTGTCTGCAGGCTCCAAATTGCTCTGGAAGCAGCTGTAACCTGCAGTTCAGTGGAACCCTTGCTGTGTGTCCTCTTTGGGGACCAGGCCCTGAAAGTTGCAGAGTCTAGAGTAGCAGTTCTATAAGCAAATATTGGTGTCTGTCCTATGGATGTGAGCTATTTTATCAGGAATGGAAAGCAACACATCCCCTAAACCCAGGTCACTACTCCAGATCTCACTGGCTTCACACAAGGGCATCATAGGTCCCTTCCCTGCTGGCTCAGATGGTAAAGAATCTGCCTGCAATGCAGAAGACCTGCGTTCGATCTCTGGGTCGGGAAGATCCCCTGGGAAGGGTATGGCAGCCCACTCCAGTATTTTTGCCTGGAAAACTCCATGGACAGAGGAGCCTGGAGGGCTACAGTCCATGGGGTTGCAGAGAGCCAGACACGACTGAGCCATTAACCCACGGTAGGTCCAGCTGGCTCTCATAGGCTTCCACACAGAGATCTGGTGATGCAGGCTGCTACCATGGCTCCATGGTTAAGGCACAGACTTGGTCTGTGAGGTCTGGGGCAGGCAGGGACAGACCTAGAGCATCTCCACTGGAAATGAAGTGCTCCGGCCCAAGGGTGCCACACGTCACCTACTTCCAACCCACTCAAGAGATCTGGTCACACAAGCCTCAATAACTTCAAGGGACAAAGGGGTGGACCCTTTCTTCCCAGGAGGAGAGAAAATCGTGTATGGGTGAGTGAGGTCCCTTCCCCCGCCTGTAGACTTTAGGGCTGTTACCAGGAGATGGGAGGCAGCATCTCTCACTCCTGGTGCTTCTATCTGCAGGTGCCGTTCTAACACTGACCTGTGGCACTTCAGCTCATCCTTACAGTAACCCATCAGCTGGGCATGGCTATTCCAGCTTCATAGATGGGAAACCGAGGCATTGTGAGATTCAGTAACTTTGAAACTCAGTGATCTGGCACCAGAGTCTGTATTCTCCATCACTTTTCTGTATTATCCTTGCTGGAATGCTGGCATATCACCAGCAACCCCATTACAGGAGAGAAGGTTGAGGCAGTTTCTTGGTGATAAAAGCAGTGAGGAGAAAGAAGTGTAAGCCATGGGGACCCTGGAGTAAAGGAGAAGGGGAAGTGTGTGTGTGTGAGTGTGTGTGTATTTAAACAATATTCTGGTAGTCTAGGATTCAACACATATTTGCTAGACATCTACCTGGTGTCAGGTCCTATTCAGGCATTGGATGGGCTGGAGGGAGGATACAGCTATGGGACTATTGCCACAGCGGGGTAAGTGAAGACCTAGAAGAGGAGAGGGGCTGGCCATGTACCCAGCCAGTGAAGCAGGAGGACCAGCTCACTTCCTGCCCAAGCTGCCCTTCCAGGCTGCTTCTGTCCTTGCTGTGAGGCTTCAGGGACACCTGGGAATGTGAAGTGATGATCATGTAGCTGGGAAGCAGATGGCACAGGCCAGGACTCTGGGCGCCGGGATGGACACCCTCATAGGCTGCCCAGGGGCATCCATCAGGACAACTTTCAGGAAGGTGATTGGGTGATCAAGACCCTGAGTCTGGGAAATATGACTGCTCTGGATTCCGCAGCAGGAATCTGTCCTGAGGATGCGGTCAGGGTCTCAGCACACGGGGCCCGGAATGTTCATCACAGCCTGACGTGCCTAAGAGAAAAGCCTGAAATCCTCCAAGTGCCTGGCAGGCGAGGATGGCGGGATAAATTATGGTGCATCTAAATGAGGTACAATTGCGAAGCTATTAACATCATGCTTTTGAGGAATTTTCAGTGATGTGAGAAAATGCTGATGATGTATGGTGAGTTTATAAAAAAAAAAAAACCTGAATAGCTGAATAAATTGTATGATCCCAATTACATAAAACTCAATATGTGCAGAATGAAAGATAAGAAGGATAGGGAGGAGGAGGGTGGGAAGGGGGAGCAGAGAGAAGAGGAGGAGGGGGAGGAAGATGAGCAAAGGGGGAGAGGAAGGAGAAGATGATGGAGAAGGTTGGGGGGCGGGGAGCTGCCTCCTGTGGTCCAGCATCGGCTGTGTACCACATGTACACTTTGGTTCCCAGCAACCCTGATGGGTGGTGCTATCTATTTCATTTTACAGAGAGGAGAGTGAGGACAGAGAGGCTAAGTGATAAGGCCAATGTCACGAACCTAAGACACAGAGCCTGGATTTGAAGTCACTTCTGGCTGACCTGGCCTTCCCCAGTGGCTCAATGGTAAAGAATCTGTCTGCAACATAGGAGACACAGAAGATGAGGGTTCGACCCCTGGGTCAGGAAGATCCCCTGGAGGAGAAAATGGCAACCCACTGCAGTATTCTTGCCTGGAGAATCCCATGAGCAGAGAAGCCTGGTGGGCTCCTATCCAGGGGGTGGCAAAGAGGCAAGGCAGGACTGAATGAGCACGCCTGCACTGGCTGACTCAAGCCCTGAATATTTGCTAAGCTGGGGGAGCTGAGGCAGGGCTGAGGCTGGGGTATCTAGTCTCAGGGTTCAAGGTTACTAGATGGTTGTGAAAGGAGAACCAAGCTTTATAGGGGGTATGGTGGTTGCAGATTCTGTCTCCTCTCTGAGGTTGGTACCATCATCAACTCCATTTTACAGATGAGAAGGTTGAGGCAGTGTCTCAGTGCTCGAGGCAAATTGTGAAGGTGGCGTTTGGAGCCAGGTTTGTAACCTCTGTAACCTGTGCTCCTGTCTCTAGTTCAAGCTGCCAGGATTCCACGCATCTCCTTCTGGGGAGGGGAGAGGACTCCTCACCCCCACTGGTGGCCTCATGAATTGCTCCCCTCCTACAGGAAGCCCCGATGACTCCACTTGCCTGGATCTGCCCCATTAAGAGTCCTTAGCGTTCATTCATGTGTCTCCCTAAAGTGGAGATGCTTTGTCAGGGAAGGATGGCTGAGAGATTGCCTGGAAACCCAGCCTGTAGCTCATCAGAGTGCTTCTGCACCGGACATCTCACCCAATATCCAACATGCAAGAATGGCAAACAGAAGCCACCTTTATTCAAGGACTCCTCAAATGCAGGGTCTTCCCCAGTTCACTCCACCTCCCCTCTTCCCGCCAGCCAGAGGCTTCTGGGGAAACGACCCCTCTGTCAGCTCACTGGCTCACAAGTGAGGACCCGTGATGAGTCCCCCACATCCCCAAGTGCTCCCTGGGCTCTGTCCTCTCTGCTCCTCTTATCCACTGCTTGTGCTGATGGGTCAGGGTGTTTTGATTTGAAATCTGTTGCAGTAGTTTGAGCAGGTGAGTGGGGCTCCTGAGAAGCAGGGAAGAAATGAACACTTGCCCCATCCCTGAGTTCTCCTCCTCTCTGCTCCTGAGTGACTCAGGCAGGAGGCTTTGATGGGGGCCATGGTGCACTTTGGCCATTGGACTCCCAGCCAATTCTGATGCAGTCCATACTATGTGCATTCATGGGGGGATGTCGAGGATGCTGGGAAAATTTAGCTAACTCTGTGCATGTATTGTGTGTAATCCTTTACAACAGGGGTCCCCAACCTCCGGGATTTAATGCCTAATGATCTGAGGTGGAGCTGATGTAATAATCATAGAAATAAAGTGCATGATAAATGTAATGCCCTTGAATCATCCTGAAACCATCCCCCTCCCTGGTCTGTGGGGAAAATCATCTTCCATAAAATCAGTTCCTGGTGCCAAAAAAAGGTTGAGGAACCACTGCTTTACAAAACACTTTTTTCCCCTATCCCTTCTCTGCCCACAGAAGCTGAAGGGATTATCAATCCTGCTTTACAGATGACAGAGCTGGGACAGAGAGGCAAGCTGTTTGCTCTCAGAATTTCCAACTAGTTGGTACTGGCAGGTAGACTTGAACTCAGGATTGACTGATAGGAAATCACTGTCTCCTCAGAGTGGAGTCCCAAATCTTGGGAGCTGGAGGAGTGAAGTCACAGGTGGGGATGCCAGAGTCCCCAGTACAATCATGATCACCCCAGATCAATGTTTGTTGATCCCAGTCTCCTTCAGGGGGTCTCCCAGCTTCCTTCCAAACACCCCCAGTCACAGAGCAAAGGGCCCCTCCTCCCAAGGCTGCCAACCAAGAGCAGCTTTTCTACTGAAGTTCTTTTTTCCAACGAGCTAAAATTCACCCCTCATTCATTGGTCATGCATATTGATGCAGACTATCTGCCAGGGTCCAGGCCCAGTGAGACTGCAGCGAGCAGACAGACATGCCTCCACGGACCTGAATTTGCTCCAAGAAATATACACAGATGAGGAAAGAACCAGGGGTCCTGGGGGAGAAGGCGTTGATATTGGGCCACTTCTTGCCACCACTGGGGACCATCTGCTCCTCTGGCTGATCCATGGCTATTCAGGAGGAGGCACCCCCTAGCTGACCTGGGCTGCTCTGAGGTGTCTGCTCAACCTCAGGCTGCCTGAGGGTCAGAGCATCTCCACCTTCGGATGGCGA
The DNA here is from genome assembly GCF_033118175.1 of Dama dama. NCBI lineage: Eukaryota > Metazoa > Chordata > Mammalia > Artiodactyla > Cervidae > Dama > Dama dama. The sequence continues at coordinate 12,300,000 of NC_083688.1, read as the reverse complement.
GGTCTCCCAGCTCCCTCCATGGGCACATGTTTGGCTTCCTGTTGTGACCACCATAAAAGGCAGAGTCTGCAAAGCCAATCTGATCTCTGCCTTCCCTCCCCTTTGCCAAAAAGTTAATTGATTTTGCAATTAAAAAATGCAGAGAATGGGCGGTGCAATCAATTTTACAAAAACTTGCTCAGTAATGAAGTGTTTACTTCCAAATGGTGCACTTTCTCCGCATATCAATCTGGGCCTCTCACGCGGCGTGAACACAAAACTCTACTGCTTTACTTCTCAGGCTCTCATGCATTTCCCACACCGGGTCCTGGAAGAACTTTGAGGCATCATTTAATTCTGGCTCCCTGGCTATCTTTTAAGGGCAAATATAATTTTCTCTGTCTTATAGAAGAAGAGACTGAGAGTCAGGGAGGTCAAGGTGCATGGTGAGATGGGGCAGAGGAGAGAATCCAATCACAGGGTTCCCCAGCTTCCAGCTTCACTGCTTTGCCTGTCCCACTGCATGGTAGAAACCAGAAAAGTCTGAGCTCAAAGAGAGCAGGAGTCCTTTCTCCAAACAAAGCAGCCTGACATATTTAGTGCCCACCTATGCCAGTTCCGCACTGGGTCCTCAACTTACATCACCACATCCATCCCTCACGACAGCCTTCCAAGGGGGCACATGTTCCAGTTTTACAGATGAGGAAACAGCATCAGAGAAGTTCAGTCGCCTGCCCAAGCTTACACAGCACATACCTCCTGGCCAACCTTTGAGGCAGGTAGGTTGCAAATAGAGGTGGGAGGTCAGTTCTATGTGTACCTGTGGGAAGAGAACAGGTTTTGGCAGGCATCCATCCATTCATCCATCCATTAAAACCATTCATTAATTTGGGCATTCAGTAGACAGGTATTGATTGCGCGTCTATGTGACAAGTTGCATCCCCAGGTGGCACAGTGGTAAAGAATCTGCCTGCTAATGCAGGAGATGCAAGAGACATGGGTTTGATCCCTGGGTTGGAAAGAGTCCCCTGGAGGAGGAAATGGCAGCCCATTCTTGCCAAGACAATCTCCTAGAGAGAGGAGCCTGGTGGGCTATAGTCCATGGGGTTGCAAAGAATCGGACATGACTGAGTACACACACACACACACACACACACACACACACTTGTGTGTGTGTGATGTAAAAAGATCTGTGCTAGGATTCAGCAATGAGAAAAGTAAACCAGACCCACCCCCATGGGGCTCACAGGCTGGGAAATGGGGAGAGGCAAACTCAATGAACAATCATGAAAGTAAATGTAAAATGTGGCAGGACTGACAAGACGACACCGATGGAGTCATGAGAGCCTGTGATAAGAGCTCTGATCTGGTCATGGAGGGCTTCCTGGAGGATGTACATTGGAGTGAGATCAGAGGCTTGGAAGCCACTTGGAACCTCGTGGAGTGAGCTTGCCTGTGTGCTGGGTATCTGGGCAAGCTGATGATCGCAATCCTGGAAATCCTGGTTCTGTAATCTAACATGAGGTCGAAATCTGTGATTCTGACCCAGTATTTTCAAAGTCTATTAAAGAAAAAAGTTTAAGACTTGAGACTCTAAGGTCCTGGGATTCTGACCTAAGTTTTGACATTTGGAATCTATTAAGTAGAGTCCCAGGAATTGAAGACTCTGGGGCCTGAGAGACTGTCAGCCAGGTCCTCGGAGGCTGAGATTCCCACGTGGAGGCTTTTGCTGCTGGAGAAGCACCTGCCAAGATCTTTTATCGACCAGACATGAGCTTTCTCTGGCTCACAGAGTGGATGCCTATGCAGCTCTTTGTGGCATGGAGAATGCAAATTTTATTCTGCAGTCCTGGCATCAGCTGGTTGCTTTATCTGCACGTTCCAGTTTCCAGAATAAATATTAGAAGACAAGTCTGTGGAGATTTTCTGTGTGTACATGAGTTAATTCCTCCAGCCAGGGGCTCATCCAGACATGGATTTTAACACAGGGCACTGTTCTCACACTCACTGCTGGTGACAGGGCTGCAGTGAGCTCAGCAGGTGGATGAGGCCTCTTTATGCTGAAGCTTCAGGCCCAGGGGGGACGAGGCAGGTGGGAGGGCAGCCCCAGAGGATCTGGGCCGTGTGCGTGGATGGGGCCATTCTCCACAAGCATCTGGGGGTCTCCACATGAACCCCTGGGTCTGGGATCACCTAGGGCTGGTATCAGAGGGCACTCCCCAGTGGGGTGGGAAGGAGGGGGAAGCACCCACCACAGGTCAGACACTGCATTGACCCTGGGTGGGCTCCGAAGTGAGACAGGGCAGAGCTCACCAGCTCAGTCCTGTGACCTCTTCCCAATCCTCTTGGATTCAGTTTCTTCGGGGACCGAGGGTCTGACCCTCCCAGTCTGCCCAGTGGTTCAAAGAGTCAGAGGAAGCCCCCAGGAGTGAGGCAGGTAATGAGCATCAATCCCACAATCCTGCTCTCATCACATCGGTGGGGGCGGGCGCTGCTCCAGCGCTTCACACAGACTCCCTGCTCCCCCAACCTGAGGTTGGGGGGGCGCCATCATCACCCCACTTCACAGATGAGGAAAGCGAGGCGCAGGGAGGTAAGTGACTTGGCCACATCAGACTGCTGCTCTAAGAACCTGTGAGCAGATGCAGAAACATTTAAGTTTTTCTAGCAACCCTCCTAGCCGGGTGCCCTGGGACCGGCTGCCCTTCAGCCTGTCCTGATGGCCTGTCCCTTGTCCTGCTGTGAGGATGCTCGGGTTGTAGCCAGAAGAGACTGAGATGCAGGTGACACCCCCAGGACTTTGCTCCTGTTGCGCCCTCTCCCTGGAACACCCGGCCCCCGTTTACCTGGGAAGCTCCCACCCACAAGGTTTTGTCATTCCCTGAGGTCACAGGCCCAGCAGCAGGGAGCAGGCTGGAGGCTCTGAGTCCACTCCAGGCTGCCAGGACCCCCCGCAGGGCGAATGGAGGAGCGGTTCCCTCTGGGGGCTGTAAGGTGCCCCCTCCCCTCACCCATGTCAGACCCTTCTTCTTCCTTCCTGCAGCCCCGAGACGCCCCCTCTGTCACAGACCCCAGCGCGGCCGCTTAGTCGTGTCAGTTAACTCTGAACGGATCACAGGAGCCTTACCTGAGATTTACGAGGACACACTTAGGCACCAGGTGATTAACTCAAAACAACAGGCGATACACGTGGAACGTGTTAACCCACAAGCCTGGCCGGCGACCTTTCAATCCCTGTATGTCCCTTCGGAGACTCAGCGGTGGCCGGCGGCCCAGCTCCTATCGATTAGGACGCTGTTAAACATTTATGACAAGTTCGAATTAATTGGCCGCAGTGAGGGGTGCGTTTGACTCCGTCTGAGGTTCTGTGGCCCCGACGAGGCAAGCCTGGAAGGGGGGAAACTATAAAGGAAGCCCAGCCACTCGGATGCTGGAGCCGCTGTCCCTCCGGGCTCTCCCGGGGTCTGTCCTGGCTGGGTTCAGGCTGCCAGCCTCATTCACCCGCACCCTGGCCCCAGCTTCTGCTCTCGCAGGCTCTGACCCTCCCTCCTGCCCCAGGGGCAGAGGGTCCCCTGTCTTTACTCATGGAGACGCAGAGATCAGGAGAGGCTTGGTCTGACCTGGGAGACAGTCAGACAGGAAAGCCAGGCAGGGTTGAGGAGAAAGAGATGGAAATGAGCAAGGTGCCGGGGGGTGGCGGCCTGGCAGGGAGGAACTGGGCCCCAGAGACGGTGGGCCTTGTCCACCCACCTTGGGACTGTGTGCTCCTCAGTGCGTTCAGAGGCCTGGAGGGGAGACGGAGAGGGATGGGAACAGGAAACGGCACATGGACTCAAGGGGCTACAGGGAGGTGATGGGGGGACGAGTCCTGGATGAAGCCGAGAGACAGGCTCCAGCCACACAGGGCCTTGAAGGCCCCAGTCTGGTGCCTGCTCTGCATCTCAGGGATGGAGGTGGTCACTGAGCGGAGTTGACAAAAAACAAGTTCTCAGGAGGAGTTTCGGACAATTCTTGCTGGAAACAATGGGGATGGGCCCAGCCGTCCTAGCAAGGAAGTAGTCAGTAAACCTGTCATGAGGCCCAGGCGTCAGAAGTCCCCTCACAGGTAAGGGCTCCAGACACACAAGAGTCACATGTTTCAGAAGTTTTGGGAATGAGCCTCTGCTCTCAGGACCTGCCTAGCCATATATCCATGAGAAGCAGTCTTCAAGAAATAGACAGTTCGAATTACATGGGGCAAATCCACAAACTCTGATGTCCTGGGGTGGGGCTTTGCTGCTGGCATTGGTAAGCGCCTCGGGGGTTCTCTATCATGACTACGCAGCCATGGAGAGATCAGGAAAGCAGGACCCCAATAGCATGGGCACCTGCAGCATGATCTATTATCCAGAGGGCAGGGGAATAGAAAAAACAAGCTCGCACCTCCCAACACGAAGCCCAGGCAATGTGTGGGCAACCAGTCTCAGGGCCATGTAGATGCCTTAACGTTTAAACCGTTCCCAAACGGAGTTCGGGGGAACGCTAGTTTTGGCTAGTGATATTGGATGCTCCAAGAACAAAGGTTTATTACATGGTCGAAGAAATTGGAAGAACATTATAATCACACACATTTGTGGGCTGAAGTCTAGATGTCCTGCAGACAGTGAAGACGCTTCAAAAGAAGCAACCAAGATGTGCTCCCAATCCTTTTGTAAAAGAAGTTTGCTCCCTCTCTCAAAAAAGTAAGAATGACACAATTTCATGGTAAAAGACAGGCCTTTTCAAAATGAATGATTGGCAGCCTTATACTGACAGACTACCTTGACCTGATTTTTCCCATTTCGCTGAGAGACTGTGAGAATTTCAGCCCAGGCTGCCCTGACACCAAGTTCAAGTCTGTGCACTGGCTCAGTCAGAACTGGGGGACCCTCTGCCATTGTTCCCTCCAGAGTCCGAGGGGACCCAGCGTGAGGCATTTACTCCATGGGTCTAATGTCACCCCCTCCACACAGGTCCACCCAGACCTGCCCAGACCTGCCCCTCCACCAAATGTGCTGGGCTTGGAGTTCTGGCCCCACTAGGCCCAAGTCTTGGAACCATGTGGCAAAGAGCACCGACTGTTGGTCAAGAAAGCAAGTCCTGGTCTCTGTTTAATCAGTGATCCTGGGCAGGTCACATCCCCACCCTGGGCCTCAGTTTCCCCAACTGTCCCAGGAAGGGTTGGACTGAATGATCTCCGGGTTCCTGCCTCCTCGGCTGGCTCAACAGTCTGTGGTTCTGGGCAGTGAGGCCTTGCTTAGATCTGCGTAGGAAAACAACATGCATTCTAGCATAGTGGTCTCTTCTCGGAAGATAAGAAAGAACAGACTCTGGCCTGATCATGAACTGTGAACCCCAGGACCAGAATCCGAAAGACACAGCTTCATGCCAGTTAGCGCTGGCCTGGTACAGAGACAGCTGGTTCCCAGTGTGAGTGGAGCAGGCTGAAGCCCCAAGCCAAACGCAGAAGTCCTCCTCAGAGATGGGGGTTTTAGGATTAACTAAGCCAGCGAGAAGGAGAGAAGCCCCTCCTGGAAGACAGAGACCTGGGGGAGATGGGCCAGCCAGAAGAGGACTGACATCTGATGACAAGAGAGAAGACATGAGAATGAGCACGATGTCATCACCACCATCATCAGAATAATAGCTAAGAATTGTTATGAGCCTGCTATGTGCCCACCCGCTTCTCAGAGCTCTGTAAGAAGCAAGCCCAGAGCCCAGCACACAGTGAGTGTCCACGCGGCTGGGCTGATTAATCCAGTGGCCACCAGTGAGATCGATTTTTGGTCTGTTTGAAACCATATGTCATGTTTCTGGTATCTGAGACCAATCAATGGGATACTACTAAGAGTGAGATTGGAAGAGAAAGTGGTTTACCAGGGCAGAAGAATGGGGATCAGGGATAGCTTGGGAGTTTGGGATCAGCATGTACACATTGTTATAATGAAAATGAATAACCCACAGGGACCTACTATATAGCACAAGGAAGTCTGCTCAGTATTATGTACAGCCTAAATGGGATATTCATTGGAAGGACTGATGCTGAAACTCCAATACTTTAGCCACCTGATGCAAAGAACTGATTCATTTGAAAAGACCCCGAGGCTGGGAAAGATTAAAGGCAGGAGGAGAGGAGGACGACAGAGGATGAGACGGTTGGATGGCATCACTGACTCGATGGACATGAGTTTGACTAAGCTCTGGGAGTTGGTGATGGCCAGGGAAGCCTGGCGTGCTGCAGTCCATGGGGTCCCAAAGAGTCGGACACAACTGAGCAACTGAACTGAACTGAAATGGGGAAATAATTTGAAAAAGAATAGATACATGTGTATGTATGACTGGATCATTTTGTTATTCACCTGAAACTAATATAACCTTGTTAATCAACTATATTCCATTATAAAATAAAAAAGTTTTTTTTAAAAAAAGAAGAAAAAGTGGACAGCTCCCTGGAATTAGAAGGCGTTAGTTTGATTCAGGAAGTGCAGTTGCCATCCTTGAAAACCTCATCACCCCTTGAAGGAGGCTGCCCAAGAAATAAGGAACAGCACACAACCATCCTTGTTCTTACTGCTCCGGTTCTTCATGGAGGAGATGGAGTCCCGGAGAAGTCAAGTAATTGGCCCAAGATCACACAGCAAGTCCAAACCCCAGACTTCTGCCACTAAGGTCCTTCTTCCACCCCACTCTGCCCCTCAGAGCATGGGAGAGGAGTTAGGAAATGAGGCCAGAGTGGACTGGAGACCTCCCAGAGGGCTTCCTGGAGGAGGGGGAGCCCAAACTGAGCCCTGAGGGACAAACTGGAGAAGAGCACACAGGGAGAGAGGAGCAGCCTGTAATTTGCTGCTCCCAGCTCTCTAGGCCTCTGGGCCTGGGATTCTCCATGAGAAAATTTGAGGTCTTCCTCGAGCAGATGCCCCAGAACCTCTTCCCAGAGCAGGTGGTGCTGCCTCCTGGGCTGTGTTGGACGCCACCCCCAGGTAAGGAGTGGTGGGCAGGGCGGAGCAGGAACTCCTGAGAATATCCAGGTGATTCTGAATGGTAGCGAGGATGGCCGTGACCTTGCCCATCTGCTCTGAGAGGACAGTGGTCTCACTAGTGTCTGATGAGGCTATTAGACCACATTCCATCAGCCAAGCAGGTCCTGCTGCTGCTGCTAAGTCACTGCAGTCGTGTCCGACTCTGTGCGACCCCATCCCTGGGATTCTCCAGGCAAGAACACTGGAGTGGGTTGCCATTTCCTTCTCCAATGCATAAAAGTGAAAAGTGAAAGTGAAGTCGCTCAGTCATGTCTGACTCTTCGCGACCCCATGGACTGCAGCCTACCAGGCTCTTCCGTCCATGGGATTTTCCAGGCAAGAGTACTGGAGTGGGGTGCCATTGCCTTCTCCGCCAAGCAGGTCCACCAGACCCAAATTCCCCCAAAGTGTCCTGTAAGCCTGAGAACTTCACTGCCTGCAGACTTTGTGAAGGTAAGAGTCTCCCCGTTATGTCCACAATCACTTCCTTCCCTGTTGCTGCCTCCAGAGCCCGTGCTGTTAGCCCAGCTCCCCATAATAATGCTGCAGAAGCAAAACACCACACATGGGGCATGAAAACACACATTAGCTCAGCGGCCCTGCAGGCTATTCTGCATGTGCGAGTGGAGAAGCCACATGTCTGTGCGCTGCGGGGAGGCGCTTCGGTTCTCTGCAGGGGCCAGCTTTCCAAACCAGCCCCCGGATGCTGAGTCAGCAATTCTTTTAAATCTCAGGTCCCCCTCCCTCCTGTCTACCCTCCCTCCCTTCCTCTGACAGATGTTTACTGATACCAATTAATGTGCAGATTCTGAAGTAGACGCCAGGCTCTGGGGACGAGTGAGAGATTCCAGCCCTTGGTGGGTGGCTTGTCTCCGTACAAGCACCAACAGAAGAAGATCGGGTAGTGACAATGGTTTTTTACTTCTGCAGCACATTCGTTGAGCACCCGCTTGGTGACAGCCAGTGTATTAGAAGAACTGACAAATAAGCAAAACCGCCTGGTCCCTGCCCCCTGGAACTCACAGTCTAGAGGCGGAGACAGACATTAATCTAGAATCACACAATTAAATGTATAGGGATATGGGATGCAAAGAAGAGGCTCTTGGGGGACTTTCAGAGCACGCAGCTATGCTGGAGGGTCAGGGGAGAGACTGGAGAAGGTTTTCCTGAGGATGAGATGCTTGAGCTGGGGTCTGAGCAATGAGCAGGAATTATCTGTCACAGGAAGGGCACCTGCAAAGGTACTGTGGCTAGAGGGCTCTTGTGACCAGAAAAAGTTTCTAAGACCTACATGGTTGAAGACAGGGAGTGTGTGTGTGTGGCAGGGGTTGGTGGGGGAGGCGGGGAGCCTGCAGAGGGGCACAGACAAGACTGTGTGAGACATCAAATTCCACATTAAAAATCTGAGTCTTCCTCTTAACAGCAGTAGAGAATATTGCAGTGCTTTAAGTGGTAGTGCTATAAAGGAGAGTTTCTTGTTTTTTAGTTGCTAAGTCGTGTCTGACTCTTTGAAACCCCATGGACTGTAGCCTGCCAGGCTCCTCTGTCCATGGGGTTTCCCAGGCAAAATTACTGGAGTGGGTTGCTATTTTCCTTCTCCAGGGGATCTTCCTAACTCAGGGATCGAACCCACTCTTTATCACTGAACCACCTGAGAAACCCAAGGGAGTTTCATCCATTTAACAAATGCAGTCTTGAATTGATTCCCTGGACACACTCTACCTTGGTATTTGTCCACTTTCTTCCCATGGTTATACTGATCTGGTTCAACCCTTAAAAACACTCAGATCAGGTGTGTTTTCCTCCAGGAAGGCCCCTCCTGGTCCCCCAAATGAATCACCCCTCTTTTGTCCTTCCACAGCACCTGGGAGGATCCCTGGTCTGTCATTGCTGATTTATGAACCAGGCGCTCAGCACCCTCTCCGAGGAAGAGAGACTCAGCAGGGATGTCAAATCTTAATCTCCATCCCAGCAGTCTTTCTCCTTTCCGACTGGAAGTTCGAGGAGGGCAGGGCATCATTCTGTCCACCTTCTAACGTGCTGTGAAGACTGGACACTGCAGGACATACAGCAGGATGGCAATACTGCAAGGAGGGGAGCAGGGAAGGGAGGGAGGAGGGGGAGGGGAGGGGAGGGGAGGGGGAGGGGAGGGGAGGGGAGGGGGAGGGGAGGGGAGGGGAGGGGGAGGGGGAGGGGGAGGGGAGGGGGGAGGGAGAGGGGGAGAGGGGGAGGGGAGGGAGGAAAAAGCCAAGGGTTTTACTTCGTAAGCACAGAGTGAGGACGGGAGGCAGAGGAGAAAATTGGAAATTAATAGGTTGTGAGAAGTGAGGAAAGCAGAAAAGATGAAATATTTAAAATGGTCACGCTGTGACCGGTAACATTTTGCTTAATCAAGTACAAATTGCTCTGTGCCTCGGGTGGATGTGAGAACCGGTCCGAGTTGGCGTCTCAGAAGAGCTTTCTGCAGTGAAACATTTTTTTACGAGGGTCGTTTCACACTAAGCTGGGTATAAACTGCTGTCAGGGGCAGAAGAAATCCCAGGCCCTCGGCCTGGAAGAGAGCAGATGCCCTGACACGAGGCCGGGCTGGGGTGTCCGGTCCCACCCCTCCGAGACGGTGGGTTTGGACTAAGGCTCGGGGAAGCAGAAGGACCCTGCCATGCCCTCCTCACAGCTGGGTGCCCAGCGCCCTGATCCCTGGGACCCCTCTCCCTCCCATCCAAGGGTGAGGGCTGGCCAGAAAGTCCCAGGATCTCCTCCTGGCTGGCTCCCCAGCATGTCACATCCAAGGCCAACCCGAGGGTCCCTTTGCTGAGGTTCTTGGGGGACTTGGAGCCCTCCACATTTGCATCACTCTTGGCTGCCCTGACTGCCAGCTGATGGCTTCCTCATCTATAAAGCAGGAATGTTTCATTCATTCACCAAAGATTATTTGGGTGTCTGGAGTGTGTCAGGCAGTGTCCTAGGCCTGGAGACAGAGTACTGGGGACAAGATAGGGTCCCTGCTTCCGTGGCCTTCATCTAGTGGGCAATCCTTCTGTGTCCTGGACTTGGGAGCATCAGGGTGATGGGCTATGTGGCCCAGAACACAGGGTCTGTGCACTGCCAGAACTCGGAACTGTCTGTGTGGTGAAGATCAACAGCAGAGAGACAGGCCAGGGCTCTGACTTACCTCCTCTCCCTCACTCCTCACCCCAGCCCTGTTGCTCCTCCATAGACATAGGAAACAGAGGCTCAGAGAGGTCACGTGCATTGTCCAATGACACGCAGCTAACTTGGGAGGATCCAGGTCTCCTGACCCCATGCTCTTTCCATGACCCTGGGTTATGTTTGTGAGCCATCTGCAGCCCTTGGGGTCATATCCCTGGGGGTCAGAGGAGCCTCATTCCACAGGATCTTGGGACTCATCCAACCTCTTTCTCCTCCCTGGTCCTGACCCCTCCCTGCTCCATGAGGGCAGGTTGATCCTGGATGGGATCCTCCTGGCTGTGTGACTTGGCCGTTTCCATCTACCTCCCCAGGGCCACAGTCCCTTTCCTATAAAATGGGCAATGAAAGTCCCCAGCCCCTGAGGTTGTTATGAGGATAGAGTGAAGTAATTGGCATAAAGCTGGGGACAATTGCCAGCAAGCTGTTCTCTCCCAGGAAACTCCTCCCACTCAGGCACTTTCCAGACTCCTCCCCCCATGGCCTCCCCAAATCTGGCTTTTGATGTCTTATCACCTTATTGATTTCCTTCACAACAATTTTCAGGCAAGGTGACCATTTTATTTATTTAATCTTTTTTATTTTGGCTGCTTTCCTGACTGCATCTGGTACCTCCTGCCAATCTCATTCACAGCAATGTCCCAGTGCTCAGCACAGACCCTGGTACCCAGAGGAGCCTGCGAAGTCCAGCTGGATGGAGGGCTGGGTGAGGAGTGGGACTGATTGTATCAGAACAGATATTCAGAACAGATGAAGTAACACATAACCGCAATTCCTGGATGTTGCTGTTTATTTGCTAAGTCTTGTCAGGCTCTTTGTGACCCTTTGGACTGCAGCATGGCAGGCTCCCCTGTCTTCCACTGTCTCCTGGAGTTTGCTCAGATTCATGTCCATTGGGTCGGTGATGCTATCTAACCATCTCTTCCTCTGCCTCCCTCTTCTCCTTTGGCCTTCAATCTTTCCCAGGGTCAGGGCTTTTTCCAATGAGTTGGCTCTTCACATCAGGTGGTGCTTTCGCTCAATAAGAGTTGGTTTCTCTTCTGTACAAAGTCCAAGGAAGGTTTCTCTTCTGTACGAAGTCCAAAGTCCAAGTTGGGGAACTCTCGCATCTCCCAGCAAAGGTGAGGGATTCAGGCTCCTCCCATCCTGGAGGCTGCCACCTGACCACCCACTGTCTCTCTGGGCTTGTGTTCCCGTCTCCTCACTTTGCCACAAAGGCTGACCTGTCCCCAGCTGGCTCTGCCGAGGGTTCTACACTTAAAGCATCTCTACCTGTGTTAGGACCTTGGCTTTGCCCTTCTGTGGCCTTAGAAAGTCCATGTAATCTGGCTTCTGTCCACTGAACCAGCATGATTCCTCTTATTGTTCCCTCTGTCTGGAGCACTCTTTTCTCTCTTTGTCCAGCCTCAATCCCCCTCCTTCCTTCTCAGCATAGAACTTCTTCTGGGAAAACTTCTCAGACTCTCCCCCAACCCCAGCTGATGTTAGTTTCCCCTGGTCCCTGAGCCCTACTAACAGGAATTGTCCCATATTGTTCTCATTCATGGCCATGTCTGCCCCCTGCTCTTGGCTTCCTTAGGGCTGACTCTATCTGAGTCCCAACCACATTCCCAGTGCCATTCAGATGCCCCATCAAGAGAGAAGGAACAGAAGAATGAAGCAAGGAAATTCCCCCAGTCTCCATGTCCTCATTTGAAAAATGGATTTAATAACTCCTCCCTCACAGGGTGGGGGAGATCTCATCACGCTCACAGGGTGATCAGATCTCATCAAGGTTCTGATGCTCTCAGGGAACATGATAGGTTTGCAAAGATGCCTGTATCATTCCCCATGCTGCCTGTGTATCCTGGTCCCCTGCAATGTGACATTCCATGTGAGTTGACATCTCCTCCCACTGAGATGTTGAGTTCTTTTTTCCCAATCCCTTAAATCCAGTATGATCTGATGACTCATTCTGGCCAAGAGAATGTACAAAAACAGCTTTGTGCCACTTCATCACATAGACCTCAAGATACAGTGTATCTGGACCCCATGACCTTCACGAGAGGAAGGCCAGGCCTGGCCACGTAGAATAGAGCCACATCAGTCCATGAGCAACAGCTGATGGGCTCCACCCTCAGGAGACAGCCCCCCAACAAAAGTAGCAACCCATTCCCATACTGATCACCCCCTGATGGCGCACACATGAGCAAGCTAGGTGGTCCTGGACCAGCCAGGCTCAGCTAATCCCCAAACTCATGGGCAAAACCAGTGCTCCTTGTTTGAAGCCTCAACACATTGGAGAGGTGTTTCTCATAACAGCTCAGTGATTGAACGGGCACAATGCCTCAACGTGGTTGCCTTTCAGTGAGTGTCATTCCCTTCACTTTCCCCCACAAGAGGCAACAAGAAAAAAACAAAAAAAAAAAAATCAGTCACAAATGTTCCAGTGCCTTGCCTTGTAACAGAATGGGAATGGAGTTGTGCGCTTGATCTGGGTGGAATTGCTGTCATCTCAGGATGGATGAGGGGTGGGAGAGTGCCCTGTACTCCAAGTACCAGGGAGTCAGAGGAGGTGGGGCTGAAGCCCCTTCTCTGTGCAGAGACACTTGGAGAAGATAAAGGAAACCTGACTTATCAGTCATATTTGCAATGTTGGCAGCAGGCGAAGATGCATTTTTAACAATTCAGGCTTGCAGACTCTCACGATTTATCTCAATAAACGCCAGGGTGGCTCTTTTTCTCGCCCTGTTCTCTGACTACAAAATGTTCCGGGAGTGGTGCAGTGAGAAGATGAAGGGTCGACTGGCAGGGAAAACTCATATTTAGATGTTTTGATAAAGTGACATCAGCCGTGCTTCATGCTGAGCTGAGCAGACTGACGGGGCTGAGACGGGCCAGGGTGAGCTGAGAGAGGCTGAGGTAGGTGGGGATGGTGGCTTGCAAATCCCTGGGGGTGCGGAAGATGGGGGAGGGGAAGGGACCAACATTTAAGGCCCCCCACCCTTGGCCCTGGTGCAAGGGGCCCCTGCCCCGAGTCCTATACTGGAGAGGCCTGCTCCAGCCATGCCCTGGCTGAGGACCAGCCCCCAGGTCCACAACCACACAGGGATTCTGCAGGGCTCAGAGAGGTGCCCACACAGAGCCTACACCTCCCCTCCTATGCCCGCTGTCTGCCCACATTCCCGGAGTTTGCATCCCACATGCCCCAGGCCACCTTTCATCCTGTGCAGGCCTCTCCCCGGACCCCTCCCCAGCCCACGATGCCTCTGTGAGCACCCCTGGTCCATGAGGGGCCAAGGGGCAGCTGTTGGGAGAGGGTAGGAGGGATGGATGATTCTTGGACTTGCAGGCCATGGCATCCCACGCAAGTCAGGCCCCCCTGAGGGCAAAGCAGGGGGGCAGGGATGCCGTCTCCATACCTACTCTCACCGTGAGACGGTGGAGTCCTTTCCCACCCTCCCTCCCTGACAGCATCCTTCTGCACTCTGGGTGGGCAGCATGATGCCTGCGCTGTAGATTGAGAACATGGGGATCAATAGGCAAAGTATCAGATTGAACTCACACTCAGCTGGCGACAGGGCAGAGTCAGGATCAGCAACACCTCTGTCTACACCTGGACCTAGTGGGCGGCAGGGGGCAGTTCAACACAAGGGTTTGGAACAGGACTGCTTGAGTGCATCCTGTCTCTTCCCCTGGTTGAGGGTGACCTCACACCATTACTCATCCTCTTGGTGCCTCGGTCTCCTCCCCTGCACCTTGCACAATGATTCAGGTTCACATTCACAGTCTGCCTCAGTCAACTCAGCGGTTATAACAAAGTGCCATAGGCTGTGTGGCTTAGATCCCAGACATTTATTTCTCGCAGTTCTGGATGTTGGGAAGTCCAAGGTCAAGGTGCCAGCAGGCTTGGTTCTTGGTGGCTTGCAGACTGCCACCGTCTGGCTCTGTCTTCACATGATCTCTTCTTTGTGTGAATAAGGTAAGAGAGCTCTGGTCACTCTTCCTTTTCTTATAAGGTTAGTGATCCCATTCTGGGGGCTCCATCCTCATGACCTCACCTAAATATAATTCCCTCCCAAAGGTCCCCACCTCCTAATACCATACCATCTGGGGTTAGGTCCTCAACATATGAATCTGGGGGTGACACAAACTTTCAGGTCATAACATAATCCCTTACCCCAAATTCCCAAATCCCCAGTGTTCCCAAAAGAGGGTTTTTCCCTTAACTAGGCCACCAGGGAACTCCCTAGGGTACTTATTTTTTTTAAAGCTTCAAACGTTGATTGTCATCAGTGGGTCTCTCATAAAAGCCCCTAGGTTTTTTGATGATTAAGCCCCCTCTGGCCAGAGGGCATTGAGCTGGCAGAGTCCTCGTCACTAGATCCCAGACCTCAGTCTCCCATTGTGTGGAGTGTCAGACTAGGTGTCAAAACTAATCTGATGGCAAAACTTGACTGAAACTATCATGAGGTTATTTACAATCTACATTTAAGCCACTGGGCTTCCCTTGGGGCTCAGCTGGTACAGAATCTGCCTGCAATGCGGGAGACTTGGGTTCAATCCCTGGGCTGGGGAGATCCGCTGGAGAAGGGAAAGGCTACCCACTCCAGTATTCTGGCCTGGAGAATTCCATGGACTGTGCAGTCCATGGGGTCGCAAAGAGTTGGACTCGACGTAGCAACTTTTGCATTCACTTTAAGCCACCAGACACTGAGGACAAATCTGCAGGTTTGATCACTGTGGTCTACCCTGGGTCAGGTAAAGATCACAAGCCCCACAGTTGCTGCCTCAGAGGTTGCTCTGAGGCTTACAAGATAAATGATGCAGTTTCTGCAACAAATGAATTGGGAGAAAAAAATGAAGAGCACATGAAGAAGAAACTATTGATTAAAAGACTCATAAAGGGCTTATCAACCAATCATGCTGGGTTAACTTGATTTGAATCCAGAGTCAACAAACAAACAAACTGTGAAACAAAGACAAAAAGGAAAAGAGTGAAACATTTGGAAAAATTGAATATTGTCTGGACACTTGACAGAATTAAGGATTTATAGATCATTTGGATGCATATAATAGCAGCATATTGGTTATGTTAAAAAATTAAAATAAGCACTGAAAGCGAAAGTGAAGTGGAAGTTGCTCAGTCATGTCCAACTCTTTGCAACCCCATGGACTATACAGTCCATGGAATTCTCCAGGCCAGAATACTGGAGTGGGTCGCTTTTCCCTTCCCTAGGGCATCTTCCCAACCCAGGCCTCCTGCACTGCAGGTGGATTCTTTACCAACTGAGCCTCAAGGGAAGCCCAGGAATGCTAGAGTGGGTAGCCTATCCCTTCTCCAGCAGATCTTCCCAATCCAGGAATCGAATAAGTGGCAAATCGAATAGGATGGCAAAATAGCTTTGTGCCCCGAAGACTACAAATGCATTGAAACCACCAACTTGTGTGTCAGCCTTCAGCTGGTAGGGAACATGATTTTGTTTCTCTTTCTGTCTGTGACAAACCAGCTGCCTGGCTCTGAGTAAGAACTCAATGAGTGTTTGCTCAGTGGTGTCTTATTGAGAACCAGTGATTCCTTCAGGGGACACTCCACCAGGGGACATACCACACAATGGGAGGTTGGGGTCTGGGATCTGGTGAACAGGACTCTGCCAGGTCAGTGCCCTCCAGCCAGAGGTGGCTCCACCATCAAAGAACCCTGTGGCTTCAGGAGTTGCAAGTGACACTGATGAGAATTGACATTTGATGCTTTTTAAAAAAATACACTAAGGAGTTCCCTGGTGGCCTAGTGATAAGGATTCCAGGCCTTCACTACCTGGTTCAAAGAACTGAGATCCCTCAAGCAGCATGGTGTGGCAAGGAAAAAAAAAAGTAAATTTTTAAAAAGTACATTAAACATTGTTGCTTAAGGACTCCTTGGATGTAAAAAGGGTAAAGCTGGCCATAATAGTTAGTAACTCCTTCCATCAGCAAGTGGAGTCTATACCCCAGAACCTGGCCCAGGTGTTTGCTTTGATGCACAGAATGCAGCAAGTTCTTAGGGGAGGTGGAAAAGACAGAGAGGAAACGGCTGCAGCAGGTTTGAACCACGACCACCCTTGTTCTGTAGTCACGGAACAACAATCAGTCACTTAGGAGATGGCAGGTGTTCCTAACGAACCCTCAGACCTCAGCAAAATGATTTCCAGGCTGAAGAGTGAAAGCATCCATTGGTGTCTCATCTGTGACAAACTCAAGGAGGCAGAGATGGGCTGAAGTGAGACTGTTCATTTTCAGGCTAAAGTTTGAGAAAATACAGAGCTGCCAGGCCTCACTGGATTGGAAAATAATACAGTTTCTTATCTCCAGTCTCCCCAACCTGTAAATGATTTCCAGTGAAACAAGTCTTGTTGCCAAAGACTGAATCTAGGCTGAGGATGTAAGGTCTTTTAAGATCAAAGATTGTAGGCAACAACTCAGACACACTCTCAGCTAGAGAAGAGATTTTCTAAGAAGCTCAAGGATACAATCTCAAAGCAGGAGCAGCCTTTGTACAGAAAGACATGTCCTGAGAACAGTTCTTGCATGGGCCTCTTGTTGGATGTCACAATGTTCAATTGCGAGGGCACTCAAATGCCTGGAAAACCTCGAAAGTTACAGAACATGTTATACCTGCAAAAGAGATTTCAATTTTGACCAAAGGGGCTGGGCCTCTGATACTCCAGGTGGGAAGTGAGCTGAGAAATACACTTGGTTGCAAACAGTTTGCTTCTTACTTAAAAGGAGGATCCAGAGGCTGGAGGCAGGAACATGATGGCAAGTCAAGACCCTGGATAACAACATCCTAGGAAACCACTCCCCAGGGCAGACAGGGACCAGTCAAGGACCATCCTTGATTCTGTAGAACTGGACAGTATTTCAGTTCAGTTCAGTTCAGTCGCTCAGTCATGTCTGACTCTTTGCGACTCCATGGACTGCAGCACACCAGTCTTCCCTGTTCATCACCAACTACCGGAGTTTACTCAAACTCATGTCCATCAAGTCGGTGATGCCATCCAATCATCTCATCCTCTGTCATCCCATTCTCCTCCTGCTTTCAACCTTTCCCAGCATCAGGGTCTTTTCAAATGAATCAGCTCTTCTCATCAGGTGGCCAAAGTATTGGAGCTTCAGCTTCAGCATCAGTCCTTCCAATGAATATTCAGGACTGATTTCCTTTAGGATGGACTGGTTGGGTCTCTTTGCTGTCCAAGGGACTCTCAAGAGGCTTCTCCAACACCACAGTTCAAAAGCATCAATTCTTCGGTGCTCAGCCTTCTTTATAGTCCAATTCTCACATCCATACATGACTATTGGAAAAACCATAGCCTTGACTAGACGGACCTTTGTCGGCAAAGTAATGCCTCTGCTTTTTTACTATGCTGTCTAGGTTTGTCATAGTTTTTCTTCGAATAAGCAAGCGTCTTTTAATTTCATGGCTGCAGTCACCGTCTGCAGTGATTTTGGAGCCCAAGAAAATAAAATCTCTCACTGTTTCCATTATTTCCCCAACTATTTGCCATGAAGTGAGGGGTCTGGATGCTTTCACCTTAGTTTTTTGAATGTTGAGTTTTTAAGCCAACTTTTTCACTCTCTTCTTTCAATTTCATCAAGAGGCTCTTTAGTTCCTCTTCACTTTCTGCCATAAGGGTGGTGTCATCTGCATATCTGAAGTTATTGATATTTCTCCCGGCAATCTTGATGCCAGCTTGTGCTTCATCCAGCCCAGCATTTTGTATGATGTATTCTGCATATCAGTTAAATAAGCAGAGTGACAATATACAGCCTGATGTACTCCTTTCCTGATTGGGAACCAGTCTGTTGTTCCATGTCCAGTTCTAACTGTGGTTTCTTGACCTGCATACAGATTTCTCAGGAGACTGGTGAGGTGATCTGGTATTCTCATCTCTTTAAGAATTCTCCTGAAAATTTCCTGAAAAAGAATTTCCCTGGTGGGACAATATTTACTCGCCAGGATGTTAGGGTGGCATGGACCAGTGCCTGCCACTCTGTTCTTCCCCTCTTTTGATGGGAGAGTTCATTACATTCACCCCATCTCTGCCTCACAGTTCTACTAATCTCATCAGTGCTTGGTGAGGGGAGAAGGTGAAATAAACTGGCATTTTAGCTTCTGGGTCTTTTGATCTAGAGAGTCATCCTCCGAGAGCCTCAGCCACATACAGACCTGATTTAATTATGAGATCCAGGGCATCCTGACTTATGCTATAATTAGATGAGATTTGGGGGTGCCTGGGGGGTGAATATTTCACATGTGGGAGTTATGCAATTAATTATGGCCAGAGGGATGATGGTGCCAAATAGCAAAAAAAAAAAAAAAAAAGCCACAATACTCTGAGGCTCTTCACACACCCTCTCCCAGCATGAATGAATTTGTCACATCACTTTCCTTCCCAGCCTCTTCTCTGAAGGTATGACTGTGTCAACTCACTTTATCTTCATAGCATCCCATGACGGTGTGAGTGTGTGCACGCTCCGTCGCTTCAGTCATGTCCGACCCTTTGTGACCCTGTGGACTGTAGCCCACCAGCTCCTCTGTCCATGGGATTCTCCAGGCAAGAACACTGGAGTGGGTTGCCATGCTCTCCTCCAGAGGATCCTCTAGACCCAGGGATCGAACCCGCATCTCTTAAGCCTCTTGCATTGGTAAGTGGGTTCTTTATCACTGGCACCGCTGACAGTGGGGATCATCTTTGGTCCCATTTCACAGATGAGGAAGCTGAAAGACAAGAGATGGAGTGTTCCCCCAGATCACACACTTGGCAAATAATGGTCAGGCCAAGACCCACATCCAGCCAGGCTGCCCCTCAGCCTGCATACCTCCCACCCCACCCAGAACTTCCCAACCCTGCTGCCCTAAATGGTTCCCATGCCAGCAGACATGTCGCTCCTCTGGCCCTGGGGCTGGGGGCAGCCAGATATCCGAGCTCACAATTCTGCACCAGGGGGTGTCGTCCCCTCCCCTAGGGTGGCGGGTCAAGGCTGCCATTATCCAGGCTGGCCGTGGGGGTGGATTGTAAGACTGTTGGGTGTGGCTCTGCTCTGTGCTGCGTCTCCTTTCTGGCATTTAAAGAAGGCAGTCATTGGTCATCGCTGTTAGTGTGCCTGGAGTTGCTGTTGTGATCACTGCCATAGGCTGTGAGCCTCTAAGACATCAACACAATTCCAGGAAAACACTCGTCTTCTGGACTCAGGACTCAGTCACACGCCCCTGCTGGACCTCTCATCTAGAGAAGTGGCCTGGACCCTGTCTGAGCCTTTCAGTCCAGTCCAGAGGCGGGCCTTGCAGCCTACTTTGTGCCCAAGGCTCCCCTGAACCTTCAAGGGCTGAAATCCTTCTCATTGTCACAACAGATCTAGCTATGACCCTGTTAGGTACAAATATACACGAGAATGGGGTATCAGTTACCAAGACTTGATAAAAAGAGGTTATCACACCTTCTGATTCCTGCATCCCTCTCCTGGGCTCCTAGGAACACTGACTCCCTCCACATCCTCCAGGGGAGGCCAACCTCAAGCCCACATCCCTGAAAGTCTGTGCTCTGAGTTGGGAGCGGAAAGGGGCAAAGAGGAAGGGTTTCCATGCCCCTGACTCAGAGCAGAGCAGGAGACCCCTGCAGTGGAGTGGACTCTGTGCTTTAGGAACTTCCTGTAAACCTAAACAGCCTGTCATAGAAACAATGTCTTAGTTTCAAATTTCTCTGACACTCGATTTAAATACAGCCATTGTCCAAAGGCCTCCAGTATTCAGAGAAACGATGAAACAGTGTGGCTTCTGCCTTGTACACACATGGAATCATGCTCCCCCTGGTACCCTGGGAGTGTTGTCCATGTTTATTTGCAAACCAGAGGAGTCTCAGCTGTTATGAGAGGTGGGAGGCTGCCATCAGAGGACAGCTGGATGGGCCTGGGCTGCTGAGGGGTCAGGACCAGGAAGGTTTTTAGACCATGGGATTGCCTAGCAGGTAAGATGACCAACCGTCCCAGTTTACCTGGTAGTATAGAGGGGTCACTCACGTAGCCAAACATCTTGTAGTGTGAGGCCAAGTGGGCCTTAGGAAGCATCACTATGAACAAAGCTAGTGGAGTTGACGGAATTCTAGTTGAGCTATTTCAAATCCTAAATGATGATGCTGTGAAAGTGTTGCACTCAATATGCCAGCAAATTTGGAAAACTCAGCAGTGGACACAGGACTGGAAATGGTCAGTTTTCATTCCAATCCCCCAAAATGGCAATGCCAAAGAGTGTTCAAACTACTGTATAATTGCACTCATTTCACATGCTAGCAAAGTAATGCTCAAAATCTTCAAGATAAGCTTCAACACTATATGAACTAAGAACTTCCAGATTTCCAGATGTACAAGCTGGATTTAGAAAAGGCAAAGGAACCAGAGATCAAATTGCCAACATCCATTGGATCATAGAAAAAGCAAGGGAATTTCAAAAAAATCTACTTCTGCTTCACTGACTGCTCTAAAGTCTTTGACTGTTTGGATCACAACAAACTGTGGAAAATTCTTAAAGAGATGGGAATAACAGACCACCTTACCTGCCTCCAGAGAAACCTATATGCAGTTCAAGAAGCAATAGTTAGAACCGAACATGGAACAACGGACTGATTCCAAATTGGGAAAAGACTAATGTCAAGGCTGCATGTTGTCACCTGCTTATTTAATGTGTATGCAGAGAACATCATGCAAAATGCCGGGCTGGATGACTCACAGACTGGAATCAAGATTGCCAGGAGAAATATCAACAACCTCAGATATGCAGATGACACCATTCTAATGGCAGAAAACAAAGAGGAACTGAAGAGCCTCTTGGTGAGGATGAAAGAGGAGAGTGAAAAAGCTGGCTTAAAACTCAGCACTCAAAAAACTAAGATCATGGCATCTGATCTCATCACTTCATGGCAAATAGAAGAGGAAAAAGTGGAAATAATGACAGATTTTATTTTCTTGAGCTCCAAAATCACTGCAGATGGTGACTGCAGCCATGAATTAAAAGATACTTGCTCCTTGAAAGAGAAACTATGACAAACCTAGATAGCATATTAAAAAGCAGCGACATCACTTTGACTATATAGTCAAAGCTATGGTTTTTCCAGTAGTCATGTATAGATATGAGAGTTGGACCATAAAGAAGTCATATCAATGTATGACAAAACCCACTGGGAAAAAAAAATAATAATAATAAAAAAAAAAAAAAAAAAAGAAGGCTGAGTGACGAAGAATTGATGTTTTCAAATTGTGGTGCTGCAGAAGACTCTTGAGAATCCCGTGGACAACAAGGAGATCAAACCAGTCAATCCTAAAGGAAATCAGTCCTGAATATTCAGTGGATGAACTGATGCTGAAGCTGAAGCTCCAATACTTTGGCTACCAGATGCAAAGAGCTGACTTATTGGAAAAGACCCTGGGAAAGACTGAAGGCGATAGGAGAAGAGGGCAGCAGAGGATGAGATGATTGGATGGCATCATCAACTCAGTGGACATGAGTTTGAGCAAACTCTGGGAGATAGTAAAGAACAGGGAAGTCTGGTGTGCTGTAGGTTCATGGGGTCTCAAATAGTCAGACACAACTTAGTGACTGAATAACAAAACTAGGAGGATTTCCTGGGATGTGGGGCTCTGCTCAAATCAAAACCTTCTGGGCACATGGGATGGCTGGCCATCCTAAAGGCAGAGACAAAAACTTATATCAGGGTCACCCCGGTCAAGACTGGGAGGCTGAGTGGGCTGATGTGGCTTGAGCTCTAGGATGGAAAATCAGAGGACGAGCTTCATGATAAGAAGCCAGTGTTTACTGGTTCTCTCCACCAAGTTTTAAACATGGGCAGGATTTAACTTTTGAGTCAGCATTTTGCTATAATCTCCCCACCTGCAGTGGGGCAGGATGGAAAGTGGGGCTGGAATGAATGGGGAACTCTTTGGGGGTGACTAAAGGGTCCAGGAGAGTCTGGCCCAAGGTGGAGGTAGAGGACACAGGACCCAAGTCAGGCAAGACAACAGTGCCAGGTCCTCAAGCCCCAGAAAAGGGCAAGTAGAGGCTGAGGCAAGGACGGGATTACAAGGGACCAGCTGTGGAGGGAGGCTGCACCTGGCACTCACCCCAGGTTCAGGAAGGAAGGAGAGGGGTGGAGACACATGTGGGAGACAGGAACCACTCACAGTTGCCTGTAGCGGGGACATCAGGAAGTCGCAGTCTTATGTTTCCCCCCAGCCTGCAGCTCTATGAGGACCCCTGCAGCAGTAAAGGAACCCATCATCGTCACCCTTTCCGCCCTTCCGAGAGTGTTGTTGCCCCCACTGGTGTGGCGGCAGGCACAGGGCATCCGGGCCTGTCTCTCTCAGCTCCTGCTCTCTCCTACCAACCGCACCAGGCCTGTGCTGGGCGACCTGGGGTGGCTGAAAGGTGAAGACCCGCAGCTGGCTCAGGGACCTTGGTCCTTGGGAAGGTGCTTGTCCGCAGAAGGGAGCAGGGACCACAGGAATGAACCCTGGACACCCAGATGCCCTTGGGAGCCGGGCGCTCACCTGGAGACCCAGGAAGAGACATGCTAGATTCCCGGGTGAGCGCTGGGTAGACAGCAGCTCCAGTTCTGCAGTCTGTCAGCACCGGGAATAATTAAAATCCTAAAAACCCTCATTATTTCTCCCAGGGCCTAAACGCTCTTTGGAAAAAGGGACGCTTCCTGCCAGATTGTCCCCTGAATGTGCATTTGCCACAGGCTATTGTGTAAACCCACGTTTGGCCCATTAGAAAAGATGTGACTTATCCACTTGACTGACCTTAACTCCAAACCCTCAAAGTGTGGCCATAATTAGCAGCCCAGAGAGAAGCCATGAAACATGACGGGGCGAGGCTGGTGAAGTCAGCCCCTGGGGCCTGAGCCCTTCGTGCGGCCCAGGAGAACCAGAGGGGAGGAGCTGCGGACACTTCAGGACACGGTCAGTCCTCCAGGAGAGAACCTGGGATGCGGATAAAGTCCCAGTGTCAGCCCACTCCTGCCAGTCGGCTTGTTGAGGCCCTACTGTGCGCCTGCCCGCACAGGGGCAGAGGTGCAGCAGCAAACAGGCGAGGTCCCTGCCCCCAGGAGCCGATGTCTGGAGTCGGGGAGGCAGCAAGGAGCAGGAAAACCACCATCCACAAGAGCATCCCGGGTGGGAGAGGAGCTGGAAGAAAGGGAACAGGGTGACATTAGAGAGTCTGAGAGTCTGGCTCTGGGCCAGTGGACGGAGAGTGACAACCTTGGGCTGTAGGGACAAGGAAGGCCTTTGTGAGATGGGGACCTTTGAGCTGAGACAGATATGGGGAGAAAGGCGGGAAGGGGTGGGGAGGGGCCCAACCCCAAGGCCTTCTCTGTAATGATTTTCTGCCCTCCCCTTCCCTTAACTCCCCTCCTCATTACTCAGGGCTCAGCTGAAATGTCCCCTCCCCCAGGAAGACCTCCTTGACTGGTTTGGCTGAGCTGAGTGGTGGGGGATGTCATTCACCATCTTGACTCACCCTTTTATGTGACATTCAAGGTCAGTGTCCAGTTCAACTTTGCTTCCTGCTTCCTGGACACTAATAGTCAGGAGTGGAGACTGAGTCTATCTCTGTCTCCACAGCCACCCAGCCCTGGTCCACATGGTGGCGGATGGTGGTTTAGTCACTAAGTCGGGTCCAACTTTTGCGACCCCAAGGACTGCAGCCCACCAGACTCCTCTGTCCTTAGGATTTTCCAGGCAAGAATACTGGAGTGGGTTGCCATCTCCTTCTCCAGGGGATCTTTCCGACCCAGGGATCAAAGCTGGGTCTCCTGTACTGCAGGCAGATTCTTTACAGACTGAGTTACCATGGTCCTCATGAACACTTGGTAAAAGTTTGTTGAATTAATATTTGAATCCATACAATCCAAAACAATTTTCTCCTGCCCACTCTTAAGTCCTCTTTTGTTAGTTATTGCCCTTTTGAGGTCACAGGCTGATGTAAGGCCATCACTCTGAGGTGTTGTACTGTTGGGAAGTCCTCACGATAGGCAGATATTTAGAGGGTCCTGGTGATCCCCTCCTCTTTATGGTCACACTTTTGAATAATTCGTTCCCTTGAATGTGGGCTGGACTCATTACTTCACAAGCAGATAGAACATGCCAGAAAAGATGTTTCTAATTTTCTATTTGGAGGGCTCTTTCTCACTGTCTCTTGGGTTACTAGACTGAGGGGTAGCCAGCCACCATGTTGTAAGGCCGCTCAGCAGAGGGATGCACGTGCGTGAGCCTTGATGCAAATCTACCAAGGCCTGCCAAAAGCCAGGGGGCGCAGCTGCAAGCAGATCCTGCTCGCCTCAGCTGTGAGATGCCTGCAGCCCTGGCCGATGCCTTGATAGCAGCCATGTGAGAGATCTTGAGCTAGAGGCCTCCAGCTTGGCTGGGCCCAGACCCCTGCCCCAAAAAGCTAAAAGATAGTAAAGAGCCACTAAGTTTTGAGGTCCCTCACTACACAGCAATCAGTTCAGTTCAGCTCAGTCACTCAGTTGCGTCCGACTCTTTGCAACCCCATGAACCACAGCATGCCAGGCCTCCCTATCCATCGCCAACTGCTGGAGTCTACCCAAACCCATTTCTATTGAGTTGGTGATGCCATCCAACCATCTCATCCTCTGTCGTCCCCTTCTCCTCCTGCCCTCAATCTTTCCCTGCATCAGGGTCTTTTCAAATGAGTCAGCTCTTTGCAGCAAGTGGCCAGAGTATTGGGGTTTCAGCTTCAGCATCAGTCCTTCCAATGAACACCCAGGACTGACCTCCTTTAGGATGGACTGGTTGGATCTCCTTGCAGTCCAAGGGACTCTCAAGAGTCTTCTCCAACACTACAGTTCAAAGGCATAAATTCTTCGGCACTCAGGTTTCTTTATAGTCCAACTCTCACATCCATACATGACTACTGGAAAAACCATAGCTTTGACTAGATGGACCTTTGTTGACAAAGTAACATCTCTGCTTTTTAATATGCTGTCTAGGTTGGTCATAACTTTCCTTCCAAGGAGTAAGTGTCTTTTAATTTCATGGCTGCAACTACACAGCAATAGCTAGTAAATAGTTATTTACCCACTTAAAATTCCCTTCTGACCCCTCATTGCCTTTAAGATGGTTTTCAAAACCTCTTTACATAGGATTGTCAGCAGCTTGAGGTCATAATCTTGTCCTAGTCGTATAGGTCTCTTCAACACATGGCACAGAATCTATATTATAATAGCTGTCTATTATTTTTTTTTTGTGGGTTGAAGGTAGAATAGAAGGAAAACTGAAATTTACGCTTTAAGAAATCCCATTAAGTACAGCCTTGTGGTCTGGATGGGGCTAATGTTCCTGAGAAACTGTGGAGGGGCATGATTGGTCTAAGTCACACAAGAATCACATTCACCTTGCCACCACAACTATATTTAAATCAGTGCAAATTTTAAAAATTTTGCTGAGAATTAAGGGATACAGTTATTCTCTGTCTTTTCGAATGTTTGGTTTCAAGACATGAAAGTGAAATCTGATGTAGCCACATTGTCACCATGAATGAAGCCAGCCTGAGGGCAAAGTTAACATATGAAGACAGTCACCGTAGAGAACTCTGCAAAAATAAATAAACTGTCACTATGATCAAACCCTTCCTGTAGCCCATATCTGGTACTTTTCAGTTCTGTGAGCCAGTTAAATTCCCCCTATTTTAGGAAGTCTGCGCTATGTTTTAGGAAGTCTGTGTTATATTTTCTATTACTATAAAATGAAAGGACCCCATCTGATACAAGTTTGTACTTTCCCATCATCCTCCTCTCATTCCTTATTCAGCTCAGTCGCCCAGTGAATCGGTTTACTCAAAGCTTCTACGTGCCAGGCCTTTCTATACGTGTCCTCCAACAGACACACGAAAATCAAAAACAGAGAGACTTCAGCTTAAAAGAGGTCTATGAGACCCCTCTATGAGGAGTGGCAAACCATTGACAGATGTTAAGTCTCCATATTTTCTGATAGAAGTATTTGGAGTATGAAAGAGCAGTTAGCTCTTCCTGGTGAGATCAGGAAAGGCTTCCAGGAGGAGGTGACCTAGATTTTGATAAAGACTGAGAATTTCACCAGGTGGGAGGGAAGATGGGGATGACAGACATGGGAGACATAGGTGCAAAGGCCTGGCACTGGAAAGGTGCTGCAGGCACTGGGACAATTTATAGGTGGTTAGCACTGAGGGCCCATGCAGGACAGAAGCCAGAGGCAAGGCTGGAAGTGCCCTGAGGGTCAGGGGGCCAGTATGTTACCTTGAATGTGTGCTAAGGGGATCAGGACCTATCCAAACAGAAGAGGCGCCCATCAGAAGTGTCTGAGCAATTGGCTACTCGTGGTCTTTGGAAACTGCTGTTGCTGTGGTTGTTTGGTCACTAAGTCATGTCCGACTCCTTGCGACCCCATGGACTGTAGCTCACCAGGCCCCTCTGTCCATGGAATTCTCCATGCAAGAATACTAGAATAGGTTGCCATTCCCTTCTCCAGGAGATCTTCCTGATCCAGGGATCAAACTCGGGTCTCCGGCATTGCAGGCAGATTCTTTACCACTGAGCCACCAGGGAAACCCCTATGAAAGATTAGACCTTGTAAAGTCAAAAATCCGTCCTGGCTCTAAAATGTTCTGAGCCAGCAAAGCCAGCAATGGCTATTGAATTTAACTGGGGAAAGTTAACAAACTGTTTGAATTGAAGTTCCACAAATAGGTTCACAAAGTCCTGCGGTAAGGTGTGGGGACCAGGGGGAAGGTCGCAGAGAACAGAGCTGGTGAAGACTCAAGCCTTCATCACCAAGCCTCTCTCATGAGGGGCCCCATGCAGAAGACACGGGATTATCCTCCTGGGGACGTTTCCCTCTCAGCTCTCCTCACTAGCAGGGCCCAGACCTCCCGCCGCTTTTTCTGGGAGTTCCCACATAGAACCACCAGGGGCAGCCCCCAAGACCAGCTCCCCAAAACTAGTCCCAAATGAAATAAAACCTTCTTCCCTCTCTTTAGGATGATTTGAGCCAACTTTCCCCTTTGGAAGGTAACGGATGCTCATCTCATCAAATGAGTAGACCAACACGGTAGTTATTAGGGGCCCTTTGAAGAAAAAAGTCAGGCCAGTGAAACAGCGAAGGCACCTTGGCTTCCTAGGTAACAGTGAACCATGGCAACAGTGCCCCGATTCCCCCAGCAAAGCACAGCTCTGAAGGCCTCCAGTGAAGAAATAAAGAAGAAAATGCTTTTCTTGAGTATGATTAGAAAAGCATCTTCAAACAACCCCTTGTGGTAGATTCTCTCAATACAGCCCCGTTGGCCAGTCAAGGAAACTGAGGTGCCAGTAAGTCAATTCCCTTCTTCCCTTCTCCCATTTAGATGAAGAAAGAGGGCCCTGAGTATTACTGAAGACAGTGTCAGCAGCCCTAAAAACCAAGCTCTAATGTAAAATGGTCCAACATGATAGAAGGCTATTTCCCCCATTTTGGGGGGTTCCAAAATCACTGCAGATGGTGACTGCAGCCATGAAATTAAAAGACGCTTACTCCTTGGAAGGAAAGTTATCACCAACCTAGATAGCATATTAAAAAGCAGAGACATTACTTTGCCAACAAAGGTCCGTCTGGTCAAGGCTATAGTTTTTCCAGTGGTCATGTATGGATGTGAGAGTTGGACTGTGAAGAAAGCTGAGTGCTGAAAAATTGATGCTTTTGAACTATGGTGTTGGAGAAGACTCTTGAGAGTCCCTTGGACAGCAAGGAGATCCAACCAGTCCATCCTGAAGGAGATAAGTCCTGGGTGCTCACTGGAAGGACTGATGCTGAAGCTGAAACTCCAATACTTTGGCCACCTCATGCGAAGAGTTGACTCATTGGAAAAGACCCTGATGCTGGGAGGGATTGGGGGCAGGAGGAGAAGGGGACGACAGAGGATGAGATGGCTGGATGTCATCACCGACTCAATGGACATAGGTTTGAGTAAACTCCGGGAGTCTGTGATGGACAGGGAAGCCTGGCATGCTGCGATTCATGGAGTCGCAGTGTCGGACATGACTGAGTGACTGAACTGAACTGAACTGAAAGTTGAGAATAGGTCTCACTAACAGGTGGAGGACCCCCTCAGGGGACAATCCTGGGCCCAGGTCCCCTCCATCCTGTGGCTCTGTATCTCCCACATCTGGCTGCTGAGGGCGATCTTCCTGCTCGTCCACACCAGGCTGGCAGAAAGAAGGAGGAGCTCATGGGAATTGAACAACAGCAAAAGAATAGGGAAACTCTGTCCTTCTGTGACTGACGTCTTAATAACAAAGAGCGTCTGAAAAGGAGCCAGGGTCACTGAGGATATGGTCAGGGATCTCTTGCCTTGAAGAAAATTGGAAACTGTATTTGAATTTTTTAAAGTGTTCTTGATTTTAGCTTTCTAACTTGAAATTCTGGTCAAGCTTTGCCTTCCTGATTACTTTTGAGTACATGTAAAACAGTTCAGTAGCACTGTATTAGTCAGCTAGAGCCTTGTAACAAACAATCACACAATCTGTGTGACATCCTACAACAAATATGTCTTCCTAACAAGTCTGCAGGCTGACAGTCCTAACCTGAAGGTTGGATGCAGGTCTGCTTTATGTGTTTTCACCCTGTTGGAAATCAGTGAGATGGTAGTGGTGGTTTAGTTGCTAAGTCATGTCCAACTCTTCAGACCCCATGGACTGTAGCCTGCCAGGCTCCTCTGTCCATGGGATTCTCCAGGCAAGAATACTGGAGTAGGTTGCTGTTTCCTTCTCTAGGGCATCTTCCCAACCCAGGAATCGAACACAGGCCTCCTGCATTGCAGGCAGATCCTTTACCAAATGAGTTACGGATACACAGGACATCTTCTTTCCATGGAAATGGCAGAGGCACAAGAGGGCACACAAAACATGTGATGCCCCTTAAGGCTTAGACTCAGAACTGACAATTCCCTCCATACTCCACTGACCCAAAAAAGCACAGACTGAGCCCAAGCACAGACTGAGGTCAAGGGTCATTCTGCCTTCAGTGGAAGGAGCCAGAGTCTTGGGGCAAGTGCACAGGGACAGGAAAGGGGAAGATTTTGGCGGCCAGATCTTTCATCCAGCACTGCGTGCCCACAAATGTTTGCTGAGGTCAGGTCATGGCATGCTTTGCTGAACTTTAAAAATAACAGTATTATTCCACTGACTCTAAAGGTAACGTGTACTTATAGTGAAAAACAAGCAAGGGAAAATTAAGATCACTATAACTCCATTTCCTCGAATGTTCCCAAGGTAGGATTTTGCTGCCTTCCCTTATACTATACCCATCAAAATACATACTCAAATAAAAGCAAGCATATTTTTATGTATAACAAAAGTAGGAGCATACTTTATTTGGTTTACACTATCTTTTTCACTTAATCTCATTTTATGAGCTTTTTCCTGCATGATTAAATATTATTTTTAAAACCAGTCTTTCCATGGCTATACCATACTTTAAATTTGGATGGCAAATTATCCAGACACACATTCTCCAATGTGGCAGCCCCAGCCACAGGTGGCTACTGAATATTTCAAACATGGCTGGTCTAAGCTAAAATAGGTGTAAGTGGAAAACACCAGATTATGAATAGTTGGTACCGAATAAAGAACGTAAAACAGTTCACTAATCATTTTTATACTGGTTCCATATTGAAATAATACATTGGATAGATTGGGTCAAACAAAATATGTTATTGAAATGAATTTCACCAGTTTCTTCTTACCTTTTTTTAGCATGCCTACTAGAAAATTTAAAACTAAATGTGTGCTTACATGTGTGGTTTGCATTGCATCACACTTCGGTTGGATGGTACTGATCTGGGCAGTCCCCCACAGTTAAGATAGCTGATCACTTTCAAATTTTATAACATTCCAAACAGCAGTGTAATGAGTATCATGGCCAACAGTCAGAGCCAACATGTGTGGAGTGTTTTTCTGCATGCTTGGCTTTGCACTAAGCATCTTCCACACACAGCGACATATGAACCTCCTGCTCCCTCTCCAGGAGGTACTATGACTGTCCCCATCCACAGATGAGGAAACCAAGGTTCAGAGAAGATAAGAATTTGCTCAAAGTCATAGAAGTCTAAGTAAGTAAGTATTAATTGATCAGTTGTGTCTGACTCTTTCTGATCTCATGGACTGTAGCCACCAGGCTTCTCTGCCCACGGAATTCTCCAGGCAAGAATCCTGGAGTTTAGTTGGGTGCCATTCCCTTCTCCAGGGAATCTTCCCAACCCAGGGATCGAACACGGGTCTCCCACATCACGGGCAGATTCTTTACCATCTGAGCCACCACCAGGGAAAGCCCAAGGTCATACAGAAGCTAATTAATTGGTGTAACAAGGACAAAAACCCAGGTTTGACTGATTTTCATGGTTTTTTTTTTCCCACCAGTACTCCACTTCTGTCTTCGTGTGTCTACCTGATAATTGCCTTGAAATTAATTTCTAGGAATGTGAATCACCAACTTACACATTAAGACCCCTGAGGCATAGTACCTTCCTGAGTGAAGTTGTCAATTCAAACTTCCAATGGCAGTCTGTGAATTCTGCAAATAGCCGTGGAATGTTTACTGTGAGCTGAACACTGCTCCGTGTGCCTGAGGCCACAATTGCCAGGACAGACTTGTCCTCACCCTCCTGGGGGTCACATGGCCCTGCTCCTAGGGTGGAGGAAGGGGTTAGGTACTGAAAAGGGACATTATCTTTGAGATGGTATCAATGTGCATTGTGAGGAAAACAAAGGAGGATAAAGCAGTGACTGAGGTCAGAACAGACAGGCCGGGGTCTCCACTTAAAGAAGGATTATCCCCAAGGGCTTCTCAGAGGAGGTGGCCTCGAGCTGATCCCTGAATAACCAGAAGGGGGAAAATTGGGAGATGAGGTTCCAGGCAGAAGATCCAGCAAATGCAAAAGTCACGACTGGTGAAACCCAAGCTAGGCAGTGAGAGGAACAGGAAGAAAGCAGGGGAGTCTGCAGTCTGGTGAGTTCAGGGGAGGAGCTGTGAGGGGGACAGAGTGGGCCTGATCAAGATGCATTGCAGACCTGGCAGAGGAGACTCAGTTTTCTTCCAAGTGCAATTGGAAGGCCTGGAGGGCAGCCGATCCACAGTTTGTGGCACCTGAAGCATACAGTTTGGGGCTTTCTTGTTAAGGGAGCCCAGAATTAGGAATCAGACTTAGCTACATAATTTAACATTTATTTTGAAGGTAAAAAGAGATTATAATAAATCAGATTTTTTGTAAAAACTGAAAATTACCCCCAAAATGACAGAATCAAGAAAAATAACAGGATATTTTGAATTAGCATCTTGTCACACCCCCCAAAGTACTTCCTTCCCCTTACATTTTTGGCCTTCATCTCCTCAGAGTACATTTTTCACAGTGATCATTTATGATATTTTCTGGAGGGCAGATAGAAAGATAATTTAGCCTTTCCTCTAGCAGAGTTTGATGGAGATGGTTATTATTATTATTATTATCGATGACTTCTGAATGCTTTATTTTCATCATCACAATTCATTATGGATGAGTCGTCCTGTAAATTTTTAGGATTGTTGTCAAACTTGGGGAAACCTCTATCAAGTTATTTCACACAGAAGCTGTGAGATTTCAGGGCCTTTTAAAACTTCTTGAGCAGCCACGAACCCCAGTTAACCCTCAAATTAGGATGTTCCTTAACCTCACTGCTGCCCCCACCCCAGGACCTAGGATGGAGCTCAGATCATAGAAGACTGTGAAGCTAAATCCACAGGTAAACCCACCTCTGGCTGGATGGGGTTGAGCAGGGAAGGGAAGAGAAGGGTCTAATCAGATGCTGAACAGCGAATGGGCTCCAGGGAACAGAGGAGGCAGCTGGACCACAGCTGGCTTGTCCAAGAGAGAGACAGTGATGCATGGGCCAGGTTGATGGCCATGCAGAGAGAAGAGATAGATTCCAGGAATGCCTTGTATGTGCTGACCTAGGGAAGAGGCCTTGGGGATAATCTAAGTATATCAAAGTGTCTGCCACACACTAGACTGATTGCTTGTCTTCCTTCCTTGTATTTTGGGCTCCAGGACCTTGCCTGTCCCCTCCCCATCTTCCCTTTTCTATGGGAGCCCATCACTAGCCACAGACTGGCAGCTGGACACCTAATTCTCTTGGAAATGGGTTTGTTGGTGGCAGACTGATTCCATCCCCTGCTATACCAATGAATAAGGCAGGTTCATTCAACTGATTGGGCTTCCCCGGTGACTCAGATGGTAAAGAATTCCCCTGCATTGTCGTGAAGATCTCTTGGAGGAGGGAACAGCTACCCAAACCAGTATTCTTGCCTGGAGAATTCCTTGGACAGAGGAGCCTGGCAGGCTATGGCCCATGGGGTCACAAAGAGCTGGACACTACTGAGTGAGTTTCATATCTTCAGCTGATTGGTCCCATCATTTGCAGGAGGAACCAGAAGTTGGCAAAGACCAGTGGATGTGCTGACATCTCAGAGGTGGGACTAAAGTCAGAGGAGGCATCTACTGACTGGGGCCTCTGTCAGCTTTACTGTGCTGTCCTGCCTCCCTGGGGCCCTCAGTCAGGAGCACATGGGACCACTGCTCAGTTTCAGGGTCCTCACTAGCAGGCCCAGGCCCTGTGACAACAGGGACTCTGGGCTGGGGGCAATTTTTCAGAGCTATCAGGACAGTGAACTTCAGTGTGGTTAATGATGGAGGGTGGAAACTCACTGCAAAACAATAAAGGATGAGAAAAGTGGAGAAGATGGTCCCCCTCTTCCATCAGGCAGGGAAAGGCTACAGCACCAACATCTTCACTCTGCAGAGAGTCTGAAATACTGTGAACTAGCCCGGACAGCAGACGCTGAGGATGCGCTCCGACCTTGATCAGAATCTGGATTCGCGCATTCATTTATTCCCTCATTTATCCCACAAATATTTTCTGAGGACCTACTGAGCACTGGGCCTGGTTCTAGACCTTACCGGTCCTGCAGTAGGCAAAACATTTTCCCATCTTTACGGAGTTTATGTTCTAAGAGAGAGGGACAGATAGCCAACCAACAGAATAAAGAAAGAAACTGCATGTAGGCACCAGGGGGGAACAAAAAGGAAAGCCAAGTCAAAGGGTTGAGAATACACAGTGTGAGGGCAAATGAAGTGTGAAGTAAGGCAGCCAAGGGTGTATTAAGACGGTGTATTAAGGAAAGATTTTTAAAGGTAAGGAAGTTAGCCATGCAGATGGGGCCATGCCTCCTGGGCAGAGGGGATAGCTAGAGCTGAGGCCATGGCAGGGGCACTCCTGGAGCATCAGGGAAGAGTAAGGAGGCCACATGAATGGAGTGGATCGGGAGCCACGGGTTGGGGGAGCAGAAGAGGAGGGCAGAGATGCACTGGTAGTCAGAGTGGATGGGGCATTGTGGGTCTGAGAGAGGTGGGAGCCCTCACAGAACCATGAAGCAGAGGAATGATGTGAGGTCACAGGGCTTTGGTGCAGAGGATGACATAAGATGTCACAGTTAGAAGGACTACCCTGCCCACTGCGTCGAGTGAGGGGGCAATGCAGGAAGGATGGAGGTCAGTTTGAAGGCTCTGAAACTTATCTAGGCACAAGATGGTGGTGGCATGGACCAAGGTGGTCTAAAGATAAGAAGGGAAAGAATTCTGGACATGTGTTGAAAGGGAGCCAACAAGATATGTTAATGGATTCATGGTGGAATATGAGAGAAAACAGGAGTCAGGGATGGCTTCCAAGAACTAGAAGGATGAAATTATTGTTCAAAGAGATGTGATGGCTAAATTCTGCATGTATGTGTCTTCCTTGAAAGGTAGGGCAGTGACCTTTAGATCAGGTGAGTTGGGGTGAAGGTGTAGACAGTCTCACCAGTGCCCAGATTCATCATGGCAGCGGTGATGGGCTGACGGGCCAAGGGGAACTCAGGCCAACAAGCCATCGCCAGGGTCCTCCCTGGTCTCCTGGACACAGCCAAGATGAAGAGAGCAAGGTAGTCTCAGGTCACAGCACACAGAAAGCTTATGACTGACTGGTTTTCCAGGAGCCATGCTAAATTCCTGACCCCTGAAAACTGACCTCCTGCCTTTGACAAAGGAAATAACCCATTCGGGGTGAGGATGTTTGAGATAACAAACCCAAACTGAACCTAAGGATCATTCTGCCCCCAGTACGATTGACCAGCTCTATTCAGAAGCAGATAATAACCAGCAAGATTGGTAACAATAACCACACAGAAGCAGCTCCTCATAAAAGAAAAAGAAATGA